>NC_073304.1:178583175-178895075 GCF_027595985.1 Sorex araneus
GGATGCTGGGATTTGAACGCGTTTTGAATAGTTGAGATTTGGGATTTGAATAGTTGGCTGTGTGCAAGGCAAATGCTCTACCCGCTGTGCTGTTGCTCCAGCCCCTAAATGTGTATACTTTAAATATCAATTGAGAAGCCAATGTTTTAAAAATGATTGAATTCACTACCAAAAAATGCCTAAATGTATATGTGTACAATCATACAAATTGAGTTGCACTGGCAAAGAATCTGATGCATACTATTTAAATCAAAGTAACTTTAAAGCAACATTACAATATGGTGCATTTAGTAAAGATTTAAAGAAATAATCAGAAAATAAAGTTCTATTTGCTCCTAAAATTTCAAAAGCATATTTCTTTGCTAGTACCTATGATGTCTAAAAGATGCAACATCCGTGGCTCAGGATAATGGTCGTGCTCTGTTTGCCTCCACACATCATCCATGACATCCCGAGTCGTCTCCACCAGGTCGACTACTTCCAACAAGCACAGACCGTCCAAGTTGTAAAACTCCTGGAACAAAATGCACTTACTTACTTCTGAACGTAAAGTAAATACTTGGGCAAACAATTAAAAAGAACTTAAACTCAATGGCTACAACTCTAGATTGTTACAGTATTTTCTCCTTTTTTCTACAAGATATGTTCTAATCAAATACCAAAAAGATACTTCATAAAGATAAATTTCATAAAAATCAAGGTTAGAAATAAAAGATGTATAAAGTCTAATCACTTTTTTCACTCAACTAATTTTCTAAAATGTGAATTAATTTACTCAATGCTAGTCTTGACTCCATATACACACATCATAGTTCTCATATCTTTACTTGTTCAGTTACTGTTACACTAATAAGTGCTTTGTGTTAACAACACAACCATTACACATTATATCATGTAGAATATCATTTTACATTTTATCATTGTTACAAAAAATTTCAAACACTTCATTAAAATGGTATTACTGAAATAATTTTGGAAACCAAAAAACACTATAATTATTGTGAAAAAGATAAATTATTGTTGTGCTTTTTCCTGCACCATATCATGGTGCCCAGTGGACAGTGGAGTTCTGGCATAGATGTCGAGCCCCCACATGCGGAGCATGTGTCATACTCAGCCCATCGAGCTACATCGCCAGTCCAGAACAGACTTTCTATAATCACACTTAAAATAGTCATTTCATCTTTCTGTAGTACATCAAGAAACTATAAATAAAATAAATATAAAACTAAGGCTTTCTATAGTTCAGATTACATCAAAATGCTTAATTGTGTCAAGTGAATATTCTTTAGAAACATCTTTCCTTCTTTTTCGTGTGTGTGTGTGTGTGTGTGTGTGTGTGTGTGTGTGTGTGTGTGTGTGTGGAGGTGGAGGGAGTGGGATGTGAAGAAGGGCTGGCAATACCCAATGTGCTCAGGAATGACCCCTATAAGGATCAGGGGACAAGTGGTGGCATGGGATTCAAACTAGGATTGGTCACAAGAAAGAAACTAGGATTAGCTCCTATACTATCTCTCTAGCCTTTTTCTTTTGGCCCAGAGGTACTCAATGACTATTCCTGGCTTGGTACTCCAGAGTCACTTGTGATGCTGAGGGGAACATGCGGGGCCAGGAATTGAACCTCATGGAAGGCAAGTATCTGAGTTCCTGTACTATCTCTACTGCCCAAAAGAATATTTTTCAATCCTGGCACTGCAGGGTTCCCCCAGGTGCCACCAGGAACAAACCCTGAACACCGAACCTGACCCTGAGCACTGCCAGGTATAGCCCGACCCCAAAATAAAATATTTATTTTTACCTCCAAATAAACCTGTTAGCATACTACATTTCTGGTTTTTCCTACCTACCCACAAAAAAAAATTATCATTTTTTAAACAGAGAACAGGACTGGCGGAATCACTCAACAGATCAGAGCACATGCTTTGCACACAGCACACAGGAGGCTTAGGCCAATCCCCGGCACTTCAACATCCCCAAAACCCATCAGGAGCAACCCCTGAGCAACTCTATGAGTGAACCAAAAACAAATAATAATAATAATAAAGGTATTTACTAAAGACTAGAGTTTAACTTATTTTTTAAAAAAGCTTGTATTTCTGAGCTGCACTGAGGTTAAGTCAAACTTTAAATAAACCTTGCTACATATGAAGAATATATTTTGTTCTACCATAACTATAAAGTAGTGATGTGACAAGAGCTAAGTCTAGTGAAAATGAAACCTTCAAGTACTTTTATGTATCGGACCCAGAGAAAACTCATTGACACCAAAGCCAGCCTTACAAGCCTATAGCTATTGAGATCGTGCACCAGTGCCTGTCACTGTCACAGACCCGAAGCCAAGCATGCTGCAGCTCACTCAGAACTCCTGTGCCCTGCAACAGACGGCTACAGTGCAGCCAAGTAAGCTGCAGCTCGATCAGAACTCCTATGCTCTGCATGAAAGCTCCAGTGCAGCCAAGTGTGCTGTAGCTCACTCCAAACTCCTGCACCCTGCACGACAGCTCCAGTGCAGCCTAGTGTGCTGCAGCTCTCGCGGGACTCCTGCACGCACGCCCCATGGTGAACACCACACCCATGTGTGTAAGACCATCCACTCATCACCAGAAAGGGAAAGGAGGGTGTACTGAGAAAAGGTTGACATTTATCTATGTAGAAGTTACATACTCTTGCAATAGTTTCAAATAATTCTTTAAAATAACTGGCTCTTTCTTTACTGATCTGTGTATTTCCACGATGAGCTTGTTCTATCCAAAACTGGAATTCATCATTTGGCGTGAGAATACCTAAAAATATGAAAAGACAAATATCAACCATGCCATTCACTGACTTAGGTTCTGTACATCGTTAAGAGTAAAGCACAGGGGCTGAGCAATAGCACAGCGGGCAGGGCGTTTGCCTTGCATGTGGTCGACATGGGTTCATTCCCAGCATCGCATATGGTCCCCTGAGTAACGCCAGGAGTAATTCCTGAGTGCATAGCCAGGAATAAACCCTGAGCATAGCCAGGTGTGACCCAAAAAGAAAAAGAAAAAAAAAAACGAGTAAAGCACATTTCCTTCATTCCTAAAGACGTGCAGAGGTCAGAGCAGTAGTATAGTGAGTGGGTAGGGCATTTGCCTTGCATGCAACCGACCTGAGTTCAATCATGGGCATCCCATATGGTTCCCCAAGCACCGCCAGGAGTAAACCCTGAGCATAGCTGGGTGTGACCCAAAAAGCAAAAATAAATAAATAAAGACATGCACAAAGTGTTAGGTTCCACTTTTAGTTTGGGGGCACACCCAGCTGTGCTCAGGGTTTATTCTTGGTTCTGTATTCAGGAATCAGGCAGGGCTTGAGGGACCAGATATGGTGCCAGGGACTGAACCTGGGTCAGCTACATGCAATGCAAGCACCCGTGGTACTATCTCTCCAAGCCCTTAAAGTTCTTATCAACCTTAAGTTTCTATTTAAATCCATTGAAAACAGATAATAGCATCAAATTTACAACTTATAACAAGCTTGTTTCTTCAAATGATTCTTATGTGCTTCTGTAAACCAATTATATCCACATTATAGCTTATCATTGGGTTTGTTTCTTTGAAACAAGGTTTTTATAGAATAATTCCAATATTATTCATGCTTTCACTACCATTAAAGTTATTAAAAATCACTAAATCAATAAATATTACTTCAAAATATAAACAACTTTAAGTAGTTTTATTTTAAATTTCCCAACAAAATAGGTAGGATCTAGTTTCCTGATCATACACTGGAAATACTATATTCTTTATGGGATATATAAAGACTGTACAAATATTTTTATAATTTTATTTATAAAATACTATATTCTTTACAGGACCCAAAAAGTTCCAAATCTACTGCTCAATAAAAATATATAAAGACTATACAAATACTTTAAGGTAATCGTTTTGCTTCAGGTAAAATATATTTTAAAATAAAAGTCAATGGTTATTATCTTTGCAAAGGAAAAGATTAATCCTTACAATTTATGGGTTCTGAATTTACAACTCACCTAATTGTTAACATTTGTTCTAACCTAAAATCAATAGCAATAGAGTTCTCATGTTAACGTAGAGACATGTGCAGAGCAAGTGAAAAATCAGTCACCCCAAAATGTGGCTTGGGCATAGAACACTTGTTTTAACATGTTTGAGGCCCTGTATTTGATGCTGGGCACCTAAAAAAATTAGCCACCCCAAACAAACAGCCACAGCTGAGGTTGGATAAGGTAGCCTTCTGCTTCCAATGGCAATTAATGTCCTTTTGTAGAAGACTTCATATTTATATTTATATTTATATTTTTCACATTATGTACATCTTCTTGGTTATTTCACTATTTTAAATGGTCCTAATCACACCACTATACCTATAACAACATATTGTATGTTATAAACAAAAAGTCAAAAATGTTTACCTTGTGAATATATATCATATATGTATATGTAATACTTTATAAAGATAAGATTTATTCAGACATGAGTTATAGTTGCTGCTGATCACCAGGGTTAATGTTAATCAAGAACTGTATTAAATAAAGTATCTTAAACAGAAATATACAAAACAAGTTTTATCAGTTGATAAAAATGCTGTTACTATATAAGGACAGTGGTCTTGGTATTTTGGTGGTGGTGAGGCATATTAACCACATACATCAAAACCATAAATATTAACAATATTCTATGTTACTGAAACTATAATAATAATCTTTTAGTAATCTCTAATGTTGTTACCAGAAACTAACAGGAACCTAATCCTCCATTTCCCCAGAAGCATTGGATTAATATTCACTCAGTATTTAGAGAATAAAATCACTACAAACATGAATCAATTATATTTTGTACTTCAATGAATTGTGCATAGATTACATTTATATCTTATCCTACTCATTTAAGAGCTCAGGCTCTTAGAAAACCCAGGAAGGAAATATGGAGGGAATTGCAGTAACTTACTAATGTATTCAAAGGCTATCATTCTGGCTTTCTCTATTTAATCTACCATTACACACCTCGTGTGTCATCTTCCTTAAATTTCAGTTTTGATAAGTTAGTGTCTGATCTTCGCAGAACTATACCCAACCCAGCTTCAAGTTCACTCAAAAGACTCTGAAGTTTGGGATCAAAGTTTCTGCTCCAGTCCTGATCCTAAATTAAAAGGAAAAAAAAAAGAAAACAATAGCAAACACTGATCAGAAGATTACCAATCAAGTCGACATCAAAAACACCATCTAAGAGGGAAATTGTCTGCCATAGAGGCGGCGGGGGGAATGGAGGGTAGAGAGGGAGAGGGTTACTGGGGGAGGGATCGGTGCTCGATCATTGTATGACTGAAACTCAAACATAAAAGCTTTGTAGTTGTAGCTCAGGGTGATTCAATAAAAAAAAAATTGGGGGGGCTGGAGCGATAGTACAGCGGGTAGGGCGTTTGCCTTGCACGTGGCTGACCCGGGTTCGATTCCCAGCATCCCATATGGTCCCCTGAGCACTGCCAGGGGTAATTCCTGAGTGCAGAGCCAGGAGTAACCCCTGTGCATCGCTGGGTGTGACCCAAAAAGAAAAAAAAAATTTAATTAAAAAACAAGAAACAAAAAGCACCATCTACAGAACTTAGGACCAATGCAGAGTCTGGGACTACTCTCATAGCAGCCAAAAGAAATCCCTTAATATCAAAGCTTGATTAGAAATCATTTACCAGAATGATTTACCATTCATTTACCAGAGCAACGTAAGAGTTGGGATGAGTTGCATTTTATATTTTTCCAGTTTATTTTTTAAAGAAATTTATATTAAAAATTTAAATATGAATGATGTTAACAGCAAATAAAATAGAAAATTTGTGTTCATGGAAACAAACATCCAAATACTTATGTAAAAAATGAAACTTAAATAACCAAATAGTTACTTCACTTACCTTTAATAACATTGGTGCAAATACTTGCCGCACTGCTTGGTAAAGAGAATTTATAGGTGATTCTAACATGGATGACACAAGAATGTTGGTATGTAGATTCTGATCAGTAATAACTTCGGGTCGCAGCTTGAAAAACACCAGCACTTTATCTTTTGTGTCACCAAAATCGATCTAAAGTGATAAATGCTTTTATATTATTTTCAAATTTAATATTTGTATGAAATATTTTTCTAAAAATAGGGCTGGAGAGACAGTACAATCTGACCCCTGACACCAGCACCCCATATGGTCCCCTGAACCCCTCCAGCTGTGATCTCTGGGCACTGCTGGGTGTGGTCAAAAGAAAACAGGAATCACTACAATTTTATACCTTGGAATAGTTGCTTTAAAAAGTAAAGATAGGGGCTGGAGTGATAGTATAACAAGTAGGGTGCTTGCCTTGCACACTGCCAACCCAGGTTCAACCCCCAGCATCCCATAGGGTTCCCCAAGCCCACCAGGAGTGATCTCTCAGTGCAGGGCCAGAATGAAGCCCTGAGCACCACCAGGTGTTGCCCAAAAACAAACAAAAATTAAATATATAGGTGTGTGTATACATGCTTTTAAATAAACACACAAACCTATCACTGCTCCTTTAAAACACCTGGGTGTTTAAATATTTACATATACTACTAGCTACTCCACTCAAGCCAAATTCAGTAATACGATAACAGATCATAGTTCTATACCCAACAAACACTAATAAATTGAACTTCTCTAGCCCAGAGAATCTGCAAGGATATTAAGTACCCTCCTCACCTAGAACTAGCTCTATTTTTAAAAAGGGTGGGGTTTGTGTGTGTGGCATGTTATTCATACTTGTCAACTCAAAACTGTATAAGTGTACTTAGGTTATTTATCTCCAAGTTACCTAATCCAAAAATCTTTCCTTAAAGTATTTGAGCATCAGGGTCAAAGGGACAGCAGGGGCCATCTTCACATGCCCGACCTAGGTACTACAAGATCCTGGGAATCCCTGGGCAGCCATGAAGAACCCTGAACCCACTGGGGAAGATGGGTCACTTCTGGTCCTACAGGAGTAGGACACAAGCTATTAGAAGGGGGCACAAGGGGGTCCTGAGCACCACCTGGGAACCTTCTGAGCCCCTCCAAAGAAATACAATTAATTTTTAAAAAATCTAAGTCTTGGAGCATCAAAGTGTTTGTTAAATTATCCTAACTGGGGGCAGGAGTAATAATACAGCAGGTAGAGAGGGCATTTGCCTTGCACGTGGCTGAACTGGGTTCCTTCCCCAGCATCCCATATGGTTCCATCCCATTACTGCCAGGAGGAATTTCTGAGCACAGAGCTAAGAGTAACCCCTGAGCAATACCGGGTGTAACCCAAAAAGCCAAAAAAAAAAAGTTATCCTACCTGCTTTATTACCAAAACTAGTTTATAAATGATAATTATATATAATTGATTAGTGAGCAACTAATTATCAAAACTAGTTTCCTTTGAGTTGGAATCAATAAGCCAAATTGGAATTCACTAAATCACCCAATTTTAAAATAGGTCAATTCCTAAAAGTCAGTTCACTGGGGCCAGGGAGATACTACAGGAGGGAGGGCACTGGCACACAATCAACCCAGGTTCCATCCCCTGGTGCACATTTGGTCCTCAAGCCCTGCCAGGAGTAATCAATCCCTGAGCACAGAGTCAGGAGTAAGCTGATCATGGCCAGGTGTGGCCCAAACCTCCCCCTCCCTAAATTCATTAACTGAAAAGTGTTCTGCCCCAAAGTTTTTGCATTGCAAATACATATTCACAATTCTCATTTCTTCTTCCAGGAAAAGCAAATCATTAAGATTTCAAAAACTCTCAGTGCTGTGTGTGAAGTTGAATGAGCCTGCCTGCTACTTAAAGATGAATGAGCTTTCCTGCTACTTTTGTCTTATCCCAATCTCTATAACAGGGAGCTCAGTAGGAAATGGATTTTTACTGGAGAGTGGTGCACTTCTCAAGCTCTCACTGGAATTCTATCTCTAATATGAGTCCTGTATTCCAGTCCCAAGCAAGAAAGAATAGCAAGCTTCCTATTTATAGATTTGAAATATTCACTCTTAGTAATTTGAAAGCACATAACCATGTAATCTCTTCCTCCCACCTATCAAAAGAGAGAAAATCCAGAAAATACATCTTAGATGTTCAAGAAAAGCAGCTACAGTCCTTGGCCAAGGCTCCCCAAGGCATCAGTCAGGATAATGAGTTTTGTCCCAGAGTTATTCATTATTGTCTTTTCTGAGCAGGCAAACTGGAACAGATCAACTGCCTTTCCTCTCACTTTCACTGACAACTAGGACTTTCTCTTAAAATATCCTTTTGTAACTGTAGGGTTCAAGGTGTAAAGGCCAGTGGAAGATGCAAATAGCTGTCACCTCCTAGGATGGTGCACATTACAAACTGCTGCCTGTCTGTATATTACCGACAAGCTGAAAATATCACCTGAACTTAAGAGGGAAAACAATAACACACCTTTCCCAACCTTTGCCCTAAAGCCTGAATCCAATCCTCTCTTGACCAGTGATTTCAACCTAACTGATATACAAGGTCCTCAAGCGGGAAGGACCTGTGTGCAGTGTTGCCTGGTTTTCCTGTACTAAGAGCGCCACTGAGCATAGCAGAGGTCACAGGATAGAGGCTCTGGAAGGAGCAGCCAGAGCTCCTCCTGAGTTAGACTACCCAGAAGAGAACATTGCAAATGGAGGCCATGTGCCTTCCTTCTCTCCCCCATACAAGGGAAACAAAGTATGGGGAAATGTTTAGGGGGATAAATAAAGTATGTTTCCAGTGTTGCAGGGATTTTCAGGGGATGAAGATTCCTATTCAGAACAGGGAGGGAGGGAGGGAGGAAGGGAGGAAGGAAGAAAGAAATCTGTTCTAAATAGTCAATCCTCTCTATCCTCAGAAGACCCCAACACTAGCAAAGGTCCAGAACAAGGTTTACTGGATACACCTGAATTCAAGGTTCCCAGTGCGCGAAGTGAGCGCACCATCATCATCCCAGCACTGCCACTGCAGAGTGCCCCACGCTAGGCGGCATCCCAGGGAGGAGGAAACATGTCTCAGGTGTATTAACTCTCATCCCGTGACTTTAACAAGCGAGGCTGATCATTTGTGTTCAATTCCGATGTGCACGTGTAAGTGGGTAAGAGTGCGTATATGTGTGATGCCTGATTGTAAATGCAAGTTTCAACCCGTTGTGTGTGTGTGTGTGTGTGTGTGTGTGTGTGTGTGATGCCTGAACAGCAAATGCAACAGTTTCAAGCCGTACTTTATAATCTTGTAAATCTTTTCAACTGAATTTAAGCTCCGTGCGTAACACCCCCACTCCCCCACGCGCCTCCCCTATCCATTCCTCCCCAGTCCCCCAAAAAATGATATATTAGAATTTCCCTCCCAAATCCCAAGGAAGGAACTGGGGAACGCTTGATAACGGGGTCAGGTCAATGCTCCTTTTATGCAGCTCAGGGGACCGAGGCGGACGGGCCCGGGTGCACGGGGCTCGGGTCCACCCGCGGGGACTGCGGGGGTCGCGCTGGCCGGCTGCGGGGCTCCGTACCGTGTTAGAGAAGGAGAGTCCATGCTCGTCGCGCAGCACTCGGAGGAGCATCTGGTTGCCGTCGTCCAGGAAGTTGTTGACCTCGGGGTGGCCGTGATGCCGCGGGGACTCCCGGGGCTCGGACAGCAGCCCGAAGTAGTTGTGGGTGGTGGTGAAGATGAACTGCTTCCGCACGTCGGCGCCCGCCATGGGGACGGGGACTAAGGAGGGCCGCGGCCCAGCCCGGGAGCAGCCCACTTACCCGCCAGCCCTGGGAGTTTCACGGTTGCCAGGGCCCGTCGCTATGGAGATGGAGCCCGACGTCCGCGCCGCCGCGCGGGGCACGTGGCCACCTCGGGCACGCGCACGTACCGCTCTAGGGAGCGCGCGCGGTCTGGGCTCCCTGGGGCCGCCGCCGCTCCGCGTTAGCACACGTTGGGGCGTCGGTGGGGGCTTCGCGGGCTTTTTGTTCTCCCTGCTGGTTTCTTGCAATGTGCCTGGCTGAGGAGTGGACGTCGTCTGCTGGCCAGTGCTGCACCCCTGGACGAGACCGTGAAAGTTGTTCCTTAGAGGCCGCTCCCGAGGGCCCAGGAATTAGCCCCAAGGGCTGGCTTGCGGAGTTTGCATGGGGGTACCGGGTACGATCTCGGGGTTTGGTCCCCAAGCCAAAAACAAAATCGCTCTTTAGAGAAACCCTAGAGAATAGACTTAAGTACTTCATTTACTTCCGGGAGCTTCTCCGCATTTCATGTTAATTCCCCTATCATTTTTTATTTACCTGTTAGGAATTTCACACTAGATTTTATCACATCTGTTACCTAACGCACAGCTATATATATAAAATCATCAGTGTACAGGATTCTTGCTAATATATTTCACAGTCAAATGTGGAAAAGAAAATTGAAAATGAAATTAGACTATCTTCTCTACAAGGCATGAGGATAAAATGCCAAAGTGCTAATCGCTTCTCTCAATATTTGCCAGATTGAATAAACAACGTAACATAGCTTTTCTGATTGTGTGCTGCTGTGTGCTGTAGGCCGTGAGGAAAAGCGGCCCGTTGAGGGAGTCTGGCCCACACTGAAAGATCAAGTTTATGTAGTCTAGCTACTCATCAAGCTCATGAGTCTACAGATTTCCTTTACCCAGGGTGGAGTGAAGTCTGTTTTATGGGTAAAGTGATGCTTTTGAAACTGTCTTTCAACGTAATCAATCAACCATGCTACAGAATGTTTTAATGTTCTATTTTTTTTAATCTCAAAACACAATATTTCTTTCCCACCGTAATGATACTGATTGTTCTAGATGCTTTAATGCTCAACTTTACTGTGTGCATGATCAGTTCCTTTTAATTTGCAGAAATCTTGCTAAGGCTTCTATGCTCCCTGGTATCATTTTTAAAATACTCATGCCAAGATCTGAAATAAAAGATTACTTTAGCAGTTATTGTTAGTCTTGATTTCTATTTCCATTTTTACATGAGTGTTCATAACGTGGCAATGAAATCAGAGCTTTAAGCTTCACAGCTTAGGAACTTTGTGGGGGACATAGTCTGCGGTAAAATAACCTTTTTACCTCAACAGCCTGTTGTTATGAGAACAGAACATATCAAAAAACAAAAACTAGGGGCCGGAGCGATAGCACAGCGGGTAGGGCGTTTGCCTTGCACGCGGCCGACCCGGGTTCGATCCCCGGCATCCCATATGGTCCCCCAAGCATCACCAGGAGTAATTCCTGAGTGCATGAGCCAGGAGTAACCCTTGAGCATAGCTGGGTGTGACCCAAAAAGCAAAAAAAAACAAAAAACAAAAACTAAAAATTCTGGTAGGATCAATTTACCCATTAGGACGATTCACAGTAACTAAGATGTCATTATAATCTCCATTTTCAAGCAGACTTGACATTTCAATCACTAAATCAAGTATGAAATTATGAAGCTCTGAATGAAGTTAAGGAAAGCTTTTCCTGTCATATATTTAGACTTTAGGAGGGAATAGGGCTGAGAAGTTCATGACACACTTTGGGGAGTCCTTTATTAAGAGAAACAAAAAGGGTCCATCAACTCTGCACTAAAAACAGTCGGTTTCATCACGTTCAAGTGGACCAACAACTTATAAGCCAAAAAGATAAGTTATCTGGGCTTTTTGGTAAGGAAATTCTGACAGTTTGATGGATGTTTAAAGATGTAAAGTCTTTCTTAGTCCAAAACCACGCTTTTGTTTTAGTTTGGCGCCACACCTGTGATGCTCAGGGCTCACTACTGGAAGGGCTCTGGGGACCATAAGGAGTGCCAGAGATTGCACTGAGATTGCACTGGGTTCTGTGCTTGCAACACAACCTCCCTGCCCACGGAACTCTCTCTCCTAACAGAATAATTTCCTTAAAATAGTTGCTTTATTTCTGATGTCTTCACTTTCAGTTCCATGTTCTAGTTCTTACATATAATTCTCAAGATTTTTTTTTTTCAATTTTAGGGCCACACGTGGCGGTGCTGCGCAGGGCTTACTCCCGGCTCTGCACTCAGGACTCGCTGGTGGCAGTGCTGGGGGCTGAAGCCCACGAGGGTTGTCCACATGTCAAGGCCAGCACGTGCCCTACCCGCCCCCCCCCCCGCCCCGTCCTCTCTTCCGCCCCTCAAGGTTGATTTGCTTCCTAACGCTTACACTGGCCAAGCTTGGCTTTTTGAGGCCATCTCAACGGTTTGGACGATCAGGTTAAAAAAAAAAAATCCTTAATCTAGGGGCCGGTTAAAATCCAAGGGTTGGACACCTGCGTTGCCTGCCAGAGGGGGCACGTGTTGAACATCACAGGGTGCGACCCGCAAGCACTGCAACATCTGTACCCCCACCCCCCACGCCCACAAAAAAAACCTTCATCGGATCTTTGCAAAAAGCCACTGAGGAAACTACAGCTCTAGTCCCGCCAGAGTCGTCGCTCCTTAGTATGAAGACATTACGTCTTTGGTCACAACTTTTCACACATGCCACCACGAAAGCCCCCGGAGCCCGTCATCGACACACGCAGCCAGATGTCCGTCCAAGTGGCTTGACCCCCACCATCTGAGGGGCAGAGCCGAGACATGTCCCCGACCCTGTAACCCGGGGTCTGAGGGGGCAGAGTCTAGACGTCTCCCCCAAGCCCGAGTCTGAGGGGGGAAGAGCCGAGATGTCTCCCCCAACCCCTTTAATCCCGTGTCTAAAGGGCAGAGTCGTCTCCCCCAACCCCCTAACCCCGGGACCCCCGTGTCTGAAGGGCAGAGCCGAGACGTGTCCCCAACCCCGGTACCCCGAATCTGAGGGGCAGGGCCGAGACGTGTCCGCGGGTTCTGCCGCGTATGGCGGCGCGGGCAGCGCGGGCCATGAGGCGAGGCCGCCGGGACGCGGAGGGCCGCGCCGTGTCCCAGGCCGCCTCTAGGTGCTGCCGTACGCCCCGTCGGGGAACGCGGAATAACAGCCGAAGGAGCAGCTCAGCTGCCGAGCGGCGCCACCAACCCCGTGCCCCCCCAGCAGCGGCTCCCGGCTCCCGGCGCGCGGCGCGGCGTCACTTCCGGCGCGCAGTGGTAGCTTCCGGGTCGGCCGCGCTCCGGCTCCCGGCTCCGTGACTGGCGAGGGCGCCGCGCCGTGCGCTGGTCCCGGGCCGGCGTGGTCGAGCCGCCACCGCGCCTTCCGTCAGGGGGTCGCCCCCGCCCGCAGCCCGGGCCGGAGGAGGACGGGCGCGGGCCGCTCTGCCCCCTCGCTCGGCGCGGACCAGCCCTGCGGAGCCGCCCGCGGACGGCGCCCCTGCCCCGGCGCCGCGGCCCGCCCGGCCGGGGAGGGCGGAAGATGCCGGTGAAGAAGAAGAGGAAATCCCCCGGGGTGGCGGCGGCCGCGGCGGACGACGGGGGCCTCAAAAAGTGTAAAATCTCCAGGTACCACCTTCCCCCGCCGCCGCCCGCGCCGCCTCCCGACGGCCTCGGGGGTGGGGGGGAGAGGCCCGGGCCGGGGAAGGCGCGCCCGCGCGCCCTTGGCCTGACCCCTGACCCCGCGCTGTCCCCGCTCTGCCCTCGCTGAGCCCACTCCCGCGTGGGGCTGGAGCCGGGCGTTGGCGGGGGCTCAACTGGCCGCCCCCCCCAGCGCCCTTGTTAGGGTGCCCTCCCCCATCCTGAGCCAACCCACGCCCACCCGGGACCCTCGGAGTCGGGCTGGGCAAGCGCGGGGTGCGCAGGATGCTGCTCGCTCGCGGTATAAATATTAATAATTCCAGAGCTATTGTGCTCGGTGCTTGGGGGAGGGAGACGGAGCAGAGCGTCGCTCTCTGATCCCGCTGTCACCTGTCATCCAGGCTTCATAGCAACTCTGCGCTGCAGAGAGCCTCTTGCCGTTAGCAAGGGGCGTGGGGGGAGAGGGAGAGAGGGAGGTGAGTTTTCTGAATTCGCTTTATTGGGTGTCTTTTACTCTGTCCGTGGTTGGCACTCGATTTAACAACTTCAGAGCCAACCTTTGAAAAGGAGACTAGCCAGCATTATAAAGGGAAGATAATGATAGAGCCCTCCTTAAAGAGACATCTACTTAAAATGCGAGGTAGGTGACTGCTACTTCGTCTGCATTTTTCCTTTTTTTGTAACTACTGGGGGAGGGGAGTTATGCCCGCCCGCCCGCCCCCAACCCCAACCCAAGAGCCCTAAGGGTATTTCTTGGGCAATTAGCGAGAAAGACTTGCTCTTGGTAATGAAGCCCAGGCTTGGTTACTCCTTGTACTCTTCATGAAACGTGCAAATTTGTTTGTTACGCCTTTTGTAGCCATCTCAAGTGTATAATGTATCAAAATACACTTTGGACGCATTAAAATAACTGAGCAGCCAGTGTTATTAAAACTCGGGTGATCCTTTGCTCAGTCAACTTACAGTTTTAAGTAGGGTACCCTCATTTTGCATTCTATCACTCAGCTGTAGAAATTAACAGTTATTCTATGTCATATGTATGACTGTGACAGTATAACTCCACACACCTTGGGAAAAAGGTTCTCTGAAGTTCACCAAGCTCCACAGGGCACTTATGAATTCGAATTATGAAAAAGATAAATGATAATATACAACTAAATAGTTTGGGCCTGATGATACTATCATTCTTATCCTGTAGGGCTATTTTAAATGATCATCTGTTGACTATCTTTAAATTTAGCTTAGCAGATGATAACAATTTCCATATGGAATTTTTTGAAATATCAGATTTGTTTTCAAATGTATTTGTTATACATACAATTTATGTGGAAAAAGAAAGATTTATGCTTTGCAACTATCAATTCTATAGTGAGATCACCAGTTCAACTACTGTGTGGTCTTTGAGATCTGGGGAAATCATTTTAGTTGATATTTTTGGCATCTTGTAGTGAGCAAAGTAGCATTTGGGTTTTGTTAGCCAAAACTGTTCTGTATAGATTGCTATTCCAGATTGCAGATTCTTAACAATTTTTTCCTATTATACAACTGTCAAAAACAAAGCAAAAAAATTGTTTAGTACGAATTGCAGTAGTTCTTAGGCATTTGTGTGTTTTTTAAGCTATTGCAGATCCCAACCCCCTGCTAGACTAATAAGTGGAGAGGAACATTTTTCAAGCAAGAAGTGCCTGGCTTGGTTTTATGAGTATGCAGGTAATGAAATTAATGTAAGAACAGTCACATGCTTTAAAACTTTTGGTTCATTCATTTAACAAATTATTTATTGCAGGCCTGCTATATATTAGTACTGTATACTGGGATCAGGGATCAAGACTTGAGGATTTTGGGTAGTCTTAAGAATTTGGTACCTTTTGAGGCTTATATCTAAATAGATAATTCAGTCTATATCTAATAGAACGGGTGAAATTTATTTACTATTAATGGCATTTATAAGCAAAAGATACACTTACTAGCAGTTGATAATCCAAAAAAAGTAACAAAGCATAATCTTATTTCACTTTCCAGTATTTTATTTATTTATTTATTGCTTTTTGGGTCACACCTGGCGATGCACAGGAGTTACTCCTGGCTCTGCACTCAGGAATTACTCCTGGTGGTGCTCAGGGGACCATATGGGATGCTGGAATTCGAGCCTGGGTTGGCCACGTGCAAGGCAGATGCCCTACCCGAGGTGCTGTAACTCCAGCCCCACTTTCCAGTATTCTTTCGAATTGCTGTGCAACTGGAAAGACAAAGGAAAAGATTTATATCCAGACATATCATTGCACAATGCACTTAGCTTGTAATTATTGTAGTTTAGCCATCACTTCTACTAGAGAGATTATGGTAAGGAAATGCACAGAAATTAATACAGTAGGATAAATCCTCCTTTAGGAAGATGCTCAGGAAGTTGCTAAAAAAATCTGCAACCAAGCCTTGGAAGTGGTAGGCAAGTCTTAAAGATACTATTCTGTTTAGCTTCCTGTGATGGAGGGTGAAAAACCTCATTGGGTGCAGCTTTAGTTTTAGAGGTGAGAGAAAATCTAAGCCAGTGTTGAGGCTGAAGAGTTATGTTCCATTCACACTACTCCAGAAGTAGATGTGGGCACTGTTTAGAATGCTAAACTCGCCTAAGAATGTTTTGGTCTTTCGGAATTGATGGTTTATAAACTTACTTTTTTTTTTTTCCAGGGGTTGGGGGTCACCAGGGAATGCGCAGGGGTTATTTATTCTGGTTATGCACATAGGAATTCTACCAGTGCTCATAGGGGATCATAAGGGAAGCCCGGAATTGAACCTGGGTTCAGCACATGCAAGACCTTACCCACTGTACTATCACTCTAGCCCCTCAAAATATTTTTAATTCCTTCCATTTCTTTATTTCCTCCTTTTTAACTTCTTTCCTGGTTTTATTTTCCTCTTTCCTATCATTTTTGGAGTGTTTGTTTAAAATAAAACTGATTATTTTACTTCATGTTACGGTAAGTTTAGGCTAACTATGGAAAGTAAAACTTTGAGGAGACAGTAACTTCTCTGTTAAGATCAGTGTAAGTGATCCCAAAGTATAATTTAAAAATTGTTGAGTAAAGAATAGATTTTTTCCCCCCTAGGCCAAAAAAAATTCTATTACTGGTATCCCAAGACAAGCACTAACCCAGTTTCAATGAAGGGAATTCATTTCCTCACTGACCTCCATTTAAAATGTTGACCCATTATTCAAAATGCTAGTCTTACTGGTATGCGGAATCAAAAGATCACTCATTTCACTTAAAAACTTGATACCACAAAATTAGTAAACACTTCCCTATTTGTCAATCTCTTACCAGGACTTTCCCATTTAGCATTATATTCTAATTATTTACCTTGTATATTTATAATACCCACCATAGTCATCTGGATATATTCTAATTGTGCTAATTTTTTTTCCCTCTAAAACCATGATGTTATAGAGAACATAACAGTCTCTAGTTAAATAGACTGAGTTAAAGTATGCTCAGGGCACCTAATCTCCCTTTACAAAGAAAATACTAGTAAGTGTACCAAAGTTAACTTTATCTTCTACCACTCATTGAATGATTCTTCAATAAATCTTTATTAAGCCTTTCTGTCAGATTATGAGCCAGGTGCTGGGGATATGAGTGAACAGTTTTGATAAGAATTCTGCTCTCTGGGAATTTGCCTTCTAGTGTGGAAGAAGGTGAATAGGTTAGGAGTAGGATAATTACAGAATGAAGAGGGATTATCAAGATAATTAGTATAGTGTGGTGGGGAGATAGAAAGTAGAGGCTGGCTGGCCTTTCGAATAGGCTGGGTCAGGAGGCTCCTGATAGCTGGAGGACTCGCCTTAATGGGCAGGAGGAAACAGGAGGAAGCAGTAGCTTGCCAGTTCACTGTGACTGTTCTTTCATAGGGTGGTCCTAATTAAAATGAAAAATGATTGTTCCTATTGATATTCTACATGTAAGCAGCTTAATAGCACCTGTTAACATACAAGGGTAAAATTAACATTGGCTATTATTCAAAGTATAGATAGCATTAATTTAATGGTTGTGCATCGTATAGCACTGTTTCAGAATTAGCAACACGTCACCTGGTCACCTGTGAGACTTGTTTCATCATTCGTTGATGCACCTTTTTTTTCCTGAGCATCTGCTATGCTGCTCAGGATGTTCTACTTTTAGAACTTGCACATAACTCTGTATTTCCCTACATTTATAAAACAAATTGAGAAAATTGCTTGTTTTTGAAATATGTTGTCACTAATCTTATTAATATAATCTTACACATCATGTACCATGTCTTATGTTTTTTCCTGTGCTCACCAGACCTCTTCTTATTTCTTTTGTTGTGGGGGGGAAAGGAGGTGCCTGCACCCAGATGTGCTCAGGGCTTACTCCTGACTCTGGGCTCAAGGGTCACTCCACGCTGGACTTGAGGGGAACATAGGAGATGCCAGGGATTGAACCCTGGTCAGCTGCATGCAAAGCAAGTGCCCTACGTGCTGTACTCTCTCTCTGATCCCCAGACCTCTCATTCTGTAACAATGGTTAAATTAATAAAGATTCCATCATGTTCTGGATCTAGTACTAAACAAAAACATAGAAAATGAAAAGGCACTTTAAAGTCTTTTGAAGTATCCAAAGTGGGAATAGACTTGCTTAGTCCTGATAAAGTAGCCAGGTAGTAGAAGAGTATGGACTGGTACAGAGAATTGGGACATTCTCACAGTTTCTTAAACTGAGTGGAAACTTATATTTTGCCTTAAAACTAGTCAGATTCATCTTTACAGGTTTTATCCTGGAAGTCATGTTATTGGAAGAGTATATTTCAAAAAGTGTAATATGTGATCAAGGAAAAGAAAAGAGGTATAGACCTTGTTATATACATAAATCAGTTTTTACTTGCATTGTTTTGCTGGGTCAAAAAAGATCTTAACTGTGTCTGTCTCTATATAACAACTCAGTTCTAATAAAATTTTAATCACTAATCCTATGGTTTCTGGTGAGTCTGTTATAGTATTATAAACATTGACAAGTTAGATAAATACAAATACAGTTATTTCTAAATACTTCTTGACAGTTGTTTTTTTCCTCCTAATCTCTAATGATTGCAGCTTCAAGGACAGGCCCACTTTATTGTAGGACAGGTGCATAAGGTCCTTGCCCTGCATACAGTTCACCTGAATTCGATCCCTACTGTTCTTCAGTCCTCGCCAGGAGTAAGCCCTGAACACAGCTGGGTGTGACAACCCCCTCCCCCACTCTTTCTCTCCCTCCAGAGAGCACAGGAGTGCTTCCTAGCCCCTGATTTGATTTTTTGGGGGGCGAGGGATGGGGAAGGTGTCTGGGGGCCACCAGGCAGTGCTCAGGGTTTACTCTTAACTCTGTACTTGTGGCTCATGGGACCATATAGGGTGCTTGTGATCAAATCTGGGTTAGCCATGTACTAGGCAGGCATCTTACCCACTGTATTCTCGTTCCACCCCCGCCCCCAATGTAATTTTTATTTTCCTCTAAACCATCTATAGAGATACATGAACCATATGTATAGTTGTGTATATATATATATATATATATAGTTGTGTATCTACATATATATGGCTTAGTTGTATTTTTGTAACAGCTTTGTTGAATATGGCAAAATGAGCACATTTTCAATGAAAAGATCTTCCACCTATTAGGAAGTGAAAGTTTCCTATAATTATCACCTGTTCTGCTTTTATAACACATCACTGAATAAATACATATAAAACTTCCTTAAAGTATAAAGCTTTAGCAAGGGTTCTGGCTACAGACAGAAGGTCGACACCTTAACAGCCTGGATCTTCTTAGGCCACTGTATTAGCCAGTGCAGTAGAAGAATGACTGCATTTTTCCATTAAGCACAGCCTTAGGTTCTGGCTTCGTGCTTTCCTGGTGAACTAGTGATGTAAAATGCCACATGAGCAGCTTGGGTCTAGCATATAATTTCTAAAGCTCTGGAGTATTTTTGTCCTTAAGAAAGGGATACAGGTTTTCAGATCTAGTTAGTAAGATAAAAATAATAAGAATTGGCATATTGTGTTAATCAAGAGATAAAAATAGTAGTTTTGACAAGTGACAGTTGGGTGATTAGACTTTCTTGATTTGCTGTTTTAGAACAAAAATAAGGAAAAATGGTCTTTCTAAAATTGGAATATAGTCATTTTCTTACATAATTTTCATAATGTTTATCATACAGATTTGTCTTGGTGTATTTCAGAAAAAGTGTATAATCTGCTTCAGTAAGCTGCTTTCTGGATGCTATCCTGATAATGGCACATTTTAATAGAAAAGCTCAAACTTTTTATATGCATAAATTACTAAAATTTTTCTTCAGTAGATATTTACAGGTCTGAGTTATTGTACAATTTAGTGATGAGTTTGGATTCATTTTTTCTAGTATCTTAATTTTACATTGTGACATGTTATCAAAACATTAAAGCGTGGTAAATTTTATATTCTGTAGCATGTAGTTACACTTTATGAAAAACAATGTCAAAAGTCACGTTGAATTATTTGTGAAAAACGTTATGGTGTGTTTGTAAATACCTTTAGCACAATGGCTTATGCTTATTTAATACTAAATTGTAACAAAATAAATGAATTATTTTTGTCTTTGAAGGTCCTGATGAAGTTGTAGGGCCAGAAGGAATGGAAAAGTTTTGTGAAGACATTGGTGTTGAGCCTGAAAATGTATGTTTTATTCCCAAGTAGAATGGGATACCAATGGGATGTAGCATATTCATGAATTTCTAAAAATTGGGATACATGAAGATTTTGTTTCTTCATGTTTAATAATGTAGATTCTCACGTAGGATGTTTTTAATCAACTGAAGTTGGGGAAGTAGTCTTTATTGATACAAATGTCATGTGTAATAGCATGAAAGATTCTACCTTTAGAAAGTACTAGAACTTTTGTGTTTAATTGGCCCATTTTTTATAGTAAATAATTCCAGGGGTTATTCTTTGTAATAGTTAAGGATGGAACTTGTTGTATAAAAATGCTTTCCATGATAAATATGGCAGTGATTATCTCTATGCTGACTTTTCCCCTATCCTTTATGTTCTGTTCTTTCCAGATTATTATGTTAGTTTTAGCGTGGAAATTGGAGGCTGAAAGCATGGGATTTTTTACCAAGGAAGAATGGTTAAAGGGGATGACTTCATTACAGTAAGAAATTTTTTTAAAAACCAAATTTGATGGCCTATTTGAAGATCTTGATATTTTGTGCTTCATAATTTTCAGGAGTAGGTTTAGCCTTAATATAATCCAGTTGGTTTCATCTGTAACAATCAAGTTGAGAATTGACAATTTATATTGTGATCTTAACAAAATGAACATTTATCCATTTTTCATACTCTTTTAAGAAATCACCTCGTTACAGTCCTTTAGAAAAATCATTGACTTTCACTGGATTCAGTTCCCCACACTACAAAATGAATAAATAGAATCATTGACTCTTCGGAAATCAGTTAAGGGTATCTTGCCGTTGTTTTTCTTAATGGTTATTTGAGCAGTAAGGCGGTCAGTCTCAACACAGAATTCTGCTAGCTAAGGAGTTCACTCTTTGGACAGTTCTGATACTCTGGAACTTCCTCTTCAATTTTATATTTAGTTAAATAAGTTGATTTGAAGATGGTTATATGACACTTTGAAGAATTCTTTTCTGCCAAATGGACTGAGAAGAGACAAAGGTAGAAATGTATGATTCTCATGCAATTCTATAGTCACATACTTTTGTTCAGGAATCCACAACATGTTCCTAATGTCTATGCATATGATACTATTTATCAACATTTTAAAATAGAGGAAGCACTAATTTCTAATATTTTGAGCAAAAATAGTTTAATATACTTATTTCTTAACTCCTTATTTGCCTGACTTTAAATTTTAGAATAACTTATTTATTAAGTGTATTGTTCATACGGAATTTAAATTTTCTGTTGGAATTCTCAGCATCTAATTCTCTATAATACTCTTGTATGTGGGCAGCCTTCCATTTAGTACTTGGGGCCCGTGCAGTGCTGAGATCAAACACAGGCCTTGCAAATGCATGGCATATACTCTCTCTTGAGCTCTCTCCTAGAACTGTAATTCTTTTTAACCAGCATTAACATATAAGAGATTTGATACGGGAGATGCAGATAAAAACCTTTGCTCATTTCACCAAAGTCCTAATTTCTAGAGCAGAACATAAAATCAAAGCTCTCGCTTCCTTTATATAGAGATGAGGAACCTGAGACTAAGAGAAGTGAAGAAAAGACTTGCCACACTTTACAATTCCTTAGTAACAGAGCTAGAACCTAGAATTAAATTTTCTGATTACTAGTCTACCTTTCTGTACTTTTTATAGTATTCCTTTAAATACATTAGCCTGATTTGTAAAATATAAGGGTGTCATTGCTTTCTAAATAATAGTGTTTACAACTAAGATAGAATTTTATCATTTTGTAGGGACCAAAGCATGTCGAAACGAAAGTTACATATTAAATTATTTGGATCATTTCCCACTCTTAGCTTTATTTTAAAAGCATATTCAAAGAATATAAACTAATTTTATAAGTAGTTCATTTTAATATAAATAATGTTTCTGCCATGTAAATTTATAACAGGATAATGTTAAGACATGCTTTGTATGTGTGAGACTCTGGGTTCAGTACTTGGCAATGCAATAAAATGAACTGCTTTCTGTACTCTTGTTACTTTTTGTAAGTAATAATAATTCAGTCCAAGACTCCCAGTGGTTGTATGAAACTACAGGTAATTCTAAACTATCATTTTACCTACGCTATAATCTGCAGTTAAAATTTAATTTACAAATTAGGCACAGAAAAAAATTAGTTGTAATAAAATAGAGCAGTTAACAACAGTATACTGTAATGAGTTACGTGAATATTATCTCTCAAAATATCCTAGGCATGTCATATTTTCAGATTGTAGGAAATTGAAACCATGGAAAGTAAAGCCAAGGATAAGGGGAGAGATTACTGAACTGTTTGGTTTGTTTTTTTTAGACAGTCCCAGCTAAGTGTTTGTATATTTTTAAACACAAAAGTTGCTAGTTGTGTTTTTACATAGCTTTATAAACTGGAGACACAAAGCATTTGTAATATATTCACTCTTAAATAATTAGCCTGTGACCTTGAGTATAAGAACATAAATAGACTAAACTATGAACATGCTGCTTGTTGCCATATCCTAAGATAGCATCATAGGTTATACAAAATTAAAGCAAGTAGTTAGCTCTGAAAGTGGATCCAGAAGTTTCTGCTTGACATTTATTATCCCTTGCCATGTTTGACTATGAAAATAGTTGTTTTGGGGCTGGAGCAATAGCACTGCGGGTAGGGCATTTGCCTTGCACGCGGCCGACCTGGGCTCAATTCTCAGCATCCCATATGGTCCCCTAAGCACCGCCAGGGGTGATTCCTGAGTGCAGAGCCAGGAGTAACCCCTGTGCCTTGCCAGGTGTGACCCAAAAAGCAAAAAAAAAAAAGAAAAGAAAAAATAGCTGTTTCTAATCCATGAGCTAGATTGCTGTCACTGTGTGAGAGAAAACAATTCTCCTGATTCTCCCTTGGTGGCACCCTAGACTGAACCCAGGACTGAGTTGCTTCTGCATCTCTTCTCTTAATTGGCTGTTTTATTCTTCCTGAGCCGCCTTTTAAAAAGAAAAAACTTGTTAAAAATACAATAGATTAAAATCAGCCGAGAGAAACAAAAGGAATCTACTAGTTTTTCTGAAGGTGGATTGGCCTCTGACGATGCTTGGGGCTCCTCCCAGTACTGTGTTCTGGAGAACACAGGTGCTCAGGAGTGATCAGAGGTCCTGCCCTCAGACCACCCAGCCCTCCCACAATCTCCAGTCCCTGTTCTCCAGGTATTGTTATTGGAAGTACTTGGCTTTATAGAGCAGATACAGTCGTAACATTGAAAACCTTATTGACTTGATTCCCATCATAAATTTTGACATTTTGGGGGCTTAGTTTGGCCTTAGTTACGTAATGGTTCTAATTCATTTTTATGTGTTAAAATTGTTGATTAATTTTAACTCTTTAGTTGTTGATTAATTTTAGCCGTGTTAATTTATTTTAACCCTTAGAAAATTTTAACCTAGCCTAGTAAAGAATTGAAAAGGTCTGGTAGTTAAAACGTAAACCACAGTCAATTTTAATAATCATGATTAATGCAAATACATAAATGTATAATAATCTATATTTACTTAAGCCTCAATAAAGATTAGCTGTAATTGTTTTATATGAAAAAATTTGAGTGTGGATCTTTATATGCATCAAAATGGCCATTTTATAAGTTTGGGGCATAATTGCCATAATTGCCAATTTCTTTCCAGGTATCTTGCTTTGTGTACTTCTCATTCGTGTTTAGTAATAGTCTGATTTTTCTTCGAGTCAAATTTAATTCAATAGACTTGCATGAAATGCCCACGTCATGTAAAATACTTTGCTCTTAATGGATTCTAGTGAGCCGTGCAGCATAGCTGTATCCTTTAGTTAGACTCTTAATAGGACAGGGAAGGAACACAGGCTATGACCATCAATCCAGTACACTCTGACAGGTGCTAGTGTGAAATACTGGAACATAACCGGCTCATAAATTTAATTTCAGGAAATGACAGGGGAAACTTTATAGGTGCGGCATTGCACTGGACCTTGAAGATGAATTAGGATTTTAATGAGTAAGGCTATAAGAAAATGTTCCAGAAGGGATTGTGAGCAGAGCTTTGAGAAAGAAAAGCATATGTTTAAAAGAACTAGTCTGGTTTGTTAGAACCATACAATAATACATTAAGAAAATTACAGACTCAGTTTAAATTCCAGATTAAGGACCAGGGAGGAAGGCACGTGCCTTGCATGCAGCTGATTCTGGTTCAGTGCCTATGAAGGTAGAGAGTATCGGGGGAAGTAGACACCGAGGAGGAAGGGTGTATGTGGAACTAGAGGCTATAGTACCCCCAGCTCATTCTTAAGTGATACCTGTGGAGGCTTCAGGACTTAATGTTCAGGTTTCTAAATGGCCTTGGAATAGTTAGTGATTGAGAATCAGTTTGTATTTTCTTTTGGTAGAAGTTACATCTGTATTCAACTTTTATTAACACTTTATTTTTTACATAATGGATATTTGTAAGTGAAACCACTTATTGAAATAGTATATAATAAATTTTGAATCGGTAGAATAAATTTTTTCTCTTTTCTGCATTGAAACATTTATGTGCATAATATAGGGAAGTACAACCTTATTCTACAGCTAACTCACCCAAATTTTGATTTCCCTTTTTGGCAGCATAACAAAGTAAATGTGCGAAGGAACAATTTCATGTGTAAATGCTGGACAAAATATTAAAACCCTTTTTCAGAAAATGTTCTTGGACATATTTATAATAATAAATTAAGGAACATAATCAGCGGTCAGGAATGATGATTCCCGAACAATAATTCCCTCTGCATCTGTGGAGGTGGCATATCCTTTGAGGTAAACACTCTATGCCCAGTTGCCTATAATGCAGCTGTGAGCCTGTTAATGCAGCAGACCAGTAGCAAGACTTGCGTTGTGTGAGTCTCAAAGTTTTCAAAAGAAAACTGCCACATAATCTTAGTGCCCAAACTCTGCATTATGTGGGATCCAGGCCGCCGAGATCTGATTCTCTATACATTTGACACTTAGGAATTTCTACCTAAAAGAACAACTTAATTTTTAAAAATGTGAAGCTTTAGAACTGGAATTCATTATTTGCATGACACCCTTTTGTGTCTAGTACTAGAAGCAGTTCTTTCCCTAGAGGAATGTTTATTGATCTTTAAGTTTTTGTTTTGTATCACACCTGGCATTGGTCAGAGGCTACTCCAGACACAGTGCTCAGAAAATTATAATACTGGGGGTCAAAACCAGGCCTCCTGCATGCAGAGTAAGGGCTGCAGGAGTGCATTCTAAACATAGCCTCAGATTCCCCCCCCAAAAAAAAAAGTTTGGAGATCCTTAGTTTACAATCAGAAATCACTGAACAAAAGCTAACAGGTAGCAAAATCTTTGTGTAACGGGCATGGGAGTAGTGCTGAGAACCAGGCTTACAGTCTTGGACATGTTAGACATGTGCTGCCCTTTGACATGACAAAGGTAAATGGGGGCAGTCTTTTTGGTCTGTTGTATTTCCTTTCTTTGACATTTTCCATTGGCTCGAACTGCTGTGTTCAGGATGGACATGCTTGCTTTGCTCCCTCTCTAAGAGGGAAAACAGAGTCTTTAAGTGTCTTAGCTATAGGGTTCTTGTAGTTGTGATGCCCCAGTCACAGTAGCTGGCACAGCTAATTTGCTAGAAGGGAATCAGGTGGTCTCTGTCAGATTGCAAACTGTGAGTTAGTTTTGGACCAGTAATGTTTTGTTAGTGTGTTGGAGGGAATGGCTTTCCCTGAGGGGGAAAATATGCCAAAATAGAACCATGGCATTTGAGGATGGTGAGTGAAATACAACTAGGCCACAGTGAGGGTGTTGGGACCTGCAGGAGATGAGACTGAGATTGGTCAATTGTGAAAGACTCCATCTGCCTTGCTTCTCACTGAGTCCTGGAATATATCTTCCCAGAGAGAGTCAGAAAGTAAAGGCCTGTGAGCATTCTGTGTGACTTCTTATTCATTGTCTTTTCTTTAAGAATATCATTTATGATTGGATTGCATACTGTCCATTAGGTGTTATTGCTGACTTGATTGTTGATGTAGGAATCTGAAGCGATGATTTGAACCACTAATGTAATGAGTAGTTTGCTCTTTAATATTCTAAACTTTTAAACCATTCATGGCCAATATTTCACTGAGTTGTTACCTAAGGACTTTCCAAAGAAAAGATGTAGAGATCGGGTTTGTTTCATTTGCTCTACTATCTTTTTCACTTTTTTAAATACATTTCTTTTTAAAACACTTTTGTGGCTTTAGTAAGTTGTTTTGGGGAGTTTGTTTGGCTTGTAAGAAAATCAGTGGAGTGAATTCCCACTGATAGCCAATCTCCTTTTTTCTCCCTTTTTCTATTGCATTGGTTGTTTGCTACCCTAAATTTCTGATTTAGAGATTTTTAAACTTAATAGAACTTCATAAATACACTCACTTTCTCTTAACCCAGTTCTATTACTCCAGACTTGTTTTATTTAATATTTTATTATATAATTTATTTTGTTTTTTAATTTAAGGTGTGATTGCACAGAAAAATTACAGAATAAATTTGACTTTTTGCGCTCACAGTTGAATGATATTTCAGCATTTAAGAATATCTACAGATATGCCTTTGATTTTGCAAGGGTAGGTACAACTTCCATGTTCTTTGATTTACTACATTTGCAATCTTGAGACCATACCTAAAAACTTTTTTGACTTCTAATTTAGGATAAAGATCAGAGAAGCCTTGATATCGATACTGCTAAATCCATGTTGGCTCTTCTGCTTGGGAGGACGTGGCCCCTGTTTTCAGTATTCTACCAGTACCTAGAGGTATGTGTGTTTTTTTATTTCAAAAATATTTTCAAGTTTAATCATTAATATACCTTCAATTGAGGGGAAACAATGTTAGAATCTATTCCCAGCATCCCTTGGTCTCGCTGTGTAGGTCTTGGGGTGACCACCAGAGCTGGGCACACCTGGTGCTACTGAGTGTTGAACTCGGGGCCTCTGAACCATGGCAGCCTCAACAGAGGGGGCGGGGGGCTGTTTGTTAAAATATATATGTCCATCTGGAGATGTGGCTCAGCATGGAAGCACATACATCTCAGTCCCCGGCATCAAAAAAAATAGTAAGGTGCATATCTGCTACCATTTTCAGAAACAAGTCTACTTTCATTGATACATTCTATACATATTTTTATTTATTTATTTATTTATTTATTTATTTATTATTGAATCACCATGTGGAAAGTTACAAAGCTTTCAGGCTTAAGTCTCAGTTACACAATGCTCAAACACCCATCTCTTCACCAGTGCACATATTCTACCACCAAGAACCACAGTAAACCGCCCCCCAACCCCCCACCCCACCTGTGTAGCTGATAAATTTCACTTTACTTTCACTTTACTTTGATTACATTCAATATTTCAACAAAAAACTCACTATTATTATTTGGAGTTTTCCCTCCCAAAGTCAGACCTGCTTTGCACATTAGCACCCCCCCACACACACCCACTCCCAAAAAATGCCCTCTAGTAAATACAGTTTGGCAGGTTTAACACAAAATTTGTTTCTTGGGCTGGTGGCTGCAGAGAATTTCTGTTTGAGTACATTTAAGCTGCTAAGTCAGATTTTTTTTCCTTTAGATAGGATCTTAGGCAGAAATCCACGTAAGAGAACCAGAGGGAGTGATAACACTTTTCCTGTTCCTCTTGGGCTTAATTTAAAGAAATAGAATAAAACAGTAGTGTATGTCCAAAGTAAGAAACTGGTAAGGTAGCATGTATAAATTTATTGATTGCTAAAAACAGTGCTAAGTTTATATGACAGAGTAATGTTTTAGAACATTTGTTATGATATGATGGGCAGGACCCTGAGAAGTAACTGCCCTTTTTCCATTGCTTGCTTTGTGGGGGTTGTTGTTATTTAGTTTGTTTTGTATACCATTTTCAAAACCAAAACAAAGGCAAGGATGGTGTTGCTTTGGAAATACTTTTTCTTATACAGCTGTTATCAGCAAGTTCCTGAAAAATGGTCTTGTTAAACATTTAAAGCTTGAGTTCAAAGACAGTGGTGGGTTGCACGTGAATGGATTTTGTACCCAACTAAGTCTTTAAGCTTAATGAAGTAGACTTTTCTGATGGAAGTTATTAACCCTTCTTATTACAGCATTTTTCAGCCAAAGTAAATACAGGGGTTAAGGCACTTGCTTGCACATGCCCAACTCCAGTTTAACAGCTCCACATCTGTTCCCATGAGCACTACTAGGAGAGATCTCTGAACACAGAGCCAACAATAAACCTTGAGCATGGCCAGGTGTGACTCAAACTCCTCCCTTACCCTCACACCCCCAAAATTGAGGGCTGGGAATATGGTTCAGTGATGGAACACATCCCTGTGTAAGGGAAGCTTACACAAGGTTCCATCCTTGGCTCTACAAAATAAAACAACGTAAAAATTTTTACCTCAAAAGGGGGCTAAGTAAAGTGAACTAGGTATTTTCAAATACTTGCTATATGGAGGGTGTTGACTGGAGCAATAGCACAGCGGGTAGGGCATTTGCCTTGCACACGGCCGACCCGGGTTCGATTCCTCCATTTCTCTCAGAGAGCCTGGCAAGCTATCGAGAGTATCCCGT
Organism: Sorex araneus; assembly: GCF_027595985.1. Taxonomy (NCBI): domain Eukaryota; kingdom Metazoa; phylum Chordata; class Mammalia; order Eulipotyphla; family Soricidae; genus Sorex; species Sorex araneus. The sequence goes on from NC_073304.1 coordinate 178,611,905, forward strand.
CCGCACAGCAGAGCCTGGCAGGCTACCCGTGGTGTATTCAATATGCCAAAAACAGTAACAAGTCTCACAGTGGAGACGTTAGTGGTGTCCACTCGAGCAAATCAATGAACAACGGGATTACAGTGCTACACTGAAAATGGAGGGTGTTGACATGATTTAAGTTTTAACCATTTAGCAAATGAGAAAATGGTTTCTACTGAAACTTTTCCATGATCATTATAAATAAAAAGATACAAGTAGGATTTTAAGACTTTTATGCTCTACTGCCTTCAAAAATGCCAGTTTTGAAATGTAGCTAATCTCAGTAGAGAAGTGAAAATCAGCAGAAGGGACTTATTGAATGTAGAAATGGTTTTCTGGATTTCATTGTTTAAAATTCGTTGCATCTTACCCTTATTCCTAATGCTCTAACTCCTCAAAAATAAAAGAAAAGCAAAATTTAAAACTTTTTTAAAAGAAGATAACATACAATGCCCCTGGCATTTTTATTTATTCTTAGAAAACAAAAATAATTTAAAAGAGGAATCAATATTTTGGAGAAAGACCACATCAAAAGTCATGCCACGATTTATTGGTTCAGAGATGGTAGCTCATTGGCATACTGGCAGCCAGGATCACACCACTTTGCGTAGCCCATGAGCACTGCCATGTGTGGCCTAAAAAGTCAAACAGAAGTGTTATGACTAGATTCATTGAAATCAGGTGTACATAATGTGTGTCCTATAATGCTTCTCGTATAATCTAAATATTTGCATCATTTTTCTGCAGCAATCAAAGTATCGTGTTATAAACAAAGATCAGTGGTACAATGTATTAGAATTCAGCAGAACAGTCCACGCTGATCTTAGTAACTATGATGAAGATGGTGCTTGTAAGTATTTTGTGTTTTCTATGAAAATAAAATTCTTAAAACTGATGAGGGGAGCAGCAATGTTGTGGAGCACACACCAGGGGTCTGTGGCTATGAATCCAGTCATAGGCACCAAAAGAGAACAACTAAATGCAAATACACATTTGTGCAACATTACCATAAAGAATGTAAGTTTCCTGACAGTAACTTTTATCACATAGTCATCAAGTCTGGAGTGTGGCGAAAGCAGGTGAAGAAGGAAGATTAGAAAGCTTTGATTAAGCAACGTGATCAAAGCTTACTTAGCAAATGAAGCATTTATAATTCCTCAGTAACCAAGCATTATAACTAAATTTAAATTATAATTTCTGATCTGTAAGCTACAATTCTGCTTCACTGTCTTGGCTTACCTGGCACATTCCTATGAAAGTACAGTAAAAACTTTAAAACCATGAGAGCAAAATAAAAGCTGATTTTCAATGTGGCAAATAATATAATAATAACTTCCCCTGAAAGTTGAGTAGTATGAAATTCTTAAAAATTTTTAGTTAATGCAAGTTAAAATATATGTCCCTGTTCTGGTAGAGCAGCCAGAATAATATGCAACGTCTATCTTTGAAATAATGATGAGTTTCATAAATTAATATACTTTTCAGATTCTATCCCTTCATTTACATGAATCATTTAATGTTCCAAAAGATTATATGATTACCCATTCAATTTCTTTAACAGAAACTGAAATTAGGGACTTTGTTCTGTGACATTGAAATAAAAAGCTAAAAATAGGGATAACTTTATCTCTCCCTGTATATATTGCATCCTACACTTAGAAAATGCTATAAAGTTTGTAGAAATTCTTTGCAGAAAACTAGCAAAAGGTCAATATAACCTACAGATGTGTATCTCCAGTGCGTGTGTCTTAGTCAACATTTAAAATGAAAAATTTCTATATAACAGTGCAACTTGTAGGTTTGTTAGTGAGGAAAAAAATCAGAAAACCTGACAAAACCTGAATTTGAGGCTGGAGCCAAAGCATTACTTATGCTGGACTTGTTTTCCAGCAAATTGAACAACAAGATGCCAATACTGAGGATTATTAGATTGTCATTTGTTAATGTTAATATCACATTAACAATAACAATATTATTGACATTAATAATTAAAACTCTGCTGGCAGTTTTCTTTTTGGCTTTTGATTGGTCTGGGGATTTGGGGGTGAGGGTTGGAGCACACCTGGCAGTGCTCAGGGGACCACGTGGGATATAGAGTTGAACCTGGGTTGGCCATTTGCACGGCAAGTGCCCTGTTCTCTGTACTATCACTCTAGCCCCAGTGTGCTGGTTTTCTTACTGTAGAGAAATGTCTGAAGCCAGAGAAGAGGAAAACCACCAGGTATTTTGTTCTAAGAAACATAGGACAAGCAAATTTCTTAGTTCTGTTTTGATTTGGTTTGGGGAACATAGCCAGCGATTTCTAGGGCTTTGGTTATGTTTTTTGAGACATACTCTGTCTCATATAAAAAACCTCGGTCAGCCTATTGAACTGTCTTCTAGTCCCATGAATTTTTCTACATTTAAAAACAATACATAGGAAACTCAGTTGAATTATTAACCTGGAGTCTATAGGTAAGTGGCTTTGGACCCTAACGAATTTAAATAAAGCATTATTTTAAAATAAAGTATTGTAAGAATAGAGTATGAAAAGTGTCAAGTATCTATTAGGTAAGTGTCAGGTGTTCAGAACTATACTAGATTCTGTTACTGTATTGTGTCTCGTAATACCCGGAAGCCATCAGCCAGCACAAGAGCTTACGGTGCAGTGTTAAAAGAGGAATATGACCTGAAACTCTTTTTTGGTTGTTTTATGATTAAAAGATAGTGCTGTGTGCATAGAAGAAGGTTCATGTTGACTTAGTGATTGTAGAATTTGGGAAGCCCACTCTGAGGTGGAAGGTGCCACAAATACCCTTTGTGGAAGGTGCCTTCAGTTAAATTAGTAAACCAGAGAGGCCAGCCAGGCACCACTGAGGAGGAGGCTGGGAGGAGACGAAAGCCTGCAGAGATGAGGCACCGCTCCCCGCATCCCCAGCTCCTGGGAAGTTGCTTTCATAGTTGGAGAGATAAGTTCACCAACACTAACAAAAAACATTTCTTTATTTCTAGGGCCTGTTCTTCTCGATGAATTTGTTGAGTGGCAAAAAGTCCGCCAAACATCATAGCAAGAACTGTGTGACGAAAATGCAAACCTTTGATTTTCACATGTATACAGCTAAGAGATGAGAAGAGAAACCCCAAAGGGTGCATTTTCATTCGTGGGAAAGACTTCTCATAGTACTACTTCTCCTTTTTTTTTAAAGGAAGTTTTCTTGTTACATGTGATGGGCATTGAGCCACACCTCTCCTGAGACTGAATATTGAAGTTTTGTTTTGTTTTGTTTTTGGGTTATGTTTATAACATTTATTTCAGAACAATAAAGATTCAGATTTGTGACAAAGGCCTAAAAGTGAAGATGTCCCCTTGAGTGAGTGTCAGAGTGCTACGTTTTTTTTTTTTTTTTGTAAATTAGAATCCTCAAATTTTTGAGCCTGTCTCATCAGGAATTTCTGGAATTTTTAAGATTTTAAGTGGTCCTTGTGACAATGTAGCCGGCCTATTGTATGGTTCATTATATCCATCTCTGCCCAGTTAGGAAGATTATTGGCCGTGACATCTAGGATCATGATGCTGTGATGGAGCTTTTTGCTCCGGGTTCCTGTGAAAGCTGCCAGTGTCTTACTTGCATCTATATGCATGTGTATATCTATATGTATATATGTATACATATATATACATATGTAATATATTTAATATTATAATGCATTTAAGATCATAAATGCATAAGATCATTTTAAGATCATAAACTGTGAATTTTAAATTTTGTGAGTTAAAAATACTCCATTTATATATTAAAGAGTAATGTTCATGAATATTACTTCCCAAATTTGATAACGTTTTTAGAGAATTAGGAACAATAATGAAGTTGTGTCATTATTATTAGTGATATAGATGAGACATTTGTCATTTTTAGGTTTAGGGAGTTTCATTAAGATCCTTTTTTGTTGTTTAGGAGAATGTTAGGGACTAAGAATATTGCTCAAAGGACTGGAGCGCAGGCCTTGCATGTGAAGGACCTGTGTTGCATCACTGGATGACATGGTCCCCTAAGCACCTCCACATATATGTAGCCTCATATCTCCAAGCACTGTCGGGCTGAGCGCTGACCCTTTCCACCTACATACTTGGGGTCAGGTTTTGCTGGGAGTGGACCCTCAGGTTCCTGAGCACTGCCTGGGAGTAGTCCTGCACACAGAAGACTGGTATCATAGTCTTAGATATAGTATATTTAAGGAAACAATAGAATTAGGAATCATGAACAAGAACTGGGTATGATTATGTGCAGCTCAACCATTTACATTGGTATAATCACAATTTTGCTAGTCATCAGTTTCTGCCTCTTGGCAATAAAACATTTCAAGGAAAGGATGGCCCTTTCTAGTTCACGTAATAGACATCTTTTGACTAGCGGCAGAGCTGCTTGTACGTTCCTCAGATCTGTAGTTCCCCGGCTGTATGCAGGCCTGGTTCACAGTCCAGGCGCAGCTTTGGTGACTCCCCTTACCGTATGACTAGAGGGAAGTATACACATTATTCCTCCATAGCAATAATATTCCTATAGAGGGTAGGGTAAAGGTTGATTTTGTTGTTACTGTTTTATTTTGGGGCTTTTTTTTTTTTAAATGATGAATTTGTGGGGTAAGTGATACTTCATTACCTAAGGAAAAATAGCATTTTAAAGTGGTTTCTGACCTGCTTGCTTTTTTGATTAATGAGCTGGGCAGAAACGATGTTTTACCTGCCTTCTTGATGAAATCAGTTTGTAAAGGCACTGAAATATTAGAAAACAAGTTTTCTTGTTTTCTGGAAATAATAATTTTCTGGAAATAATTTTCCTGGAAGGCACCTATTTAAGTATTACAGTCACTGACATGCTGGAATTAAGCATGCCAACAGTGTTACAACTTGATGAGTGGTGTTTTTAAGTCTTTATAAATATTTGAACTAATCTAATTGACTCATTTCTCCAAGGTACAGCTTCTAGACTGATAGAATATTTCTTGTTTATGATTCCAATTCATAACATTATAGTGACGTCTTGCAGGTTGTCACTATTTAGATTAAACCGATTGCCATGTCTTGACACTCCAAATTTACACAACTTTTCCAAAAATAAAATTTTTGAAAATCTATACTTTGTTTACTTTTCAAAAAATATCTGTATGACCTGACTCTGAAAATTAAAATTTAGCTTTTACCTGAACATTACTAACCCAGTTAATTCCGCCTCAGCTGTGCTTGCTTAGCTCTCCTGTAGTCTCTCCTGTGCTCATGAAATTAACCTTCTGGAGAGTCAAGTTGACTCTGCCCCCTTACTCAGCATCTGGGCTTGTTCCTTTTTATCTTTCTTAATTTATATTTGAACCATATCTACAAGAAACATGGGATAAATTAGTGTAATCAAAGAGGGCTGTGTTGATAAGTGTAAAAGAGGTCTTTCTGGCCTCTATAATCAGCTTTAAGTGCCTTCCCAGGAATCCTTTTAGAATTTTTTTCAGAATTAACCCCCGTTAGATAGGGTGTAATAGTGGTACATATAATTGAAGATAATTTGGGACTTAGAAGATAAAGTGCTTGGCATGCTGGAACTCCAGGGTCAGAAATGCCAGGGCACGGCCTTGTTTCCTACTACAAAGACATGAAATAAATAGAAGTGACTTGTCACTGGTATATGAATGTAATACTGCTGGAAAGAAATAGCCAGGTATTCCTTCTCGGCTCTGAGATAAGAGCGTGTCTCCCTACCCATCAGAGCCAAGAGATTTTCACAAGATTTAGAATCTCTAGGAAATTGCCTGGGGTTTAGGTAACCTAGTGTGATTTCTTTGTTGTGTTTTGTTTGGAGGCCACACCTGGTGGTGCTCAGGGATCACTCCTAGTGGGACTTGGGGAGCCATATGTGTTTCTGGGAATCAAGCCCCGATTAGCCACATGCAAGACAAGAGCCCTGCCCACTGTGCTGATTTACTCAGGCTTCCTTAGTGTGATTTTAAAAAATAAAAATGTTAATTTCTCATGTTCTGTTTTGACTACATTTCCATGTTTGTTTTTCATTAACGGGCTTTTTAAATGCTGCTGATCAAGTTCTTGACAATGTTTAACAGATAGGCTTTGCTATTTGGGTTGTTTTCTTCATGGGTTTTGAAGTAGTGTTTCTTACACCCACCTAGCTAGCACTACACCTAACTCGAACTTTGGGGGTATTAGACTGATCCCAGGAGATTTCTCTTAAGTATGAAACCTTTTCACTAGTAGACCCAGATGTAAGCAGTCTGGGGGGCGGGGGCAGGGAGGCGAGGGGGGAGAGATTTAGAGATTTTAAGGTGGTGCACAGGTTCTACAGAGGAGCCAAGATTCAGAACACAGGAAGTTGTTCTGAATCTTGTTGTTCCAGCATGCTAAACACAGGAAGATTTCACTTCACTTGAACAAAGTTCAGTGTTTCTTGAGCAGAACGTGTTCCTTCTGCCTAATTCCTAATGTGAAATTAGAAAAGAACATACTAAACTGTGCTCTCTGTGGGCCGGAGAGACTGTAGTAGGGAAGGCTTTTGCCTTGTATGCCACTGGTCCAGGCTTCATCTTTCCAGCACTGCATGTGGTCCCTACCAGAACAGCCTTGAGCAAGTGTGCCCCCCAAAAATCAGATTTAAAATATGTGCAGTTTGAGAAGCAGAAAAAATAAGAGTGCTGACTTCGACTTATTTTACTGTGAAGAATTTATTTTAAACTTGTAATAATTGGGTCTGATAATAGTTGCCATGGCATGAGACCAGGGGGGCAACCTGCAGGACAAGGTGGGCACAAGAAGGTCTTCTGTGCCCGATGAAGGCTGAGAAACACTTCGGAAGTGTCAAGTCAAATGTTAGGGACGTTTTGATCCATTTTGGTAAACTTAAAAGGCAAAATAATTTCTTTACTTGTTTCTAAGAAGTACCGAGGAATTGTCAACTCTTGCAGGAGATCTATTTCTCAAGTGATTTTAAAACTCCTTACAAGAAAACGTTTTAAGAAGGGATCATTTTCTCTAACAAAGAAGAGTAGTAACAGAATTTCAGTGTTTTCCTCATTAGAAAGGTCAGTCTTAAGTATTCTGTATCCTGATTTGTAAAAAATCTACTTTTCTTTCAAAAACAATTCGGTAACAGAAACGTATTGCTTAAGACTTCGTCTTTTTCAACTCATTGTTGGCTCAAAGGGCTTCCTCACCATTTCATTCCTGGCACCACCTAGTCTAAACACCCTCAGAGCTGGGGGAAGGGGCGAAAATGGGGTGCCAGGGATTGAATCTGAGCTGGCCACATATGTCCTACCTGCCGCACTATCATACCAGTTCCTAGAGTTATATACTGAAACACACACTGACAGAGTGAGCCAAGATCTGACTAGGTAAATAGCTGAACACAGTAGACATCTGAAGAAAATGGCAGGGCAGAGCTGGTAGCGTGCTTGGCTTTGCAAGAAACAGCAATGAGGGCAGAGAGGGTCCAACGGGCTTTGCAGGTCAGAGAGCCCCTACACGCCTGCCACCACACAGACTATTAAGCACTGCCGGGAGTGACTCAATTACTGCAGGGTGTGTGGCTCAAGAAACAATAGGTGAGGAGGTCTGTGATTGGTAAATAAAAGTATTCACTGGGATCAGAAAGTGAGGTTAGGCCGAGAAGAATGATGGTGCCTGATCCCAGGTAACTGAAGACTGTTAAGACTGAGTCAGGGAGGAAAGTAAGAATTTAAGTCAAGGATGGAAGCGGACAGACAGCCGACCAAATGAAATGGTGGTAGTTTGAAGCTGAGGACATGGAAGTAAAAAGTGGTTAAATTGCAAATATATTTCAATAGTACAGTCAAATATATATGCAGGTGGATTGGATGTGGGGTATAAAAAGCAGAAATGACTCCTGAGATTTTCTGATTTGAAGAATGGACACTTATTAAAATTGGAAGACTCAGAGGAGAAGGTTTTAAAACAGAAGAGCTTACTTTGGGATACGTGGAAGATGCCTATTAGATGCCCCCCACTCCTATTAAATACCTGAATCTGGAATTCAGGGGAAAGGTAATTTATATGGAAACCAGTATTTGGCCCAACTTTAAGTCAACACGTGTAAACCATAGAATCTCAAAAAATATTTTTTTTAATAATGCAACCAGAAACTAGAGATTAGTTGAAGACACATGATTATCAAAATCTAACTAAAATTCCAACTCTTGGAATTTTTCAAGTAGATAAGTCATGTTAACATGCTGTAGACACAAAAATAATTTCTGTAATGTTATGAAAGGACTGGGGTTTTGTTTCTTGTTTTTCCGCTTTGAGGGCTACATCCGGCTCTGTGCTCAGGAGTCACTCCTGATGGTGCTCGTGGACCATACAGTGCCAAGGAATCAAACTGGGGCTTCCCGAGTGCAAAACGTGTGCTCCACCCACTGAGCTAGTTCTTTGGTCTCCAAGACTGAGGTCAAAAAAGCATGAGCCAAGAGAAAATGTAAAGGGAGCATAGTCATTAATTCATGAAATGAAATATTTTGTTCTGAAAGTAAGTTCCAAGCCTGCATCTGAAAGACCTTTTATTTCTGGTATTTGTAAATTTCTATGGTGATTCCATTTGAGAGTTTTAGCACTAGAGGGCAGGCTCGCCTCTAAATTGAGCGGAACTGTAACTGGCTTCATCCAGCCAAGTGTCCTAACCAAGTACCCTTGTTTCTTAAGTGACATTTGTACTGTCCAGTATGGTTTTTTTTTTTCTATTGCCAAAAACACATAGCAAGCCTAATGGTTGTTTCTGATTTATTTAGAACCAGTAGTTGATAATCAATGTGCACTCACATAGAACAATTACCACTGTCACTGTTACTGTCATCCCATTGCTCATCGATTTGCTCGAGTGGGCACCAGTGAGACTTGTTTTTGGCATAGCAAATACACCACGGGTAGCTTGCCAGGCTCTGCCGTGCAGGCGAGATACTCTTGGTAGCTTGTCGGGCTCTCCAAGAGGGGCGGAGGAATCAAATCCGGGTCGGCCTCATGTAAGGCAGACACCCTACCTGCTGTGCTATCACTCATTGTAGCATAAACCATTATAAATAAATAATCATAGCATACTAACTTTTAATTAAGATCTCATGGAGAGGCCCCACCACACATTTTTTCAAGAAATGTTTTTGAGTGGTTTAATTTGAATTTGGCTCTGTGTTCAGGCTAGATGAGTAAAGTAGCACCTGTCCAAATCAGCCTCTTACAGCTCTTAACTTGAATTAAATCTATTTAAAGGCCTTTTTACTGTTATATTAGAAGTTCTGACTTTTTTTTCTCTGTTACCACAGTGCCTAGTACTTAGCTTAGTTCATAGAATATGAGTAAATGCATGAAAAGGGGGAGGAAATAAGTAAAAGACCTGGGGGTCTTCACAAAAGTCAGTTTGTACCTAGCTTTCCTCATAGGAAGGCTCCTATCGGCATGTCCGGGAATGTGTACAATTATTCCCACATGCCCCCTTGGCTGCCACGCCTCTGGCAATCTGACAGTCTCTTAAATTGGCTTTGGGGCCACACCAGCAGTGCTCAGGGCTTACTCCTGGTTCTCTGTTTAGGGATCACTTCTGTTGGTGCTTCAGGTGCCAGGGATCAAACCTGGGTGGGCAAATGCCCAACTCACTATACTATCACTCTTACCCCATCGTTCTGATAGTCTTAATCAAGGAGTTAAGGATCTAACATCAGAAAGAAAAACAGATGCAAAAGAGAAGCAACTCTAACGTATCAATTTGAGACATCTACAGTGAAATGGAGCTTGCTGGCATCAGTCTTTTTTCCTTTTTCCCCTGGCCCTTCTGCTCCTTTGCCCTTCCAAGTCCTTGTCTCTGCCTGCCAGTCCCTCAGTTACCTTGTGTAGAATATGAGAACAGGAATAGTCTTGCCTGTCGGGGGCATTGTTTTGAAGAAATGAAATAATGCGCCAAGTACATCTATACTGCAGTGTGGAAAAGTACAGCAGTCAGACTTAATGGGATTAATTTGTGTTCATGAAGTGTTACTGTATGGTAGAATCAAAAGGTAAAAAAACTGAAGTCAGGTACATTTAGAAGCGCAGATGTCTTAGGAAATAAATCTAATGTCAGTGGCATAATCTAATTGAAGGTGGGGTATGTGATTGGGGCCACATTCGACTGTGCTAAGGGTTTATTCTGGTTCTGTGCTCACAGTTCCTCCTGGTGCTACTCGGGGAATCATATGCCAGGGATCGAATCAGAGTTGGCTGCCAGCAAGGCAAGTGTCTAAGCCCCGATACTTTCTCTCCAGCCCTCTGACTTCTTTCATTTGCCCTCTTAATGTGGCACATCATCCAGAAATAGTTTATCAAAGGGAGCTAGAGAGAGTTCAGGGTTAAGGTGCTTGGTTGGTGTCCTGGACACTACTTGTAGTCTCCCAGGCACCACCAGGGGTGACTCCTGAGCACAGAGCCAGGAATAGCACCCCCCCCCCAATTGTTCACCCAAGGGATGTTAAATATGACTGCAAGAGATGTACACTTGACACCGAGTGCTTGGTGACACTAGCTGCTATCACTGCATTAAAAACCATCAAGAGCATGTGATTAGAAAATCGGGGGAGGCGGGGGGTTAATGCAGTCAAAATATCCTACATTGATTCTCTTAAACCAATTGTTTAAATTTTTTTCTTTTTAAGTAACAGGACCCTTTCTAGAAGAAGCTCTTTCCTAGAAGCCCATCTCTGAGAAAGAAGGCTAGCTGACACGTTAGCCTGCAGACGGTCCATCGACCCCTCACTTCCGCTGGAGGGGCCCCAAGCTCCAAGTGGCCTTGCTCTGGACCCAGGCTGCCACCTTCAGCTTCAGCCCTGACGTGACAAACGAAACAGTGTGTGACTAGTTACAAGCATCTACTTGTTCTCTGTATAAAACCAAAATTCGGCTGGTTTTAGAGTGAAATAATAATATAAATTTGGAAATGTTTATAAATGTCTGGATAGCTTAAAATAGCATGAAGTTTAGATAGTTGTGCTTAGGTTCATTTTCTAGAAGGGTAATGATACGCCAGAGCTACCATGAGAGATTTGGAGAGATGCTGAGTAAGTGAATAAATGTCTATGGGTTGAGGGACTGCTCACGGAACGAAAAAGATTTCTGGGGCCAGAGAGATAGTACAGGGGTAGGGTGTTTGCCTTGTTTGAGCCAAACCGGAATTCAGTCCCAGGCACTGAGCCCCACCAGGAGTTATAACTGAGCACAGAGCCAGGAGTAAGCTCTGAGTACTGCCAGATGTGTCCCAAAACCAAAAACAAATACAGTTCTAATCTCTACCTTTGATTATATTCAAACAGGAAATTTCTTTGAAGAAGGCGTTGGGTCACTCCTAGTCACTCCTAAATATTCCTCTCTCTACATTCACCACCTAAGGATTTAGTAGGCGATTATTGAAAGAATACAAATATGAGTTACTTCAAGATTTTTCATTGATCTTTTTGCGTCCAGTGGAAGCATGGCAGGTGTAACCATATGTAGACAAAAAAAGTCATGTGTATATATGCACTGTCCTATTAGACAAGATTGTTCAGGGAAGAAACTATGTCATCTGCTCTTAGCAGAGCATCTGAGCAGGTTATCCAAAATGTCTGTAGAATTGAGAAGGATGGATTACCAGAGTTAGAAAAAGTACTGCATTAGACAAAGTACCAGCCTTAGAGTACCAACGTTAGATGGAGTGCCATAGTTAGATGGAGTGTCATAGTTAGATGGAGTACCAGTGTTAGAGTACCATAGTTAGAGTACCAGCATTAGATGGCATACCAGAGTTAGTCTCACACCCTGGTACAGTGTCTTCTAGACACTAAAATGATATCATGATTGAAGAATTGAGGTCCCACGAAGCATCTCCTAAGTCAGAGCCGAGTGAGTTAACATGAGCAATAGGTTTTTGGAGCTCAGAGGACAGTTCCAAGGACTGGGAGGGTGAAGAGGCTTCATTGGGAAGTGAGACTTAGTGAGGGTACTTAAATGTGGAAGACCATGAATTTGCCAGCCAGAGAGGAGGGAGGCAGGCTGGAGAGAGCAGGCAGGAAAGCAATGGTGAAGCCCTGTGGGCTTGATAGGCATCCCGACACCAAGAGTGGTTTAAAATAAGTCTAACAACACTCTGAATGCGTTAAGTTACATTTGCTGAAGCAGTGAGCACAGTATAAAAGTGAAAAGAACGGGCCTCTGACAAGGCAGTATCAAGGCTTGACCAGTCAGCCTTTTTCCTCTGGGGAAGAAAAGGAGGTGAGGGAAGTCAGTGCAGCATATGATCAGCACAAAGGCTTGGAGCCCCTACCTTCTGAGGAAACTTGGGTCAGGAGTCAGTAAGTCATGCACATCTCATGTGGACACGACCTCTATGGTTTCTGCCTTACTGACACAGGCAAACCACAAGATAAACAATCCTAAAGAGCTCCCCGGTGGAAGGATGCATGGTTTTCCTCAATTGCTGCATCTTGATTACTAATGAATCCTTTTCCCCATATCTTGTAATTTGTTTTAAATTTGGTCATGAGATGGTTACACCGGTATTAAAAACTTTTTTTAAGTTTGACAGGCCACCAAGAAGAGAAAATGCAATTGTTTGAACTGGATTGCATGACAGTAAGCTTGTTCTTTGTGGCGTAAGACTGGGCTCACTGGAACATATCTCCCTGGTGTCCAAAAGTCCCAAAAAAAGGCCCATCTCTGCTGACAGCAGCCCCATTCTGTCTGGAAAGACTCCGAATGCTATCTAAGAATCTGCTTTCCTTCCTTCCCTGCTTTGAGCCCTGGTCAGCTTCGTAGACCACTAATAACACTGTATGATAAAATATTATTATTTTGGTTTGGGGCCATACCTGGTGATGCTCAGGAATCCTGGCTTTGCACTCAGGATTCACTAGTAGCTAGCTCAGGGCATCGTATTGGGTGCTGGGGATCGAACTCGGGTCAGCTGCATGCAAAGCAAGTGCCCTACTGGCTGTATTATTGCTCCGGTCCCCAAGGTGTTACTTGCAAACTTGTCTTCTTAACCAAACTGTGAGCTTGTTTAAAAGCAGGGGTTATGTATTTTGCCTGTTATTTCTCCGGTGTTTAGAATTGTCCACAGTATAGGGACCACCCTTAATAAGGGGAGCAAATGAATATTAAAAGTAAACAGACTAATACTTTTTCTTGCGTAGGTGTCTAATTATCTTTCGTGTATTTTTTCAGTCTGTGGCAGACATTCCAGTATAACCCTATTTTTTAATAGTGACCTCTTAAAGTTATTAATAACTAAAAACTGCATAACAAAATGATTACAACATACTCATTCTCATAGGCAGAGATTTTGATTGTTAATACTCACCACTGACAAGGGTATAGGCAAACAGGAGTTTTCATATTCTGCAGCAGGTAATATAAATCACAATGCCTTTTCTAGATGGTATTAAAAAGCCTGAATGTCTGGCTTCTCCCTAATGCCAAGAAATGTGCCATCTCCTGTACCCCTGTGCTCTCTGTGCATTCTGTGCCTAGAATATTTTCCTAAAAACAAACTTGCAATTACTTTACTATCATATAGTTTAAAATGGAAAGGAAATAACCTAAAATGGCAACTTTTTATATGATACACAGTAATATTTATACCAGGAGTACAATCCATGCTGCTTTATCAAAGGCCTGGGGTGGGGGGGGGGCAGGAGAAAGGGAGGGGGGCAGGAGAAAAGCATTATGTTCCATATGATACTCCAGCGGCTACATAAGTCCATCAAAAGCAGACTGACAGTACAATAAAATAGAAAAAATGCTAGAATAACCGTTTATTTTTCTTTCATTCACTGTACTTTTTGTAAGACAACCGCTATGTATGACCTTTATAATTTATCGATGTAAATAAAAGTTATGTAAAGAAGCATACTTTGGCTTTTGCTGGTTCTTGAACCTCTAGAGGAAGAGGGAGCAGTCTTGAACTCAGCCTGGGTGTGGGAGGCTTGCCAGGACAGAAGGTGGAGGGTGCACTTGCCTTGCAGCATGAGGCCACGGGTTCACTCCTGGCCACCAGAGGGGGCATGGGAAAGAGCCCACATCAAAGGACTTTCCCCTGGACCCCATGCCACAGCCCCTGTTCAGAGTCCTGGACAGTTAGGAATCATAATGATCCAGTGGAAAGGTTCCATCGCAACACTGCATTGTTTCAAGAAGGCGTTAGTAGCGTACTTGGACTAGTTCTGGTACAGGTAAACGCACAGTCGGTGTTTGCTGCTTTTTCTGAGTATGGCTTTAAGTAAGCCCAGAGGCATTTTGTGAGGAATGTGCCTCATGGTTGGAAGATTTCTCTCTCTCTCTCTCTCTCTCTCTCTCTCTCTCTCTCTCTCTCTCTCTCTCTCTCTCTCTCTCTCTCTCTCTCTCCCTCTCTCTCTCTCTCTCTGAGATTTATCGTCCCCTTTGTCTTGATCTTCTTGATCTTGCTCTCCTAGTCCTTGCCTCCTTTCTAAGCTGGCTTTTTATTCTTGCAAAACTAAAGCTGTGTTTGGTGAGCTCAGAAAAGCAACTCAGGTCTGCCACCTGAACAGTGGCAGGAGCCCAGGTCAAGCTCCCGCTCCCACTCCTCGGCTCTTTTGGCAGCCAGGGTCCATGGGTCCTTCAGCCCCCAGCCTCGGGCTTGCTTTCTCCGGGTCAGTTCAGAGCACACCGAGTGACTGAATTCATCCCGTACTTACTCCATTCCATGTACTGACTTCTGTATTCCGTGTGCTACTCTGGGGGGAGGGTGGGCGGCTGGGGTCAAAGCCCTTGCCTCACAGCAGGGTATTTGCTCTGCCACTGAACTACACTCTTTTTTTTTTTTTTTTTTTTTTTTTTGCTTTTTGGGTCACACCTGGCGATGCACAAGGGTCACTCCTGGCTCTGCACTCAGGAATTACCCCTGGCGGTGCTCAGGGGACCATATGGGATGCTGGGAATCGAACCCGGGTCGGCCGCGTGCAAGGCAAACGCCCTACCCGCTGTGCTATCACTCCAGCCCCTGAACTACACTCTTGGCCCTATTTCGTGTGGGTTTTTTTTCTTGAGCAAAGTATTGCTAAGCAGAAAGCATTTGGGGGTCAGAGAGATAGTGCAGGGGTTTAGGCACTTGCCTTAGATGCAGCCAAACTCTGGTTTGATCGCTCCCTGGTACCACATCTGGTCCCCAAGCACTGCCAGTTGTATGCTCTGAGCACAGTCAGGAGTAAGCCTTGAGTACACCCAGGGGTGCCCCGAGAGAGAGAAAGAGAGACAGACAGACAAACAGACAGACAGATACACAGAGAGAGAGACAGATACAGAGAGAGAGAGAGAGAGAGAGAGGAAACAGACAGAGGGGAGGGGAGGGGTGGAGTCAGGAGAGGAGAGGAGAGGAGAGGAGGGGAGGGGAGGGGAGGGGAGGGGAGGGGAGGGGAGGGGAGGGGAGGGAAGGGGAGGGCAGAGGAGAGGAGAGGAGAGGAGAGGAGAGGAGAGGAGAGGAGAGGAGAGGAGAGGAGAGGAGAGGAGAGGAGAGGAGAGGAGAGGAGAGGAGAGGAGAGGAGAGGAGAGGAGAGGAGAGGAGAGGAGAGGAGAGGAGAGGAGAGGAGAGGAGAGGAGAGGAGAGGAGAGGAGAGGAGAGGAGAGGAGAGGAGAGGAGAGGAGAGGAGAGGAGAGGAGAGGAGAGGAGAGGAGAGACATTTTCTAATATTGGCAGCTGACTTTGTGGCTTGAACCTTGGGATACCAACTGTCTGGCAGCTCAGCTGCACATGCCCTGCATGTGGGAGGCTGTGGAGCCCAACCCTGGCATCCCAAAATGCAAAGAAACAAAACACATGTTTGGACATATACGAGATTCTCCCTAGGCTAACTAAAACCACCCTACCTTACTCAGAGGCTGCCTGATATCACAGAGTCAGAACCTAATTCTACCAGGGGTAAAGATCTTCTAAAAAACTTATTCAGACATCCAAACAGCATCTCTCAGAGGCAATCCTGATTTATTCCTTTAACAACTGATGTTAATGTCTGGGTGCAATGAAAGGAAGAAACATAACAATGATCTTAGGCATTTCTTTGATGTTTGACGATTTAATTCTTTCCCGGTTCTTAATCTAAGTTACAAGGGGCCAGGATGGAGCCTGGTAGAAAAACATTCACTTCACACGTAGGACACTCTGGATTCACTCTCCAGGGCCACACGCATATGAAGTCAACTGAAAACAAGCACCATCTCAGCTTAAAGTTAGAGCAAGAAAACAGTCAACTCACATATTAATACCAAACAGGAAGCCCAGCCTAGTCTTGTTTTTAATCAGGAGACACACGGGGCTAAACAAGCTTTTGTTGATAAACTGGGTTTCCATAGCTGGTGAGCTTCTGGACCAAAAAAACGATCCCCCTCAGCACCAGCTGATCCTTTGTCTCCTGGTGTTTTCTTATTTCTAGCCAGAACTTGTGAAGTTGGCAAAATATCCAAGGCATTACATCCTAAGCCACTCTGAATACAGCCAAGAACTTGATTTCGAAAACAGAAGTGTGTAACTCATTAATCTACTAAATGGAAAAATCCCTTCTTTTTAAAAAAATGATTGTTTATTTTTCCCTCTCTGCTATGAAGCATGCTTAGATACATATTGTTTTGGAGGTTAATCACTATAAAATAAGATCCCCATGTCCTTTTTATTCATAAGATCATCTGATCTCTTTTGCTCCAAACTAGACTCTTTGGAAGTTTCCCACACTTGCATGCAGTAGGCATCATTAGAAAGACATAGTTATGGCAGTTAAAATGTACAAGATCCAAGGGGGCCAGAGAGATAGTACAGCGGGCAGGGTGCTTGCATCCCCAGATGATGTATGATTCCCCCAGGAACACCAAGAGCAAACCCTGAGCAGAGAACCAGCAGAGTGCAGGGGGTGGCCCAAACCCCTTTGTCCCATCTGCAATATATATATATATATATATGTATATGTATATATATATATAAGTGATTCACTGTGAGGTACAGTTACAGACTTACAAATTTTCGTGCTTGCATTTCAGTCATACAATGTTCAAGTGCCCATCCCTCCACCAGTGCCATTTTCTACCACCAATGGTCCCAGCATCCCACCCACCAACCCCACCACACCCCACCCCACCTCTGTGGTAGGGCATTCCCTTTTGCTCTCTCTTTCTCCTGTTGAGTGTTGTGGTTTGCAGTAGAGGTATTAAGTGGCCATCATGTTCAGCCTATAGTCTACTTTCAGCCAGCATCTCCCATCCTGAAAGGGCCTTCCTAGCACTCTTTACTTGGTGGTCCCTTCTCTATCTGAGCTGCCTTTTTCCCCAGCATGTGAGGCCAGCTTCTAAGCTGTGGAATAATCCTCCTGGTCCTTATCTCTACTGTTCTTGGGTGTTAGGTCTCCCATTCTGTTACTTTATATTCCACAGATGAGTGCAGTCTTTCTATGTCTGTCCCTCTCTTTCTGACCCACCTCACTTAACATGATGCTTTCCATGTTGATCCACCTATTGCAAATTTCATGACTTCATAATAAAGTAGAATTTTTTCATTGAAATTTTTTATTCTTTTTAAAAAAGTCCTTAGATGGCCTTAGCAGTGATGTGCCAGTTAATCATACTTCGAATTCTGCTTAAGACAAGCAATTCCATAGCATGCCAGTGCGTGCTGAGTTTAATTCCCTTGGTCCTTCCTTCTTTGAGACGGTCTTAAGAAAATGTGACTAGCAACCAAGGCTCAAGGGGGTAAGTCAAAGAAGAAGGGTTTGGCAAGAGCACCAAAATCTGTAGGCCAGTCATTCGCCCGTGCTTTATTTCACTGTATCAGAAGTGATAACCCCTTTGATTTTCATGCTGTGTGTTCACCACAAAATGCAAGCATCCTTTCTTTCCTCCTAACTTTCCTGAACCCCTGGTCATGCCAGTAGTTACCAGGTATTGCACTTAGAACTTTATGTGGGCTGCGACAGCACTTCTGGGGGCACACTGTTAAATCCATTCAAAGAGATGAGAAAACAAAAACTCAGAAAAGCCAACTCTCTTTTCTAAATGCCTCACTTAAAACCACACAGATAATAGCACAGACAATACTTAAATCAGTTCCACCAAAATACCATCACAATTCTGTTGTTTGGGCCTCTTGATGCTTGGGATTCTGTTGTTTGGAGCTCTGGATTTCTATTCACACAGACCTTCCTTTGGCAACTATTTTCCTGACTAAATGCCTCTATTTAGCAGTATTATTGTAGCTGTATCCCTTTCTACCCTTCCCCCTAAGAGTTTTTCTCTTGAGTACTTTGTTGCTTATCTTTTCCTTCAAAGAATACAGTGATCTTTTCAGACCCTTAAAGTGTCAGGTGTACATACTTGATGGGGTTCAGATAGTAGGCAACAAATCATAGAGGGAAATATATATGCATATATACATATCTTCATATATATATATGAAAGCTCATATCACTCAACCTTTAACAACATATTAGTATATCCTAAAGAATGTCTTAATGGCCCCTGCCAAAATAGAACAATCTTCACACTGTTTCCCATATGAATACTTTTTTGTAAGCATTTTCAGCGGTTCTTCACAACAGACAATACAAAATATATTATTTTGGTTGTACTTTGGGACAGGGCTTGGGATGGAATAATCCCAAATTTGGTGGTGGTAAGGTGCAATGGTGGTAGGATTGGTGTTTGAATATTAAATGTAATCAAATAATTGTGAACTACCTTATAAAATAAAAAAATTAAGTGTCAGGTGTAATGCAGTCTTTGTGAAATGTTGTATTATCTAAAAAGACATTTTTCACCAGTCTCTTCCTGTAAGTGGGTGGCCGCAGGATGGCAGTAGGTCTGTGTACTGTTGGGGAAACAAGGAGGTGAGAACAGAGGGTGACAGGGAAGGTTATGTTAGGTAAGCCTGAGGACAGATGAGAGGAAATTTGATTTGATTTGACTTGGTTCTAAGGTTACACCTGGCTACACAGAGTGGCGTTCTCTGGCTCTGTGATCAGGGGTCACTCCTGGCAGTGCCAGGGATCAAACCAGGGTCAGCTGCATGCAAGGTAAGCACCATTCGCCCTGTGCTATTTCTCCAGTCCAGCAAATCCACCTTCTCCCTCCCCTCCTGCAATATCTCAGGGCATCACATTCAGCTAGAATTCCTAGCAGACCTGGCCAAGAGTGGGAGGGCTGTTCTTCCGCCTCCTCCGCAGATCCAGGCAGCATGTCCCCCTTTGTGCTTCCCCACTGGACTGGCTCCAGTTGTCTTTGTACACTCTCCAACTCAGTTAGGGGCAGGCTGGCTTGGGGAGCCACTTCTTTCCTCAGAACCTCCCGTTTTTACACTCCCTTTAACCTGCACTTGAAAACCCCATGTCATCTTTGACTCGATTCTGATGCTCAAATATGCATTTAAGCATCAAACGCTGATATTTGTGCTTCTCAGACTCATGTCAACTCTGCCTCATCTATCCATCTGTCCTTATACACATAAACACATACATACATATGCACACATTAAGGTGCATGTATACTATGTTCTAGATGCAGTATGAGGTTCTGGAGATTCAGAGGTGATTGAGAAATATGAAATTTGGCTTTTGCTTCAAAACTCCACATTATAGCTCATACGTGGAAAGCAAAACCAAATCACCCAAAGGTGTGTGCTCTGTGTGGTCCCCTGGGGCTCCCCACTACCAAGGCTCTGCATCCATGCGGGAGTCATGTCTGAGTGTCCTGTAACCTTAAACCTGAGGACAGATGAGAGAATTATGCTTTGTTCTCATGCCTGTGTTGTTCTTGCTGCCATATAGTGAAAATCCAATTCAGTCTCCAAAGCTCAGCTCAAAGGTCCTTTGCCCCCAGTGCTCGCAATGGGCCCTGGTGACCCGCCCGAGCTTGCAACGTGCTCCACCACATCTTGCCATGAGCTCCACCATCCACTCAGGATGACTCTTTCTTTCCCTGTGCTCTGAGAGCATGCATGCCTCAAGAATGGGATTTACTCCATTCTTGGAATACTCATTATTTGTCATCATTGCCCCACCTCAGTAGACTTTTAGATATCTTGAAGGTAAGAACTTGTTTATGTATTTTTTATTTCCTATTACCACATTACATGATAAGAGCTCAGAACTTTGTCTCCTATTGGTTCTGAGACTGTTCACAAAGAAAACTAACATGCATATGTAATATTTTCATGGAGTGATCTGCTCTTATCACACGCATGCCCTTTTCATTGATTAATATATTCTCAATCACATGTTTTAAAGTTAGCTACCTCACTCTTCTTGTACCTTCTCCCTCCATTTTTGTTTCATAAATTTATCTCCATAAAAAAAATCTATTGAGAGAGAAGCATCTGTATCACTGACATTTGGAGCTAGAAATAGAGGTGCTACATTTTACTTATAAGGCACAGCCACCCTAAATTCAAATCCTGACATGCTATGTGACCCACAGGTAGTCAAATTACCCAGTATGGGCCTTAGTTCCTGAGTTACAAAAAGGGGGATTGATAAGACTTTTTTGAGTGGTTTCAAGAACTATAACGCATTGGAGCACATGGAATAGCATGTGGAATACAGAAAGAACCCAAAAAATGTTAGCCTTCATACCATTTTCCAAGAAAATGTTGTGATGACATTTAAATTTAATAAGAACATAAGACAGAATAGGAGTAATTAAATAAGTTTCTTCAGATGTACCAAAACACTTCCTGAATTATGTCATTTGATCAGTGAATCATTTTTTATTCATCTTCTCAAGATGTTATACTTGAAATGTTATGCAAGAATCATGACTTGAACGTGTAGAATGCAAACTCTTTATCTTTCCATCTTTTTGAAAGAAACTCACCTATTTGCTACATCCCTTCCCTTTGCCTCGCCCATCACATGGCTTCCTCGTGATTCTGTATGTTTAGCATATTTCCTTTAGCAATTTCCTTTTAGAAATCCCTGTCTAGGAAGGAAGAAAGAAGGTAGGTCAGAAAGATAACCCAGTGGGTACGGAGTTTGCTGACAAGGGTTCAATCTGGGTTTGATCCCCAACACCTCATATGGTGCCCCAACATGCCCCAGGAGTGATCCCTGAGGAAAAAGCCAAGAATAAGCCCTAAGTACTAATAGGTATGACCCCAAACCCAGAAGAAAGAAGAAAGGAAAGAGAGAAAAAAAAGAAAGAGGGAGCAAAAAATGGGAAGAAGGGAGAAACTAGGGGTAAAAATGGCCCAAACAGGGGGTCCCTGTTCTTAATCTCAGGAATAAGTTCCAGAGAACAGGAATTCACTATACAACTCCTTGGACCTCCTAGAAACCTCAGTTACCTTTCTAATCACTGACTTCACTCAGCTTTTCTAAGAACACAAAAACAGGAACAGAGAGAGTCTTGTCTTCATGGAGCCAGGGCCAGTGAAACCGTAATATGGGATCATTTTGCAATCACTTTTTACCTTTGAAAGCAATTAATGAGTTAATCACATTAAGTATATCCAGAGAATGTCAGGGAAACTATCATTTTAAAAAAAGATATTCTTGGCTCATCGGTGGGTGGGGCGGGCAAGTGCTGAAATAAGCTGCTTGCTGCGACTTGCCAGCAGCAAGTTCCCTCACCCCTACCCACATCCCTAGATCCAGGGAGGGTGAGAGGAGAGACATTGTGGGCTGAGAAAGCGGAAAAAGTCAGCAGGATTTTCCCAGAGGGATTTCGGATTGTCCACTCTCTCTTTGGTGTTTCTCTTCAATGCATAATTGGCATTACTTGAGGGATTTAGCAGGTTTTTGAAGCTTGAAGTTTTCCCTGGAAACATAGGGAACATAAGGCTTGTAAGTGAGCTAAATCCCTCCACGGAAGGAAGAGTAGGAATGCATTTGCTCCCTTCGAGACACTCAAATGCTCATATCGCTTTCGCTATGGTTTTGAGCAGACTGTAGTTTAAGTACCCAGTAAGCAGGCAAAACTATTGCTAACACCCCTTCCAACGTGCAGAACAGAGATCACCCTTCTGTTCAGGTGACAAAAACACTGTCAACACAGAGCTCTGGACCAGGGCTGTACCCAGTTCCCACGGTCTGGGGTATCAGCAAACCCCACTTCTCTGAGCTGGGCACACCCGCATCTCCCTCCCTTCCAATAGAGGATGTGGGTCCAGAGAGGAATAAATATTTCTCCCAACTAAAGCTGGGGACCTGAGGGACAATCAGTGCTCAGGAGCTCTGGGGCTCTCCTGGCGGTACTCGGCCCATGAGGGCCTGAGGCCATAGTGCTCCTTAGGGCGAGCTTTCAGAGGCTGCTTTCTGCCAGGAGTGAACTGGGGCCAGGAACACACCACTCTCTTCTGAGGAATTCATTCATCTGTTCAAAACTTAGCAAAATATTAAGCGCATACATAATTCACTAAACTATACACTTAACATAGATTTTTAAGGAATTTCCAGCAACATCACTTTATTTCTGCCAATGAAAGCTCGGAGATAGTTCCTTCCTGGCAGTAACAAACTTATATGGAGGTTTGGAATGAATGGCTACGTGTACAAAAACTTGCAGAAGCTTACGAAGACATGCTGGATGGTTGGACTATTTCAGGTCTGAGTTATTTAAGAAAAAAAACATAAACAGGAAAAAAGGAACTATCTGCCTTCTTGTAAGTCGTAATGATGGAATGCAGGAAAACAACTGAGTGCAAACATTCTTCCAAATAAGCATGCATGGAAGATGGGGCAGGCTTCTGAAAACACTTCAGACTGGGACCCTCCTATTGCCCCAAACAGATATTAAGAGAATTCTTTGATGTGATCTTCGATCTCTGCTTACAAAGTACGGCTATACATTCTCCAGCACCAAAGATTGTTCCAGGCTGCTGGTGAAGGAGAAGTGACGCACTTTCTCAGTCCTTCAGAACATAGCAATTACCCTGATAAAATTTTTGTCTTCAGGCCTTCATAATAACCTACTCCTCAGCACTCTCTTTGATTTAATTCTCACCTATACACAAAAGTCAAGAATGATTTTACCCCTTCGCCTCCCAATCCCCTTTTAAACCAAATCTAAGGCACCCTCTGAACCTGTTTTTCACGACCTTGCATGGGCTCCACTTAATATCTCCAAGAAGCTCTGTGAAAACCCCTCCACTCCATTTCCCAAGACACCAAACCTTTCAGACACTGCCTGTGGGAGACAGCGCCTGGTTTCCATCATGCTGCGTTTAGTTGTCTTCACTTACTGCTGCGGGCACCTCCTAACACTCCTTCACAACCTCTGTCAGCTCCTTGAGAGTATTACGAAAAGGACAGACCCACTCAAGCTTCTGCCCTGCCCCTGTGCTACATGGAAGCTTCCAGTTCTATAAAGAAATCAATAGAATCTGAGACCCTGGCTGGATCTCAACAGTTATGGGAAGGGGTGATGGTGGCCAGAAAAAGGTGATGAGAAGAGGGGAAAGAATGTGATGGATCTAAGCATTCCAAGAAAGACACAGCTTCATGTAGCGTGTAGATATACTGACATACAAAAACGGCACCCCGATGAGAAGAACTGGAAAGGCACATGGAGATTTTGTCAGTGGGATAAAGGCAGGAAAGCCACCCAGCTAAGTCAAAGGCCTCACAGGTGAAGAGGTGCGTGAAGGTGATGAGATGTCCGCAGACAGAACAGGGGGAGGAGAGGACAGAGGGCTTGGAGCCTCCAGCACATTCAAGGAAGTGCCACTTCAATTCTGATAACATTGGAGGGGAAGCAGTGACAAGGGACACTGGGCGAGGGTCACTGCGCATTTCAGAAAAGGCCTGGTTTGGACTTTCTCTGGGGACTTGGAGACCCTGCACGGTTTGGGCCAGAGAAGGAGCCAAGATTCCAGCAGTGCTGGAACATCAAGGCGCTCCTGTCCAAGGTGGCCATCCTGCCTGGCACTGAGATGATGGGGGACAGCACTAGCCTTGAATGGACTTGGAGTCACTTTCCTGTTTGTCTGATGAAAGAAGATGGATTTCTGGGGAACAGTAAGTGATTTTTTTATTCTGAAAAAGGAGGCAGTTAACCACATAAGTGTGGGCTCATCTGGGGGAAAGGTTGGCTGGAGCCAGGGAAACAGCAGAGGGAGCCCCAGGCTTGTTGGCATCAGAGATGAGAAGGGCAGGGACTGAAATTGTGGAGAGGGCATAGAAGGAACACAGTAAGGAAGTAGGTGCCTGCAAGCACTGATGGGCATGCTGAGTGACTGCAGGAGAATTAAGAAGAGCGGGAGACCCAAGCCCCGGTCCACCTTTCTGTTTAGACAAATGGGCAAACGATGGGTCTTTAGCTACAATAGAGCCAGACTGAGGTGAGTGGTAATGATTTGGGACGGGAAATGTGAGGGTGAGGAACCTCTGTCATGCTAGATGAGGGGTTCAGTGGATAGATGAATCAAGCAATCTGAAATTTACATGCACACTCACACACACACACACACACACACACACACTCAAGATGCAGATGTATATGAGGAGGCCCCATCTCAGGGGCCTTGCTTCTCTTTTCTATCTTTTCTAGTAGACCTGCTGCATCCTTGGGGGTCTCTATATGCTTGGTGGTCATTAAATAAATGACTCCATGATAAGTAAATCTAACTGGACATTCAAGAGTATCAGTGAGCATTTTAAAAGTTTGGAAAATGGGCCACAGAGAGGCAGCTCAGGGATCAGAGACACATGGTCACATGAGCAAGGACCCAAGTTCAGTCACCAGCACCACATGGTCCCCGTTACCCAGCACCTCCAAGTGTAGCCCTGGTGGCACCTGAGCACTGCTTAGGAGCACTCTTCATAGAATATCAATTTAATAAATATTTGTTGAGTAAATGGAAAAGTAGAATTCAGTAGGAAGATGTACAAAGAGTTCCCTGGGCAGAAGTAGGGCATAATCGTACTGAAGAAAATCCAAATCACTACAGTTTTGTGAAATCTTTCCAGATTACCTTTCAGAATATGCTGGGAGTGGGAAAATCAAAACATCACAGTGGTCACAGGTACAAGGCAATGGTCTGGACAGTGACTGCGGCTAAGGTGGTATGCCTTCAGGTAAACTATTTTAGGCTCTCCCTGAAAATGTACTTTACGGCTTTGTCCGAGGCCACTTTAAGACGTGTGTCTGTTATTCATCAGAAGTCAAGTAGGCAGCTTTTCAAACACTTTAGGAAGTAATGAGGTTCTCAGTGAGGAATAAGCAGCTGCCAATATAGCTGGTAAATCTCTGAGGCACTTCAGGTGCGGTAAAGCTCATAGCCCATAAACTGCTCAAGGAGAATTATGGAATAGTGGACAGCAAACCCTCAGGGAAGAAAACCATTTGCTACTGAATTGCTCACACTTGCTTGATAGGCGCGCTGCTGCCTCATCTATTTATTATATATGATGTCTATCTGTCATCATCTGTCATCATGCTTTTAAAGTCTCAGACAAACTTTACCTCAGGCAAAGTTCAGAGAAATCATTGGCCCTCACTCATCCAACCAGATGAGAAGATCAGGTGCTAGAGCCGTGTCAGAAGAATAAGAAAAAAACAACAGCATTAAAATGCGTAATTTTCAAGCCTAATTTTCCAAACATGAATACGTGGGTCACACTCTACAAGGAAATTTTCCATGATTCAAGAGGAACTAGTCATAATCAATATCTAGGAAGATTATATTATTTTATATAAACCTTATAGAAACACAAGTGCTGTTTCTAACTATGTGCATTTATAAGTGAGAAAACAAAAGTATAGCTTATTATGAAATATGCCAAATATTTCAACATGGTCAGAAGAGGTAGAGGAAGAATGAGTAAAAGAATCTACTTGCCTCTAGAACTGTTTATGAAGTCCTTCATCTGACATATGTGTAAAAATCTATATATATATGTGTGTATGTGTATATATGTATGTATGTATACACATATATAAATTGGGAGTGTTAAGGGTCACACCTGGTGGTGGCTTAGAGCTCTGTGCTCATGAATCATTCTTTCTAAGCAGAAACCATACGTGGTGCTGAGGACTGAATTGAGGTCAGCTGTGTGAAAAGGCAAGCACCTTATTCCTCCCTGCATTCCCTTTCTGTCTCTGACAAATATTTATTGAGTGTCTACTCTGTGCTAGGTACTGAGGTATAAATGTTAAACAAAATACATGTGCTCCACAATGGTATACTATGCAGCAGTTAGAAAAGATGAAGTCATGAAATTTGCATATAAGTGGATCAACATGGAAAGTATCATGTTGAGTGAAATGAGTCAGAAAGAAAGAGACAGACATAGAAAGATCGCACTCTTATGTGGAATATAAAGTAGCAGAATGGGACACTTACACCTAAGAGTAGTAGAGATAAGAACCAGGAGGTCTGCCCCACAGATTGGAAACTGGCCTCACATGCTGGGGGAAAAGGCAGCAGAGATAGAGAAGGGAACACCTAGTAGAGAATGTTGGGAGGACCCACTTGGGTTGAAAGCTGCATGCCAAAAGTAGACTAAAGACCAAACATGATGGCCACTCAATACCTCTATTGCAAACTACAACACTCAACAGGAGAAAGAACAAAAGGGAATGCCCTGCCACAGAAGCAGGGTGGGGGGGCATTGGGGTGGGGGTGGTGGGAGGGATACTGGGAACATTGGTGGAGGAGAATGGGCACTGGTGGAGGGATGTAAACCAAATACAAACATGAAAGTTCATAAGTTTGTAACTATACCTCACGGTGATTCACTAATAAAAATTTAAAAAAATACATGTGCTCCAGATTTCAGGGAATGTGACGAAAAACAGTCTACTTATACAAAGATATATCATTTAAAGTAAATGCTATGAAGAAAGTGTTCAGGGGATGGAGAACTTAAAATGCACCATTAAAAGATAATACTATAGGGGCTGGAGCGATAGCACAGTAGGTAGTACATTTGCCTTGAATGTGGCTGACCCGGGTTCAATTCCCAGCATCCCATATGATCCCCTGAGCACTGCCAGGAGTAATTCCTGAGTGCAGAGCCAGGAGTAACCCCTGTGCATCGCCGGGTATGACTTATAAAGCAAAAAAAAAACCTATAAAAATTACTGTAGTAGACTCATAAATAAATCTCAAGAGAGACCAACAAGTTGCAGAGATTCTTCAGGCCTATGCAAAGCCAAGTCCTCCAGGGCATCCTGGAGTGGGGTGGGTGAGCCCAGTACCCACCCAAACAGAGCTCCAGCAACAAAAATCCTCCACACTCCACAATCACTACCGGCTTGAGGCCGGCCTCCACTGCTTGGGACAAGCCTCATCCAGAAATTAACCTGTTGAAAAACTCAGGCATATGGGTTTGTGACTGAAATGTCCAGCTTCCACAGAGTCAGGGATGGGCTACCTGCCCCATCTCCCTGTACTTTCAGAAGCCCCGGCAGTCATTCACATACCGCAAAGCCACCACCCAGTTAAAAGTTTAACTCCTTCTGTATCACCCCATTACAAATTTTGGACTTCCTGGAGCAACATCTCAAACTCTATAATACTGATAAACCAGGAGTAACACACCAGGTGGGATGGAATGAAATGTAGAACACAACCAATTACTAATATCTTAGTAATCTCTTGTTCAAAGGTTTAATGGCTCATTGGTGAGATACAACAATCTCCACTTTCTTCTAAGGAAACATTTTTGACTATTTTTTTAGCAAATTATTTATAATGAGCAATATAAAATAAATTAGTGAGGGCCAGCTTAAGGGGTGGTTGGAAAAGTTGGAGATAATGGTGGTGGAAAGGTGCAATGGTGGTGGGATTGGTGTTGGTATATTGAATGTCTGTAAAAATCATGAAAAACACACAAAAAATAAAATTTCATTTAAAAATTATGGTAGTGCTTGGCACATTAGTGCCACTTGATATATTTAATCATCACCTCACTCTGGCATTATCCAGTTAGAATGTATGAAGGTTCAGCAGTCTTATTCTGTGCAGGTGGTGAAGCCTGACACAGGAAGTTGTGAGGGTAAGCACTGCCGGATCAGGAGCTGCCCCCATCGTACGGTCCTAGTGCTAAATCTGTGCTCAACAAACTCCAGTTGAGAAGGCAAATACAGCCTTATTTTATTTTATTATTATTTTTTTACTACTTATTTTAATTCCTGGAGTTCTTCTCAACTCTAATGTAAATAAAGTGTTATTTGTTTGTTTTTGCCTTGGCTTGTATTCTAAAACACCTTGGAAGGCAAGGAAGACTGAACTTCTCACAGCTATCATTTTAGTGAGCATGGCCATTCATTCCCTGGGATTATCACACCCAGAGCTCGTGTGTCAGACGCCGGCCACCCTGTCAGCCCACCAGCAAAAACTTCTGTGGCTGACACTATTTTTATTGTTGACATCATTATCATACCACGATGTATTTTCTATTTCTGTTAGGACTAACTTGTACCATAGGGAGCTTTATACTTTAACAATGAAATGCGTGTATGATCTGTAGTCTAGTGAGGCCCACTAGGTCATCCTCTAACATAGAGTCTCTGCTTTTGCTTATGATAATTTCCAGATGGTGGAAATGCTGTGTTAGGTTTGCGGGTCAGAGGGATCCTCAGGGTCTTCCCCTGTGTCCACTGTGTTCCAGCAGTGCTGAGGGCAAACCTTTGAAAGGCACCCCTGTGGGGGTCTCAGCGAGATTAGGTGGTGGGGAGTGAGGCGCCTTTTCCTTTCCCTGCCTGTCTTCACCCAGAGCTGGAGGAGGGGGTATACCTGTGAGCAGGAGGTATGCTGAGGAGCTGTGGGAGTGGCTACCCAGGAGCCCCCAGCTGGGAGGGGCATTCAGGAGCCAGCCAGGAGACTGACCACCCTGGAATCCAGAGAAGCAAACAGAGGGCCTGAGGCCACCTCCTACTAGGATTTTAAATAGAAGTTTTTTGGCTTCTTTTTTTTTTTTTTGAACAACCTAGAAGTAGAGCTGTCTTCTGAAAATTTCCACACTTTTTGTTCCTACTACTCCTTGTGGATAGAGGTCTTTCAGACTAAGATTTCAGGAAGGTAAAACAAAGTTTAAGCGCCTTTAGAGAGCTAGGTCAGGTCATTTTACATTCTGGGAATCAATGAAAAAAATATGCCAGCCATCGCTTTTTTAAAAAGCCAACCCCAAATACACAGACCTCAACAATTTTCTCTCATACTTCTGTACACACTACATTCCGACCTCTCCTCTCTCCACTTCCCCTTCCTCTCCCCTCTGTCCTTCCCACCGCCCCTCTCTCTTTCTCATGAGTGCATACATGGGCACACATACACATTCTTAAGCAAACTCTGGCAAACTGTTTGTAATTCTTATATCTTAAACATTTGGATGGGGGGGGTCACACTAATTTTAGGACATCAAGCCTAAACTACTTTCTATTTTATATTTTTTCTTCCGCCCCTCTAGGAGAGCCCGGCAAGCTACCGAGAGTATTGAGCCCGCACGGCAGAGCCTGGCAAGCTACCCATGCATATTGGATATGCCAAAAACAGTAACAATAAGTCTCTCAATGAGAGATGTTACTGGTGCCCGCTCGAGCAAATCGATGAGCAACGGGATGACAGTGACAGTGACAGTGATTTTTTTCTTCTGGAAAGTTGTGGGGTGCGGGGGCTTTAGACCATACTGTGCAGTGTTTGGGGGCTACTCCTGGCTTTGCGCTTAGAAATGAACCCCTTCAGTGCTGGGGGACCCAGTGTGGTGCCAGGGATTAAATGAGAGTTGGTGTGTGCCAGGCACGTGCCTTAATCCCTGTACTATCTCTCTGGTCTGAATGCTTTTTCTTTTAAAAAGCTCTTATTAGGTATGTGTAATCCTGCTCTATTGACAACTAATTAATGGATGGGAAAATCAATCAAGTTTTCTTTTGTTGTTTTGGGGCCACACCCGGCTCTGGGTCCCATGATGGATAGTGGAGTTTAGACCTGGGTTGGCTACAGGTTAGGCAAGTGCTTTACTTGTTGTCCTTATCTCTCCGGCCCCCTTAATTAGTTTTTAATCTCCACCAACTCAAGAGACTTCTCGGTCAAAGACCATGTTGTGGCTGCTCATTTGGGGGTTTCTGTGCATCGCTTTGGAGGCCGTTCACCACCTGGTCTCTCTTGCCTCACTGCCCCGTTTCCTGCTGAGAAGGCTCTTCCCACCGCAGCCTGGACTCCGAGAGCTGTCCTGGGGGTGACTCACCACTTCCTTTGAGTCATTTTCCAGACCAGATCCCAGCCTGAACTTTGGTGTTACATCTTGACGTTGTGCCATTATTTCTTTTCTTATTTAAAAACACAATTTCTAATTCCTGGGACCTTCCAGATAATCAGATCCTGGCAATGCTAATAACCCCTTAGAATATAGACATTTATTTAAAATGATGCTGGTAAACATATCACATCAAGAAAAGAGTAATGTCTTTAGGGCTGGAGTTCCTTGTAGAGATTGTCTGGTATGACCCCTTTGTGTTCCAGGGGAAGGAACCCAAACTCTAGGGTTCTTACCCCACACTGAATCAAAGTCGAAGTCTGTCTGCAATCCAGGCGCTCTGCCTCCCACCCGGGCCTCACCTGCCTCCCGCCCGGGCCTCACCTGCCTCAGACCTCTCTTGTCACAGGTGCATTGGCCTCCAGTCAGCTACTAAGTTCTGCCTGTCCAAGTACCTTTTCCTTCGATTTCCATCGCCCTTCGTTCATGCACACCCTCAACATCCACACCAGCATTGCTCAAACATCCCCACGCAAGTTTCTCCAGTTATTGTCTACAACTAACACTAGATAGACTTTCCTCTAGGCAGGCCAGGGTGTAGCTCATTGGTGGCGCACTTAGCCTGCATGTGTGTGACTCTGGGTTTTCCCCATGGCAGCATGAGAAAGTAAGGGAAGAATGTAGGAAGGAAGGGAGGGGAGGGAATGAGGAAAGGAAGGAGGGAAGGAGGGAACACACCTTCCTATAACACAGGACTGATGGAAAGGACAACAGTTGCACTGCTTTGGGCACTGATCCCTCCCATAACCCTGGAATTGTGTTGTTATTTATTTCCTTCCTATGGATAAAAGACCCCAAACCATGGTCTACATCCATGTTTATTAGACGGCATGCTGCCTTCGAGCCCCAGGGATATTCCAAGGGGCACTGCTGAAAACCACCTAACTGGGAGCACAAGAGCAGATGGTCAACAAGTAGGACAGGGTGGGTGCTGCCGGAAGGTGGCTGGGGAAAGATTTAGGAACGTGTGTCAATATTATTTCCAAGGAGCCTGTCGCTGCTGTGTGGCCAGAGGGTGGCTTTTGCTGCCCTGGGTCCCCAGGCCTGCTCTCACGAACCCCGAACTTCACCCCCTCTCTACACATACACTTGTGTCTACATGGACACAGGCTCTACTTGTACATGAAGCATTTAATGAACTTGACAGCTATAGGTTTCCTAGGGAGTTTTCTAAGATCCAGTACAGAGTAGGTGTCCCTTCACTCTTTCCTTGTCCCCCCACAGTGCTCACCCATTCCCAACTTGATTCTGAGATCAACAAAACAAGCCTCTCCCTAGCCCCTACCCAGCAGTGCTATGGAGACAGGCTGTGACCTTGGAGGAATGGCAGGAAAGCGCTTTCTCCGCCTTCGAAGGCCCTGCCACGGCACCCAGAGGTCACTGCTCTGCGGCTAGAGACAAGAGCAGAGGTGAGCATCAGAGCTCTGTCTAAATGACGATCCTGCCTTTATCCTGAGAACCCAGGTTGCAATTTATTGGAGCTGAGTTCAGGTCCATCAGCACAGGCTTGAAGATGAGCAAGTGTCCACTCTGCCCCAGCTGGTGATCTCGGGCTGATGGACACAGCCTCAGTGCAGCCCTTCGATGATGCCTGGCCACTAGGTGCTGGTGCCTGGTGTTAGCCAGAGAAGGAGGCTGGTCTATCACCTTTCCTAACTGTCTATTCCCTTGTGCTTTTTTGCTTTGACTGTGGGCCACTCCCAGTGGCACCCAGGGTGTACTCCTGGTTCTATGCTCAAAAATCACTCCTGGTGGGCTTGGGGGAAACTCGGGGTGCCCAGGACATGACCCTGGTCAGTCTCATGCCAGGCAGGCACCCGCCCTGCTGTGCTGTAGCTTGGCCCCTATTTCTTCGCCTTGTCTCTGTATTCCACAGACACTGAGGTCACTGGGGACGTGTTATCCCTCTGGCCAGGACCTCTGGATGGGGTAAGGGTGGGGACAGGAAGATCCCACTAGAGGGGACACAGAGACATGTGAGGGTCGGGAGGTGAGAAGAATTGTGTCCATCAATACCAAAATCTTTAACACTACGGGACAACCTAAAGTCCAGAATGAGAAGAAACAGTGAGGAAGCATGCTAAGGGCTAAGGGCCAGGTGCGTAGCAAAGCCCTGGGCCACGGTTGGAAAGGAACCAAACAACGCTCAGGACTGGAGGGCAGCAAGGACTCGGGAGAGGGGCTGCTTCACTGTGTAAGGGCTGGACTGTGTCCTGAGCTATGGCATGGGCCAGAAGGCCTTGGAGGCCCAGTCAGGTGGGGGAGTGTGGCAGAGCAGCTCCAGATGAGGCCTCTGTGTGGAGGGCAGAGTGAGAGGCCATGCATGGGGAGTCTAGTGGCCCCTCTCCCTCCTTCCCTCCCTCCCTTCCTCCTTTCCTCCCTCCTTCCCTCCCTCTCTCCTTCCTTCCTCTATCCCTCCCTTCCTCCTCCCTTCATTTCTTCTTTTGTTCCTTCAGTCCTTTGCTCCTTCCGTTCTTCCTCCCCTCCTCCCTTCCCTCTTTCTTTCCTTCCTTCCATCTCTCCCTCTCTCTTTCCTTCTTTCCTTCCTTCCATCTATCCTTCCTTCCATCCCTCCTTCCCTCCTTTCTTCTTTCCCTCCTTCTTTCCTTCCTTCTTTCCCTTCATCTCTCCCTTCCTCCCTCCTTCCTTCCTTCTTTCCTTCCTTCCATCCTTCCTTCCATCCCTCCTTCCCTCCTTTCTTCTTTTCCTCCTTCTTTCCCTTCATCTCTCCCTTCCTCCCTCCTTCCTTCCTTCTTTCCTCCCTTCCATCCTTCCTTTCCTTCTTCCTTCCTTCCTTTCCTCCTTCTTTTCTTCCTTACTTCCTTCCCTCCCTCCTTTCTTCCTTCCTCCCTTTCCCTCCATCCCTTCCCCCTCCCTCCCTCCCTCCCTCCCTCCCTCCCTCCTTCCTTCCTTCCTTCCTTCCTTCCTTCCTTCCTTCCTTCCTTCCTTCCTTCCTTCCTTCCTTCCTTCCTTCCTTCCTTCCTACTTTCCTCCCTTCCATCCTTCCTTTCCTCCTTCTTTTCTTCCTTACTTCCTTCCCTCCCTCCTTTCTTCCTTCCTCCCTCTCCCTCCATCCCTTCCCCCTCCCTCCCTCCCTCCCTCCCTCCCTCCTTCCTTCCTTCCTTCCTTCCTTCCTTCCTTCCTTCCTTCCTTCCTTCCTTCCTTCCTTCCATCTTTCCTCCCTTCCTTCCTCCTCCTTTCCTTCCTTCCTCACTTCCTTTCTCCTTTCCTAAAGAACTTTTCATCTTTTCTTTCCTTTCATAATTTTACAATGCTTATGGTTCTGGTGCCTGGCAAAATTAAACCCTCAGGCACTCTAAGCGATAGTTTTCTGAGTAAACAGAGACCTTGGTCAGCCTGGAGTACAGTTCCCCTCCACAGTCAGACCATAGTGAAGTTAAATAAATCATCGCCTCTAAAAGGCCATTTGTTAAGAATATGAATATTGGATGGAATGTCTTTCATCATCATCAATAATCACATGAAACAATTTTAAATCTAAAAGGTGACCAGCCCTTCATCCATCTCCTCTGCTTCGTCCAACAACTCAGATGAAGTGAAATATAAGCTGCCCAGTGCACGGTGGTCTTCACTCTCAGACTGTCTGGGGTCCTTCTCGGTCTGTCTCCTTCTGCTGCCCTCCATCCGGTGCCCCCCAGCATTTTCCAGCATGATGTGGGAGTTGCCAGCTGTCCATGTCATCAGGTCTGGATGATAGTGACTGCCAGCCTGCACCAGAGCAATCTGATGCCGAGAACCGTGGCCTCACACGCTCCCACAGGCTTCCTCCTCCCACGACTCTAAGAATGACTGACCACTGTGACACCACCACTGGAACTTCACCCACCTGTCCCCACTGTCCCTGCACAATTGGCTTCCTCACATTCTGCCTCTCATTGGTATTCAAGCCAACCTTAGGTTCTTCTGGTCTGTCCCTCTCAGTGTCCCTCTCCCTGCTAACTCTGCTGCTGCTGCCTCTAATACACACACACACACACACACACACACACACACATACACACATACACACAGAGAGATGTAGTGCTCACTCCCGGTGCTCTCACAGTCACTGATCATTGGGTGTTCAGAACAGTGCAGGGTCCCAGTCCTGCATTTTGTCATTAGGGAATCCAGAGAGCAAAGAGTTGAGGCCAAATATGGTACACTGGAGAATGATCAGTGAGGAAGGGGATCAGGAAGAAGGAAGATGACTGGAGACAGATGAATTTGATAAAAATTCCCAGAGCAGGTTTTGCAGAAACATGCTGAAAAATGAAAGATTTCCACAGATGGTTTTTTAAGGATCCCATCGAGATCCTCATAAAGATTTGCTCCTATGAGTGTTTATGCAACACTATTTCTGAGTCATTCCATAGTGCAATGTGGTCATGTAGTAGAGCGAAGGTCACACTGCAGAGGTGAGTGAAGAGAAGTTAGAAGTAGGGAAACTGAGGCAAGATCTCCCCACTAGAACATAAGGGGCTGAGAGAAGTGTAGTTGGGGTGAGGGGGAGGGCGCAGTGGATCTACAAGGCTTCTGAGCCCAGATAAGGTCTGGGTTTCACCCTGAAAGACTGGGAACAATGGGAAGACTGAGGGAGTGAGGGAGTCAGAGGGTCTACTTCCCGTCAGAAAGCATGACCTAAGCCACTGTTTGAAGGATAAATTGTGGGGGTGGGGAGTGGGATTAGTGGGGAGCAGTAAAACTATAACAAAGATTCGACTAGGTAGCAGTTAGATGGGTTTCTGTATAACTGCACTTTCCCCTAACTGCACCAGTAGCATATAAGTAAATGCTAGAATGTAGATTTTCCTATATTTGGGGGCGCTGCCCTGGCAGAGAATCCCTGAATTAGAATAGCTGCAT
The DNA here is from genome assembly GCF_027595985.1 of Sorex araneus. NCBI lineage: Eukaryota > Metazoa > Chordata > Mammalia > Eulipotyphla > Soricidae > Sorex > Sorex araneus. The sequence goes on from NC_073304.1 coordinate 178,647,026, forward strand.
CAAAGACAAGATCTTTGCTTCACACGCTTAGTGCCGCTCTGTGACAGTGCTACGCCAGGGACCAAAAGATGGGCACAACCGTCATGTCCACCAATGCCTGATTGCATAATAAGTTATGTGATGAAATATTACTCATCCATTGAAAAAAGTGGAAGATGGATAAATTATTGGGGTGATGCATCTCGAAAACATCCTGCAAAGTGAGAGAAGTCAGACACAAAAGATGACGTAAAGTATGACAATCCCAACCTGAGGGACTCAGAGTAGGTGAACCGCAAGGACGGAGAGCGGCTTGGTGGGAGACATGCCTTGAGGGAGGGGCGGGACCACACATCGATGACAGCTGAATGAGTCCAGGCATTGCTTTTGAGAGCATAAAAAATGTTTTGGAACTTGATGTAAGTGATGATTACACAAGACTGTAAACACTCCCAGTGTCCTAAAAAGCCAATGCTTGTTCATGCATGTGAATTTCACCTCCGTCAAAAACATTTTTGAGAAGTCATCTGCACTTTTCTTCATGCTGAGAAGCTCTTCGGGAGATTTTGCATGATGCTGTCTGTATCAGGGGGTTGGGCCCCATCACAGCTCAGCAGTGAAGCACCTGCCTGGTGAGGTGAGGCCATCCCCAAAGTCCTGGGCACCAGCCGATCTGGGCCCGCAACAGTGAGTCATACTCAGCAGTCCCCAACGAAGCAGGCATAAGCATCACAAGCAAGTGTGTGAGCCCTGCACTTTGTGCCAATGACAATGAGAACAGAAGGAAGTGAAGAGGCCAAAAGGCACATGAAAAAGTGCTCTACATCACTAATCATCAGAGAGATGCAGATCAAAACAACCATGAGATACCACCTCACACCACAGAGACTGGCACACATCCAAAAGAACAAAAGCAACCGCTGTTGGAGAGGATGTGGGGAGAAAGGGACCCTTCTTCACTGCTGGTGGGAATGCCGACTGGTTCAGCCCTTCTGGAAAACAATTTGGACGACTCTCAAAAAATTAGATATTGAATTCCCATTTGACCCAGCAATACCACTGCTGGGAATATATCCCAGAGAGGCAAAAAAGTACAATCGAAACAACATCTGCACATGTATGTTCATCGCAGCACTGTTTACAATAGCCAGAATCTGGAAAAAACCCGAATGCCCCAGAACGGATGACTGGTTGAGGAAACTTTGGTACATCTATACAATGGAATACTATGCAGCTGTTAGAAAAAAGGAGGTCAAGAATTTTGTAGTCAAGTGGATGGGCATGAAAAGTTTCATGCTGAGTGAAATGAGTCAGAAAGAGAGAGACAGACATAGAAAGATTGCACTCATCTATGGTATATAGAATAACAGAGTGGGAGACTAACACCCAAGAACTGTAGAAATAAGTACCAGGAGGTTGACTCCATGGCTTCGAGGCTGGCCTCACGTTCCGGGGAAAGGTCAACTCAGAGAAGCGATCACCAACTACATTGTAGTCGAAGGCCATGTGGGGGAAGGGAGTTGCGGGCTGAATGAGGGCTAGAGACTGAGCACAGCGGCCACTCAACACCTTTATTGCAAACCACAACAGCTAATTAGAGAGAGAAAACAGAAGGGAATGCCTTGCCACAGTGGCAGGGTGGGGTGGGGGGGGAGATGGGATTGGGGAGGGTGGGAGGGACACTGGGTTTACGGGTGGTGGAGAATGGGCACTGGTGAAGGGATGGGTTCCCAAACTTTGTATGAGGGAAGTATAAGCACAAAAGTGTATAAATCTGTAACTGTACCCTCACGGTGATTCTCTAATTAAAAATAAATAAATAAAAATAAATAAATTAAAAAAAAAAGAAGGAAGTGAAGAAGCCGGTAATAATGATGTTGGTACACAAAAGGGTGGCAGCCCTGTACTCTGAGCCCCCAAAGAGCCCAGAGCACCAGTTTGCCCACTACTAGCCTCTACTGGTGATGGTCTCTCATTGCTTCTTTGGCGTTTTCTTTCTAAGACTACGTTACACATCATCCCGATTGCTGTGTGGGGACAAAGCCAGCCTGTCCTTCTTTCTCTATGCAAGGTCCTTCCTTCGTAAAATTCTCATGCCATCATTTTGTTGGCACTTGGTCTACTTGTATGCAGATTTTTTTTCTTATCTTCTTAGCAATTTTCACTAATATATGAACATAACTATAAAGACTGATCTGAAAATGTGCCATATTTCCTAGTTACAGGGTGGTCACCAAAATCTTCCAGGACATGCTCACGCTGATTCTTTTTTATATGGACAAGTAACATGAAAATACAAAATCAAACCTGTTCAATAGGAGCCTAACAGACCCTGAGAACACATGTGCAAGGTATCAAGTGTGCAGGGCTCTGTCTAAGAATTGTGCACGCTCTGGCCAGTGAGGTCTTCACTAGAAAAGATGCTCTGACCCCTTCCTTCTCAAGAAATGAACCAGAACTTTGGGACATAGATGGCTTCCTGTTGACCTCCCCGGTCTGTGTTTCTGTGTTCTGTTGACTTCTTGACCTGTTCCCCTGTCTGGGAAGCCAGCTTCCTTGCTGCCCCTGGTTACCAAGAATGTGAGCTCAGGGTTGAATACCTTGTCCTCATGACCAGAGCTTTCTCGCTACCCACCCACATCTCCAGTCTTTTTTTTTTTTTTTAATTATTTCAGTTTAGTCAAGAATGTGAGTTGAAAACAAACCAGTGGAAGAGTCAAGGACCAACAGGAAAGGATGGATTTGCATAAGCATTTACTGAATGGAAAAAAAACCCAAACAATGTAAATCTAGACAGCTGTGGTCTTACTTCCCAAAATGAGCAGAGCAAGAATCCGAAAGCCAGGAAACCACTTCTCACGCTCTGTAATTTGAAAGAGGAGAGAACAAGGTTTCAGAGTGTTGGGACACTTTTGCCTAACTAAATTATAAGCACATTTCCCCCCCTTACAATTTCTCAGAAAACTAACATTTCTCTGAAATAAATACAAGCGTTTTGCTTAACCCCGGGCCCCAAAAAGTGACTGAAAGAATTTCTTCTAAAAATAAGTATGGTAATCACTGAAATGCTCTCAATTGGTGCTGCCAATATTGGCAGAGGGGCGACAAGACTTGCACAGTGCCGCAGCCTGGGCAGGACAAGCAGGGTTGTCCGCACCCCGGGAGCTGTTCTCTCGGCATCTTTCCAAACGGCCTGCATTCAAGATGGTCCAACCCAACTCAGTAACAGGGAGCCTGGAGAGCATAAAAAGCACTGGCCAAATCCTGCCTGGCATGCTGGCAGGCCTTGTGTAGACCAGTTAGAACATCTTCCTAGCCCTAGCTCTTCTGTCTTTACATGTATGCCTTGAAGAAACTGACTCCCTGCTTCAATACCAACCAAAGTATGAAAGGTTTGTGTGTGCCTCCCACACATTTATAAGACATGGACACAAGCGCATATATTAGGTTGAACCAACTGAAATTTCAATATGAGCCATTTTTGACCCACAAAAATGTCAGTTTTGTGGTTGCTTGGCCTTTTCAAGAATAATTTATTGAAAGAATTATGACTAGCGACAAGGTAAGCACTACATCTTTGGGTTATAGAAAGCCCCAGTGATGGAACATCCCAGGGTATGTTTAAGAAAGGGCAAGGGCACAGCAGACAGTGAGGTGTAGACACATGGATGCCAAGTTCCATCAATATATATGCCTGACTAGCTGGGACAAGTTAAAAGTACACCTTGATATTGCTTTGGTTTTTACTTCTTATTTCCTTAATTAGCCTCAAGGTGCAGTCTAATGTTGATGTCAGGAGGTGAGTCAAGATATTTTGCTCATTAGCCCTTATTTGCCATCAGAATGGAATGGGCCAGCCCTGTCACCTTCTAGCTCCCAGACTCACCTGAGCAATGTTCTAGCCAGTTGCCACCCCCACATTCAGTCTCCTGGAAACAACTTACCTCCAGGTTAGTGGTTTGACTAGGTTTGCCTCCTGGTTAGTGGTTCTGATCCTGACTTTCCATTGAGTCCCTGGCCAGTGGCTGGGTGGACTCTTGGGGCTTGGCAATGGGAACTCATGTCCCTGAGCCATTTGAAGACTGTGAATATGCAGGTCTCAGAGACTTACTTGCTGCATCTGGAAGCACAGGAATAGGAAAAGATCAGCATTGTGGCTGTACTGGGCTCTTTCCCTTTTCCCTTGGGGGGAAAAGCTCAGGAAATGTAGCTTCCTGGTGTGCCGGTAGGGTGAGGTGTCAGAGAGGAGGACTGTAGGGCAGCTTGCACCCCGGCCTCTATTTCCTTCACTAGATCTTGAGGGGTTCCGGTAAACCCTCAGGATTCAATTCTGGATCTGGGAATCCAGAGCTTTCATTGGGTTTCTTAGCAGACAAGCACAGACCCAAAACGTTGCTCAATGCCTGTATGGTGAAAATTATACAGCTCGATGGACGGGAAGGAGGAAGAGGCCCCCAAGAGGGCCTGCTAGCCCACAAGGCACAGGGCCAGCCCACTTAATGCCACAGTGGCTTCAGAAACCTAAAGCAAATGTTATTTTAAACTTTTCCTAACGTAACACAGTTATTCCCAACAGAAAGACTGAAACCTTTCACTCAGCAGCACTATTCTAAATCTTAAATGAAATTCTGATGAGCCTTCAATTATTTTTGCTTGTTCTTACTCTTTCCTTGTTCTCCTGCTTGGCTTATTATAGGCAATTTGATTGAGAATGGGAATGGGGTGATGAACCCTTTTTCTTTTGCCTCAGAATGTTTTTCTTCCTACCTGAGTTATGAAAAATTCTGCCCAGGGCTTATTTAGGTCATGTTTATCCAAAGGGTGATTATTAGTTTTACATGGAGAAAGAGAGAGAGAGAGAGAGAGAGAGAGAGAGAGAGAGAGAGAGAGAGAGAGAGAGGGAGGGAGGGAGGGAGGGAGGGAGGGGGAGAAAGAGAAACCTACCCTGAATAGGACAAGACACATCCCCAAGGCCATAATGGACAGAGACCAGGGAAGGAGACCCAGGAGATTATCGAACTCTAGTAGGCTGCACTAAAGGAAAAGAAGAAGCAAAGAAACAGAGGGAAAACAGAAGGGACAGAGGCAGAGATTCACTGGAGCCCTGGTGAGCCCTTGGCAGCGCTACTGCTCCTTGGACATGAGACAGCCCGCCAAAAAGGTGAACCTCGAGGAGCCGAGCAGCTCAGAGCACCTGGAGCCAAGGTGTCGCCCACCCTGAGCCACCTTCCAGGGCACTGAAACCTCAGAGCACTCAGGACACAAAGGTCAATTCTGGGGAACAGAAAGGCCACGGAGAAGACTTCCATAGATGTGTTAAAACAAGAAAGAACATGACCAATTAATTAAGAAACAGCTTCCTGCCTCTGTGTATCTGCCACGAATGCCATTACCCTAAATTCTCTGACTTTTCTTTCTTTCTTTTTTTTTTTTTTACAAATCCTAGCTCCTCACCAGATCGCTACAGAACCTCCTAAAGCTTCATAGCCTCCTAGAAGTGGTGCCTAGTTGATAGATTTCCACCTGGTCTACTGTAGCTCTTGAATAATTCCCGTTGCTCAATACTAGAATATGGTAGCACTGCAGCACTGTCACACTGTCATCCTGTTGTTCACCGATTTGCTTGAGCAGGCACCAGTAACATCTCCCTTGTGAGACTTGTTACTGTTTTTGGCATATCGAATATGCCATGGGTAGCTTGCCAGGCTCTGCCACGCAGGCAGGCTCTCTAAGAGGGACAGAGGAATAGAACCCGGGTGGGCTGTGTGCAAGGCAAACACTCTACCCACAGTGCTATCACTCCAGTCCTGCTATCGCTCTAGTCCAACTAGAATATGGTAAGAGAAATAATTTTTTATTGGCTCATTTTGGAGCATATTCAGCAGTGCTCAGGGTATACTCCTGGCTTGGTGCTTGTGGTCGCTCCTGGGAATGCTCAGAGGCCCATAAGGTATCAGGGATCAAACCTGGGCCTCCTGCGTGTAAAACACGTGTCCAGCCCATTGAGCTCTCTCTCTGCTTGAGAAATATTGCTTTGAAAAAGGACTCTGCGACCGTGAGAGGGCTCCAAGAACTAAAACATAGGCAATGAGGAGATAGCTCAAAGGCTAGTTTTCTCTGCATGTACAAGCCCAGATTCTATCTCCGGTACTGTAGAGTGTCAGGGCACTGTACCAAGAGCATCCCTGAGTACCACGGGGTGTTCCTGCTGACTAACTGAATGAGTGAATAAAAAGGATTGGAGGTCAATTTACCTCTCCCACCTCCCATTTTTGTGTCTAAAGGACTTTATCTATTTCTTGCGTGCCTTCTGAAAGTTTAAGGAGTATATTTCATGTATAATTGATTCTTAGTCACTATTGACTGACTTTGGAGCCAGATCCCTGAAGGGTGGAAGGCAAGTGAAGGAGAAGTTGGAAGACCCAGATCATACATTCTAGCTCCAACCAAACTCTTCGGGGCAGGCAATCGCATTGGATCTTCAAGGTAAGGAGGCTGAGGAGAATCGCTTCTCGGCCTTTTGGCTAAGATCAAGTGTAGGAGGCTGAGGAGAGCAGCAGAGCTGGGGACCAACTTTAGTGACCTGCTCAAATGCCTGAGTCCATTCTATACTAACTGCTTCTGCCTCACACTTTGTGTCACAACAGATTCCTGGGAGAATTTGAAAGACACTGGATCCCAGGAAACATCGCTTTCTGTTGCTACAAACACCCAGCTTTACCTTTCATCTTAGCCAAGGATTCAGTCTAGGGCTGGAGCTCGGCTAATCCCGACAGTGCAGGGTCACCTCAAGCCCCCTGACCATGACTTGGGAAAGAAAAAAAACAAACAGTCCTCCCAAAATGGCCAAGGGACTGGAGAGATTGTACACCAAATAGGGCTCTTGCCTTTCATGTGGCTGACCCGGATTTGAACCCAGAATCCTATATGGTCCCCAAGCCCTGTCAGGAGGGATGCGTGAGCACTGATGCAGGAGTAAACCCTGAGCACCACCAGGTCTGTCCCCTCCACTCTCTCAAAAAAAAAACAAAAACCAGCAATAATTGTCACCACCTCCCTCCCCTCCCCTCTGTCTTCTAAGACTCCTCTATTCACACAGAAGCAGGCACTGGTTTCTTTGTTTAGTCCCAGGAACCAATGGTCTGGCCATGCTGCCTGGCCCAACACTACAAGGAGTGGTGACAGGGGGTCCCTGACTACCCCTAGGGGGAAGTCAGCAGGTGTCCAGGGGAAACAACACTGAGAGAACTGAGGGGGGGGGAACCAAAGACATCGTTGATGGACAGATGGGTGACAAAGAACATAGAATCATCTCAGTAATGATGACCCCTGACATGTCAGGGAAGTTTTTCCTGCTTTGCCCACATCATGTCCTTTTCGGATTTGTTGCCATAGAAGGAGCCTATTTCTCTATGACACAGCTTATAGGCAGAGACAAAACCCAAAAGGGTTCACAGTTTGCCACCAAGCAACCTTAAGACCCACCATGAAAAGCAGACTCAGTGTCCACTTCCACTGTGTGTGGGGGACAGGACTTCCACACTGCACCCAGGAACTGCCTCAGGCCATGCTCACTCTGAAATGCGACTGCTATTTCTCTTACCTGGAAAAGATTTTACATTTCTGAAATTCGTACTTTTCTTCCTTACATGGTATTTAAGGAAATGAAAAGTCATTCACTCATTTGATATCCGTGGGGTGTGTGTGAGTGTGTGAGTGTTTGTGTGCCTGTGTGTGTGTGTGTGTGTGTGTGTGTGTCTGTGTGTACGGTGGCGGAAAACCCAGCGGTGATTCATACATACAAAATCAATCTCCAAGCTTGTACTGAAGGTATGTGGACCCTCCTCCCAGCCCCAGGGCATGGGTCACAAACTCTTCATCTCATTTGCATTTTCATTCAATGGAAGTCACACTGTCTAAAATTAAAGTCAGACAATATGACTCACAACATCGAATGACTCTTTGTACCTCATATTCTTATCAAGCTGTAAGAGATTATAAATACCTTCATTAAACTGTACATATTGATATCAGTAATGTAATAATACCTGGGTTTACTAACATTCCAACAGAACAAGGCTACTTAGGATTTAAATTTCTAGGTTACTTTCTATTTTATCTATTTACCAACCAAGTAACTTTGCGCTCCATAATTCAGGAATAAATTCAGGGAATAAATTATCTTTACAAATAGAATGAGCTCACAGAAAACAAGTATGAGTTATAAGGAGGTTGGATCACATGAAACTCACACCTGAAAACTAAAACAAAATCTTTAGCGCCTCCTCCTTATAAATAATATATAATAAAAAAACAAGGAATTGTTTATGCCATATTCTGTTGTATTGTTTTCCTGAGACTTAAAGATGTCTACTAAAAAAGCAATTACACTTCTATTACAGAGCAGAGAGCAGATAACTATATTTAAATAGCAATTTAATATATACTCTGGGACCAATAATGACTCCCAAGGTGGAGCCGGCAGTGTTTCCTTAAATTCTCCAGCTCTAGCACATGCACTGAGAATCACCCCCAGATCTTGGCAGTTCCACACGAACTGGAGCTCTCCAGAGAAAACAGACAAATCAATCTGTATCATGTTAAACTGGATCACGTCTCCAGTTTTTTGTTTGTTTGTTTGTTTGTTTGTTTGTTTTCTCTTTGGGTCACACATGGCGATACACAAGGGTTACTCCTGGCTCATGCACTCAGGAATTACTCTTGGAGGTGCTCGGGGGTATGGGATGCTGGAAATCAAACCTGGGTCAGCCACATGCAAGGCAAACACCCTACCCGCTGTGCTATTGCTCCAGCCCAAGTCTGTATCATGTTCATCTGAACTGAGCACACAACTTTTAGGCAAAAATATGACTCTTAGAGAATCATGTGAAATAATTTATATATTCTTTTCCATTGAGAGCTGCTATTATGAAAAATATATTAAAAGCAGAGTTTTCTTAGTTTCCTTGGAGGCAGAGCAAAGGGACATGGTGAACACACAGAACAGTTCCTCTGTTCCCCTTGGGCTTTTCCAACCAGCTGCCCCAGGCAAACATGCTGGATATTGTTGCAGACAAATTACCAATGTGTCCAGTTTTATTCAGCTAAACTTATATATAAAAGAAATGCACTGTAGCACTGTTGTCCTTGTTCATGGATTTGCTCGAGTGGGCACCAGTAACATCTCCATTGTGAGACTTGTTGTTACTGTTTTCGGCATATAAACTATATATGGTGGCTTGCCAGGCTCTGCCTTGCAGGCAGGATACTCTTGGTAGCTTGCCGGGTATATAAGTAAATAAGAAAACAAAGGAAAGACCTTTCAGAGGTTGCTCTATGCAGACTTAATCTCCTTTCTACAAAAGTCTTCTTTGATTGGCAAGGCATGTTTTCCCAGACCTGGGAAGGCCAGAATGACAGGTGGGGGACCACATCACATTTATTACGTACTGCCTATGGTGCCAAGACTATAAGAAGAACTTTTTAGGTTTAGGTCTCTAGGGAAACTCAAGAGCGGATGAAAGAGATGCTCTAATGTTCCCTCTTAGACAGATGACAAAACCTGAGGTTTAGTTTTACAGATTTTCAGGACAAGGAAAATTAGCAAGTAGGTTATCAGAGATCATTCATATAAATAAATGCAAACTTTAAAGTCCTGGAGCTGGAGTGATAGCACAGCGGGTAGGGTGTTTGCCTTGCACGTGGCCGACCCAGGTTCGAATCCCAGCATCCCATATGGCCCCCTGAGCACCACTAGGGGTGATTCCTGAGTGCATGAGCCAGGAGTGACCCTTGTGCATCGCTGGGTGTGACCCAAAAAGCAAATAAATAAATAAATAAATAAACAAATAAAGTCCTAAAAGAAAACAAGAGATCAGGAAGACTTGTTAGAAACTGAGAGATCTCAATAAATTTCTGAAAGAAGAAAAACTATGAGTATTTTGGTATTTATTTCATAAAATTCTGTATTTGATCTTGGCAATTCCTTTGATCCATTCAGTTTATATTCCACCAGCATTCTTTACAGAGATAGGAACCCTCTCCCGCCCCCCCCCCAAAAGTCCTAAAATTTATATGGAACTCCCAAAGACACCTCAACTATCCAAAGAATTCCTGAGGGAAAAGGAACAAAAACTATTTTATCAGATTCCCCACCTACAAACTGTAACACAAAGTAAAACTAGTGAAAATACCATGGAATTGGAATAAAAAACAGGGACACAGATCAATGGAATAGAACAAGAGTCTAGAAATAAACATACAGATGTGAACATATGGCACATAAGCCAAGAAGCAAACAATTGAGAAAGAGAAATACTTTAAATAAATTATGGGGCTGGAGCAATATCACAGTGGGTAAGGCATTTGTCTTGTATGCAGCCGATCCGGGTTCGATTCCCAGCATCCCATATGGTCCCCTGAGCACTGCCAGGAGTAATTCCTGAGTGCAGAGCCAGGAGTAACACCTGTGCATTGCTGGGTGTGACCCAAAAAGCAAAATAAATAAATAAATAATGTTGGGCAAACTGGATAACCACATGCAAAAGAATAAGCCCTTAATAGAAAAAATACAAAAAAAAACTAAATCAAAGTTGATTAAAAACTTGAATTTAAGCTCTGAATCTGTTAAGTGCATAAAAGGAATCAGATGCTAAGCTTTTTGACACTAGCTACAGTGATGTCCTTGTTCATCTTCAATAGGAAATAAATGAAGGGTATAAACAAGTAGCACTACATGTAAACTAAAAAGCTTCTTTGAGGTGAAATTTCCTTCAAATCAGGCTCAAAGTGGAAAGAAGAGCCGGAGTGATAGTACAGTGGGAAGGCTGTTTGCCTTGCATGCAGCCAACCCAGGTTCGATCCCTGGCATTCCATATGGTCCCCCAAGCATTGCAGGAGTAATTCATGAGTGCAGAGCCGGTAGTAACCCCTGAGCATCGCCAGATTTGGGAGTGATCCCCCCCCGCCCCCCCCATACCTCCACAAAAGAAAGAAAATGGCTAGTGCAAGACTTTCAAACTGCAGACATTGAGTTTAGCAAGGGAGAAAGCCTAGAGCAAATTCTGCCCTGAACTTCTTGTTTGGTCAGCGTCAGCAGCTCACTTACGTTTTGTAAGGGGAAGATCTACTTGGTCATTTGCATTTCTCAATCTCTTGGAAATTCTGGGAATAATTTTCACGTGGGGAAAAATTGACACATACCCTAAACAGCATACTGTTGGGCAAATGGCTCATTTCCTGCAGTTGGACTATACTGTTTGCTTAGGGTTGGACTCAGTTAAAATGGCCTGGCAGCCAGGTGATTAAATGGGTTTCCAAACCCAAGCATAGGAGCACTAAGGTTGTAACACGTTGGGAACATTCCTCCTGTACATCCTTGCGGAGCTCCGTGTGTGTCTTCCTCACCTCGCTTCTTGGCCACACGATCATAAGAGAGAGCACAAGAGCTGCAAGTGCTTGATCCTCTGCTCTTTCACCACATGTATCTTTTGCTTTCTGATCTATCTAGTTCTCTGGTTCCTTTATCTCTGCGTCTTTCCTTCCAGCCCATCCCTTCTTTCCACCCTTCCTTAACTGATAAAGTGACCCACGGGCAAAAAGACAGTTCATATGATTTCCTCTGTACAATGAGTAAAAGTTGTTTTAGGTGGCAGGACCAGGCTCTGGCGATAATGGACTTATCTGTTAAGAAGTAGTTTGGAGATAGCGTGTAATATCCTGGACTACCTACCCTTCTTAGGAACCTGAAGTTTATGTCCCAGCTTTCACTTAATTTCCTTGAGTAGTTCTGGGAACTTCATATCTTTGAATCTTCTTTCCACTAGAATATAAAGACACTAGCAGATGACCTAGGGACACCCCTTCAGTCCCCCAAAACTACGTACTCCCCAACCATGTCCTACATGCTCTAAGTCAGGTTTTGATATCTGAATTAGAAAACCTTTAATTATCTTAGAAAAAGATTTTAATAAAAACATAATAAAAAAACAGGATTCATTTTTCCTGTGTAGTCATTTCCAGTGAGGATTACATTTTAAGGAATCTATTTTTCTGCAAATTAAGAAAGTTCAGAACCAACACATATTGAGCCCACATTACTGGGTAGCACTGATCCTTTTATCCAGTAATTTCTCAGTTACTGCTCCAGTGAAGCAAATGTTTAAGACATAAGATGAACTGCCACAAGAAATCTGTAGACTATCATCCAGAGCTGTCTGAAGCCTGTTCTTTATTCGTCCACATCAAACCACTCAAATCATTGAAATTAAATGCCTACATGGAAAAAAATAAAAATAATAAAAAAATAAATGCCTACATGGAACAGGCATGAGTGTAATCATTGGGTTATAAGATTAAATAGAAATATCTTTTTAAATGCCTGCCATAGAGACAGGCAGGGGATGAAGGTAGGGGTGATGGGAGGAACCTGGGGACACTAGTGCTGGGAAATGTACACTGGTGGAGGGATGTGTGTTGGAATATGTATGACTGAAGTCCAATCATGAACAGCTTTGTAAAGATATATCTCACAGTGATTTAATAAAAAAGTTTAACAAAAATAAAGAAATATCTTTTTACTCAATCTCAAATATATCAGAAGCATATTTTTATATTAATCAATTTCTAAACACATAAAATTAACAATGATTCTAAATAAACCTTAATATATCCTGGTATAACTTCAATTTTTGATCTTATGGGGAAATAAAAGAAGAACAAAGAAAAGATCTGGGCAGGAGAGCTAATATAAGGGTGAAGGCATTGGCCTTGCATGTGACTGAGTCCTGTTCAATCCCTGGTTCAGTCCCTGGTACTGGTACCTCAGAGACCCACCAGGAGTGATCCCTGGGCACAGAGTGAGATAAAAACCCTGAGAATGTCTGGGTGTGGCCTCCAAAAACAAATGAACAAAATGGATTCAAAAAATAAAATCATGTTTAAAATGTCACATCTGGGCGCTGACCGAACATCTGTGTGTGCCTGCATCTTGGACAGAACAGAAAATGGTGCTTTAAATCTAACTCCTGAAACTGTATGCCACATTGCAGAGGGATTTGATGAACAAAACAACCTGTAGGAGAGGCCACTGGCAGCGTGCTGACACCATGATCTGCTTTCGGACCCACAGTAACAAGGAGGGACAGATGGTCTCTACCCAAGAACTACCAACTTGAAGAGTGGTCAGAGTTACAGAAATTCTCCATTTGGGAGGAAATTGCTCTGCCCATTTCATGCGCATAAAATGCCCAAACATTGAGTTTTTCACCCCATTTTCCCAACAGCAATTAAGGCAACAGAAGAAAGTCAACCAACATGGTTTGGGTTCTTGTTCTTTGGTTTGGAGCCACTCATGCTGTGTTCAGGGCTTGCTCCTGGCTCTGCGTCCCCACTCGACTGTCTCCAGTCCCCAACCAACATGGTTTCTGAGGGTTGTGGGAGGGATAAGTTGGCACCACAGAGTTCGAGGGATACCAAAAATTTGACCGGACCCAGTCTTTCTTTCCAGTGGTTGAAAAAAGTATAACAAAGCTTAACCAATTGTTTCTTTTCAACTTTAGAGTAGAGGAAATAATTGACAGTAACTCACAAGTAAAATATATTGTCGGGTCAGGGAGACAGTGAAAGAGGCGGGAACACACACAGGAAGAGCGTGTGAGAAGCTCAGGTTCAATCCCCAGCACCACATGGTCCCTGAGCACTGCCAGGGAGCAACCTGTAAGTATGTTATCTAGAATAGCCCCTCAGATGTCTGGCCCCCAAACTAAACAGAAAGCACATTGGCAAATCTTTACAGGAAACAAAGGTTTTTATTTCATGTTATTCTACATTATATTCCTACTCTCTACGGACTGGAGCGATAGCACAGCAGGTAGGGCATTTGCCTTGCATGCAGCCGACCCGGGTTTGATTCCTCTATCCCTCTCGGAGAGCCCAGCAAACTACCGAGAGTATCCCGCCTGCACGGAAAAGCCTGGCAAGCTACCCATGGTGTATTCAATATACCAAAAAAGTAACAACAAGTCTCACAATGGTTACTGGTGCCCGCTCAAGCAAATCAATGAGCAACGGGAGGACAGTGCTACAGTGCTACTCTCTACTGATATTTGACTAAATTTTATAGGAAGGAATAAGAAACACAGTCGTTAAATATCTATCTATAATCTTCCTACATTTTTAAAAATAGGAAATATATTGCCAGTGTAGCTCAGAGGCTACGTGGTAATGAGGATCAAATCCAGCCTTGCAAATGAAATATGTGCTCTAACATGCCAGCTATCTCCCTGGCCCCTGTTTATTTATTAGAAAAGGAATGTGTCACTATGTCCCTAGCCATGCATGCAAACACCCCTTATGAGAGCACTGGAAAGCCTTGCCATAAAGCTTCTGTAATTTGGGCAAGTGTGTGTGTGTGTGTGTGTGTGTGTGTGTGTGTGTGTGTGTGTGTGTGTGTGTGTAGGGCTGGAGTGATAGCACAGCAGGTAGGGCGTTCACCTTGCATGAGGCCAACTCTGGTTCGATTCTTCCGCCCCTCCCGGAGAGCCTGGCAAGCTACCCGTGGCGTATTCAATATGCCAAAAACAGTAACCACAAGTCTCACAATGGAGACATTACTGGTGCCAGCTCAAGCAAATCGATGGGATAACAGTGATACAGTGTTACAGTGAAGTGTGTGTGGCGGGGGGTGGGGGGATGGAAGGATGTATTATCCATGTACTTATGTTTGCCAAGTATTTTTGCCATTAAGGCTTTTCTGAATCAACAAGAGTGATGGCAACTGACTTGTTTTGTGTGTGTGACTTTTTTCCCCGGGCCCCGACTGTGAGACCCCCTTCTCTGCTAAAGACATAAGCATGCCTACTTTGTTGTTGGGGAGGAGGGTGCTCCCAAGCAGTGCTGGGAGTGGGGGGGGCTTGTGGGCCCCCTCGGGATTCTCCACCAGCTGGACCCATTCAGTACTTTTTAAGTTTTATAGTTTCATACTTTTTAGCATGTTTTAAAATAAAATTTGTTTTCTAAAACTATTGAGACTCTGCATCAACAATTTAGTGAATTAAGGCAACAAGGTAAAGCTAGGCTGCTTTTAAAAATAGATTTTTCTGCTTCATTGTTTAAATATTAGGGTTCTTTAAATACACTGAAATTGCTTCTTAAAACCACTAAGGACCCATTTCTCCAGCTTGTTTTCATTTATATTATTTACTGCCAACCAAACCAGACTTTTTTCTTTCTCAAAGACCTTTGGGAGAGACCAGCTAGAATGTCTGTGCTATTCCTAGTTGTTTTTCTTTCAATATTTGGTTACATTTGGCAGGAGTCAGTGAAAAATAACCATTCCTTTTGGCAAAAATCCAGTTAAAAAAGGTAAATTCGGTGCATATGCTGCCTGAGCCCATGTGCTGCTTGCGCCCACGTAGCCGAGCACATGTGTCACCTGAACACATGTGTCGTCCGAATCTCCCCCCTTGAGATGTGTACTTTCATGCTTTCATACTTTTGTGTCTAAAGCTCGGTTATGTGTAGGGGCTTCCTCCACCCTTGGAGAAGCCCGAGTTCTCTCTTGAGCACGTTATTCTTACTATTCTCTCTCCCACTTATCTCTTCCTCCTTCCCTCAGAAACCTCTAAATAAAATCTATTTGCTTCAAAAAAAAAAAAAGGTAAATTCATTAGGACAGTCCTGCCAGATTTGTCAATTTTATTAATCTCTGCAAAGGATAGTAATAATTTACTTCATTTATTTTTATTTTAATCTTTAGTCTCATATATTTTCCTTGGAGCTGTCTTATTGTTTTAGATTTGTAACTGTTTAGCAATTTTTTCTTACCTAATATAACCACTAAAAACTATAAATGTTCTTCCAGGTTTTTTGTGTGTGTGAAATAAAAAGATAGATAAATTTTAATTATTTTAACCACTTTTAAGCATACAATTTGGTAGCATTTCAGTCATTGACTGTTCTGAAAAGGGTTTCTCCACTAATTTACATATTTTGCTGTGTTAACAATTTCATTATTTATTTCTTTGTAGTTGCTAATTTCCATTACAATTATGTGTCCCGGATAATAAGGAATTTTAGCCCTATAGCTTCTGGGCTGGAGAGACAGTACAGGGGGTAGAGCGTTTGCTTTGCACACGGCAGACCCAGGTTCGATTCCTCTGCCCACCCCTCTCGGAGAACCCAGCAAGCTACCAAGAATATCCCGCCCGCATGGCAGAGCCTGGCAAGCTACCCATGGTATGTTCGACATGCCCAAAACAGTAACAACAAGTCTCACAATGGAGACATTACTGGTGCCCACTCGAGCAAATCAATAAGCAATGGGATGACAGTGATACAGTGAAATTCATTAGGAAACCAGTCACTGAAACTGTCAGGACTTTGACTTTCAGATAACACACGAGAGTAAGAACTAAGAAGGGTTCCTCCCATCACCAAGTCGGGGGTCAGATTCTGGCTTTCCTCTTTGGTGAATTACTTCAGGATGATCACAGCATCTCTGAGGAGCATGTGGCTCGGAAGTTCAAGTCATAGAGCCCTAAAGCTTTGCCTCACCGGGCTGCACCGGGACGCTCCCCTCTGTGGGCTGAGACTGTCGCTCCTCCTGCACTCTGGCCTTCTGGCTTTTGACCTGACACTGGCACATTCTCCCCAGGGTCTGGGCACTGGCTGTTCTCTCTGCTGCCATTGGCCTTGACTAAAGGGGCTCTCTGTACCTTGTACCCAACCGCGGACCATGGCATGATGCTGGGACGTTCATATGCCTTACTGCAGGTTACACAGATGATTCTATATTTAAATTCTAGTGGCGTTCTCCCTTTCCAGGAGCATGTGAGACCATTCCACAGAAATACGGAGGGAAAAGGCAGAAATTGGAACCAATCATATGCACTGAAGAGTGCATATGGAACGCCTTACTGCATACTATCCTGGAGTAAAAGCTTTTACAAACATTAAGACAAAACTGCTAGGAAAGTCAGATTTGACATGGATCCTTTACAAAGCTCTCAGCTGAAGCCAGAATCCTGAGCTGCATTTCTTCAGCATATAATAACTGTCAAAATTCTAAGCCAACTCTAATGGCCGTCATTCCAGTTCCGACTCTGGGACTCCCCGGGCTTGATTCCAGGGTTGTTCCTGCAGTGTTTAGGTTCCTCTTGGATGATGTTTGGAATTAGAAACTGATGACATGTTTGAGAAAGTCCCATAGTGCCTCTGTCTGAATCAGCAGCACATAGACATTCCTCATTTAGTCTGCAGTTCTGGCAGCTCGTCCTATAGGCTTCTGATTTCCCAGTCATTCAGTAGTTTCATTATTAGAACCTTCTGTAAACACCAGGTCAGCCTCACTATGTTAAAGGTGTCACTTGAAACCCAAAACCACTCAGTAGCGGTAATGAGTGAAGGTCTGGCCTGAATTCATGTGAATAATTAACCACCGAGATAAGGGACTAGTGTTGACAAGCAGTTTGCCAACACATTTCCATGTGATGACACATTCTGATCACTGTCTATAATCTCTCCCCATGAACAATGGCCTGAGGCAAGCAGTGATTTCCTTATTTTCGTAAGGAAATAATCTTATGCCTAACCAAGAAAATTTTAGAACATATAACAGCATTTCTGGGTTTTCTTTTCCCTTTTGCATTGTTTGCTTTCTTAAATGAAAGGAGAAAAACGTATAAAATGCTAACGCTGCTTGAGAATCAGCCTTATTTTAGAAATCTAAAATAATACCGTTTATTTACTTCTAAGTCTTATTAAAATGTATCTGTGGTGCTGGGGAGATAGTGTAAGGGACTGAAATTCATGGTCTGTGTGACAGGTCCTGGGATTGATCCCTGGCACCGCACTGTCCTGAGGAGACTAAAGGAGTGACCTCAGAGCTCCAAGTCAGGTACGACTCCAAAATAACAACCTCCAAATGTCCTTGTCAGGGAGCTAGTACTGTGCTCATCTAAGACTATGGTCTTCACTCTTCATCCATAGACCTGCTGGGGCGCTGGTGGAGAGGACGTGAAATCCATGCTCATCAATCACAAAACCATAGGCACTTATACATTTGAACATTTCCAAAAAGAAATGCGAGCATAGAAGCACAATCAGCTTATTTCTCCCCAATTTTGAGCACCCCAGAAAATCTTGTTTCTGACTTCAAGAATTTCTTCTTTAGTATCGAACAAGCTCTTTAGAAATGATGAAAATTCAAATCCCGACTAAATCTCCCAAGAGATACATGCCAAGCAACTCAACTAGATGGAATCGCCCTCCTGCCGCTGAAAGCCCCAGAGCATCCAGGGGAGGTGGCAGGTCAAGCCCCCACCCAGTCCAAGCTCCATCAGCACCACACTAGTCACGCCAAGGCTCAGCTCCACCACCTCATCAAGACTCTGTAGACGGGCCAATCTGTGTATAATCTCTGGTACTGGGTACCCATGCTGAGAACTCTGGTGTTTGTTTCAGAATAGGATGGGGAGCCTCCTCCCAACCCTCCATACTTCTGGAAGCCCTGGAAACCACGCCCTCCTCCCTAGCTGCTGCCAGATGGACTCACTGGCCAGAACATAGATCCAGAAGTCTCTGGACCGAGCAGTTGCATACTCGGCCAGCGGCCAGTCACACCTCCTTAGGCAGCAAACAGCTTAACCATTCTTAGACAAGGACTTTACAACCCTGCAATCAGATATAACAATGCCCACATAAATTGATTTTCTCTGTTGATTTTAATATTGCAGCTTTGTTACCTAATCAATGTTAATTCTAGAATTGTCTCAACCGTGATGACTTTTCTTTCTACATTAAAGTTAATTTAAAAGCAAGAAAGAGAACCAACTCTACAGCACATTTCTGGGAAAGAAATGATTTAAGTTGTTTTTAAGTTAACAGGATTTCATGTGCACACCGGTTGAAAGCAGTTGGCATGTGTCAGTGGGCTTGATCATGCTTTTCATATGAAAAAAATTATGAAAATTCATTGGTAAAAACAAATGTTTTCCAGTGGACTAATTTCCCAATTTTAACATATGAATAAAACATTTGGATAAATTTCACTAATCTCAAAATTAAGTGCTGTGAATGGAAGAGACTTAAAACAACTCGCTGATTTACATTGTTGATGGATCCAAAGTCTAATTTCGGACTCACTGGAAACAATCTACTGTAGGCATCCATTGGACTCTGTTTGGGATTGAAGCACGATAAATTTTCCTCAGTGTTTTTCTGGTGTTCTCCAAGGCACTGGTTCATCTTCAACACGGGGGAACATAGGACCAGAGATTATACAGTGAGTAGAGCACTTACCTTGCATGCAATTGACCCAGGTTTGATCTCTGGCACCCCAAATGTCACCCCAGCCTGCCAGGAGTGATCCCTAAGCACAGAGCCAGAAGTTAATAAAAAAAAAAGAGTGGGGACCATTCAGTCTATGGGCTTTAGAAGAGTCCACAGAATCAAGTGGTCTGGCCCTGGTATTGACTGATAGAACCTGTGCCATGCTATTCATCAGTGCCCATGGCCTATATGTCATTATTGTATGCCCAAAAAAGATATTATAAATATTTAAATGGCTCCTGGCAAAAAAGCCTCCCCTTCCTGATTTGTATTATAGCATTTTACACACATGTTGCATCCCTTCCCTCCTCAGCCCAAATCTGCAGACATGCTTCTGTCTACTTGGTTTCCAAACTTGAGTCTGATCTGACTCAATCATTTCCATTTTAAATTAGTCAATCAATCATAATAGCATAATTCGTAGTGCTCTGTTCATCTACATATTTCTGCAAAACTGAAACATAGCCTGATTTCATGGCATTAGATACGTAGTTTCCTGAAACGCCTAAAGGCTTCTAGAGGATCAAAGACCAAAGGCAGTTCTGTTATTCAACTTTAAAATTAGAAACTTGAAATTGGTCATGAACTTATTGATATTGCTCTAGTTTATACAATTGGCTACTCCCAGAGGTGAGGAAACCAGGCAGCTGGGTTTGGGAGAAAAATATATGAAAATAGATGGGAAAAAGTATGTTATTAGGGGCTGCAAGATAGTACAGAGGGCAGGGCACTTGCCTTGCATGCAGCTGACCTGGGTTTGATCCCTGGCATCAAAAAAAATCACTTTTGATTTTTTGGGGGGCCACACCCAAAGATGCTCATGAGCTCCTCTTAACAGGTTGCTGGGTGGCACTGTTCGGGATGGCCCCAGTGGTGCCCTGGAGACCATCTATTCACACATGCATGTCAGCCCTTTGAGCCATCTGTTAGGCATGAATTTATTCTTTCTAAACTGAGAATATAGTTATCCCTCCATGTATGCTAGTTATTAATTGCATCTCATGATATTTTATTCTATTATATTCTTCCACTTCTGTCTGAATCTGGGACAAACTGGTACAGGACTACAGGTTTGTTGGGAGGGCACCCCAATGCTTTTAACCCTTGACTGCAGGATTTGACCAGGGGCGTGAGCTCCAGTAAACCTGCATCCACCCCAGTGACATGGCCCTAGCACAGGCAAACATTGCATTTGTAGTTGCTCTCGAGAGAATGATTTGGAACTCACCGGGTTACACTCTGGAGGCTGGACCAAATTTCTTTGTATGGAAACGATATCTCAATATTCTTATCTGAAAAAGTAAAAGTAGCTGTTCCCCATATTTGCCAAGAGAAGGGAGAAATGCTCTAGCCCTTGCTTCTCCCACAGTAGCCAGAAAAATGCTGAGGCCCTTTGTTTGGCCAGATGGTTCGTGAGACCACTGAAACCCGAGATGCCCTCAACTATATTTCCCTCCGAGTTGACCACAAACCATCCTTCTTGGGAGAAAAAAATGTCACCCTGTAAGCATGTTTACCTTCCACTGACTAGGAAGCTGAAACCTGCCCACAGGCTGACTCACCCTGCAGCCTATAAAAGTCAAGGTTTTCGGGGTGGGGGGAAAGGCGGCAGCTTGCAGCCACAGCCAGCCAAGATGCGCACAGGTGTCCTGGCTGCCTTTCTCTTCGTGAGCTGGACACTCTGTCGGTCCCTGCCGCTGCCTGGTGGTGATGACGATGACGCCGATTTGTCCGAGGAAGATTTCCAGTTTGTAGAGGTAGAGTCCCTTGCCAGCCCCAGAGTGTGACCTGTCTCCTCCATGCCCTTCTGTTGACAAAGATGGCCATTTCGTCTCTTTCCTAGCGCTACCTGAAATCCTACTACCATCCTCTGAACCCTGCTGGGATGCTAAGGAAGACAGCAGTGAGATCCCTGAGTGACAGGCTCCGAGAAATGCAGACTTTTTTCGGCCTGGAGGTGACAGGCAAGCTTGATGACAACACCCTAGATGTCATGAAGAAACCAAGATGCGGGGTCCCTGATGTGGGTGAATACAATGTTTTCCCTCGAACACTCAAATGGTCCAAAACGAACCTAACTTACAGGTAAAGCACTGGCTCTCTGTATAGAACATTTGTTCATTTTCAGAAATTGTTTTAAACATCTTATTTTCAGCACAGGCTACAGATGAAGGTATGCAAGCTATAGGTAGAAAAAAATGCCCTCCCTTTTCTAGTTCTTAAATATTTAAAAAGAAGTTAATTCCAGAAAGGGCTTTAATATTATCTTCAATAGCTTTAAGAAAGTCTTGTAATATCTATTATTACTTTTTTTTTGGGGGGGGGGGCTCTTTTGGTCACATCCAGAGATGCACAAGGGTTGGTTACTCCTGGCTTTGTATTCAGAATTACTCTTGGAGGTGCTTGGGGGAACCACATGGGATGCTGGGAATAGAACCCAGGTTGGCCATGTGCAAGGAAAATGCCCTCCTTGCTGTGCTATCGCTCCAGACCCCTATTATTATTTATTTAAAGCAATATTATTTTTCATTGGAAACCCCGAAAAACACTTCTCTTAGAAGGAAAATTTAGAAAAAAGTAAAAGTGGGTTTAATAGAAATTGCAAATGCAGTAATGCATTACATACATTATTATAATAAATGAGCTCTATTCTTTCTAGGAACTGTAAAGAACTATTCCATTTACCTGGACTGTAACTATAATTCTAAACTGCTAGCCAGCAAGATAAGTTCTTGCATATCTGGACACTTTTAGCTCAATATATCAAATGGTCAAATAACTGAAGAATAGTCAAATGACTGGAATAATTCCTCATTTTGGAAGGGGGGTTGCTTTTGTTTGGGGCCACACCTGGCAGTACTCAGGGCCCACCCTGCCTATTGCTCCATGGAGCAATATACCACAGTACTCTTGGGGTCACGTGGCTCAGATTCAGTTTCCCACATACAGAGTTTTCAAATCAGGCCCTTCAGTCATCTTCTCAGTCCATGAGTTCTTCCTTAAAGAAACACCTGTCAGTAAATTCATTTAAACCATGGGCCTCTGTAGGCCTTGCAGAGAAATCACTGTACTTAGAGTTGAAAAATGGTCTTCCCAGAAAATACATTCTAAAATTGCATTCACCATCCCAAATGTTCATTGCAACTTTCTCTATGGCACAGAATTGTGAATTATACCCCTGACCTGACTCATTCGGAGGTGGAAAAGGCCTTCAGGAAAGCCTTCAAAGTTTGGTCTGATGTGACCCCTTTGAACTTCACCAGACTTCACAATGGCACTGCTGACATCATGATCTCTTTTGGAACTAAAGGTAATAATACATAATCCTTCTTGAAACATGTTAATATTCTGCTCTTCGGTGGGTTCCTTTCTTTTACTTCTTACAGTCATCATTTTTTAAAAAAGAAGTATAGAATTGAACACAAATCGACCAAGTGCCTGTGTTAGGCACTGCTGGGTACCTAACTTTTGCCTAGATCTGTAACTCTTGCTTTTGTGCATAGAACATGGTGACTTCTACCCATTTGATGGACCTTCTGGCCTGCTGGCTCATGCTTTTCCTCCGGGGCCAAATTATGGAGGAGATGCCCATTTTGATGATGATGAAACCTGGACAAGTAGTTCCAAAGGTAATATTTCTTACAAAGATATTACTCACAGGTCTTAGTGAGATTAGATAGCAAACCCAGTGATGAGTAGTGAGGGTGCATACTATGAGTTATATTTGGCATCTGATTATATTTTCCAAACTTAGAAAGCCTATCTTGAACTTTCTCATCTCTATAAGTGACATTTCTATGTACCAATGGGAGAAAGAGAGAAAGAGAAAGAAAGAAAGAAAGAAAGAAAGAAAGAAAGAAAGAAAGAAAGAAAGAAAGAAAGAAAGAAAGAAAGAAAGAAAGAAAGAAAGAAAGAAAGAAAGAAAGAAAGAAAGAAAGAAAGAAAGAAAGAAAGAAAGAAAATAACAGTATTAGGAGGCTCAAGTTCTGTGGAAAGAAATGAGTAAGCAACATAAATATAATGACCACATAGTTTTCTAGAATCCAAGAAAACTGGCTAGTGATATTCAGAATTTCTCTAGAATCTACAGATATTCTGAAAAAATTATTTGGCTGGAATTTTCTCCAAAGAGATTCTTAGAAAACCTATTTATTTTATGCTCCCAATTAGTTATCCTGCCTACAGAGATGCCTGCTGTTTGGATAGTAAACAATTCATGGCATCCTAAGTCACGTATGTGCCACTCTGCCTGAATTTCCAGGTTTCATCATTTAACTCATATAAGATCATCACTATCCATTTTCCTCATGTGACTGGAGAAGACAAAGAACAAGTTGCTCATGTCTTCACTGTAAATCCTATTGATGATTATTCAAGAATGATCTATTGACATTCTAATTGTATAACTAGCCATAACAAAGGTAGCACTAAATAATTTATAGATTCAAAAATACTTTGCTTATCTAAAGTACTAATTTAAACCTTCCTTCATTAAGCAAATAAATGTTCATTTTTTTCAAATGAGAAAACACAACTATTAGTAATAGGAATACAGTTAGCACACACACAAAAGTAAAATAGTTCACAAAAAGTAAAATAGCTCAGGAAGAGAAAGGATCGTATACCAAATAGATGAGGAGGGTCCTATCTGTCTACTCCCTGGTTGTGGGAGAATATTGTTTCCTTACTGTTTCTTTGTTTTCTTACAGGTTACAATTTGTTTCTTGTGGCGGCCCATGAGTTTGGACATTCCTTAGGTCTCGACCATTCCAAAGATCCAGGAGCCCTCATGTTTCCTGTCTACACCTACACTGGGAAAAGCCACTTCATGCTTCCTGAGGATGATGTACAAGGGATCCAGTCTCTCTATGGTAACGTTACCAGATAATCTTGTTTTGTTTTGTTTTGTTTTGTTCAGGGGTCATGTCCATGGTACCCAGAGCTTACTCCTAGCTCTGCACCCAGAGATCATTCCTGGAGGTACTCAGGATGTCAGGGGTCAAACCCGGGTCTGCTGTGAGCAAAGGCAAGTGCTCTACCTGTCGCACTGTCTCTCCAGCCACAATGTAACATCTTATAGAAAAATAGGTTCAAACATTAATTTTCTAAATTATCAGTGAATTCACCAAGGAAATTAATAGTAGCTTTGGCTGATGGAACACATGTCTTATATTTTCTGAAGCCCTGGCTTCAACCCCTGCGCCCAAATAATGAAGATGGTGAGAATGATGCTATTGTAATGATAATGATGACACTGGATTCGATATTGCAACCTATAAAACATGTCCACTCTTCTTTGCAAATCAACCATGCCTTCAAGTAGCAAATATTCTATCCTTGAAAGATTTGCAAAATATAACTCTTATTTATATTTTATACATTGCAAGATTTGATATCCTCAAAGCATTTAAGGGTAGGAGAGGGAAACCTTTTATTTCCCATTTAATCAAAGAAGAAATTAAGTGCCATCAGCATGAGAATAGTGATTCTGTAGCAACACGACTGAGAGGGTCAGTGAGGTCTTAACTAGCTCTGATAAATTCTCATTTTCATTCAACCATTCTAATTGTAACAGAAGAAACCATCCAAGTAATCAGCAGTAGTTTTTAAACTTGCAAATGTCTACAGTGATCTTTGTAAAATGCGTTCCCTTTTAACTACTAAATTTTCAATACTATTTTCAAAAAATTAAGCCTAAATTCAAGCCAGCGGAATTGCCTTCCATAAATAGAGATGGAGCCACAGTGCACAGTTGTCAGAGTAAATACTCCTAGAACACTTAGCCCAGAATGGACTCACAACAGCCACAAATGTGAGCATGGGGCCAACTTTAGTATTATTGTTTGGACATGCTGTGACCAGGGGACTTGATTGAAAGACTAAGAATGTGGTAGAATGAAAACTGAAAGTTATTGTGTACTATACATCTTTTGTGCTCACGGAAACTGGTAGAAAAAGGACAGGTAAATGCAGGTTTGAGGGCTGCTAAAGGCTGCTGAGTGCCAGCTCTCTCAGAGATGCACTGTGGCAGACTGGTGATGTCAGGAGCTGGTGAAAGAGGCAACAGAAGGAGCCGAGGTGAAGGCCATGCTCTGGGAAATGACTTTAAGAATACTTTGTTTCTTAAGAGCAGATTGTGCAAAGTCTGGGGAAATTCTCTTCAAATTGGGCTTCACTTCCCAAACCTTCATTTCTATCACTGAACTTCAAGAAAGCTACATTTGTGGTTCCAATTAACCTCAAAGTGTACCTCGGGGTGAAAGCAGAAGGGACAGTCCCCTATCCAAGATCTTGGCGTCCCTAGAAGAAGTGAAAGTACTGACTGTGGAGACGGGCAGGGGCAGTGGGACCCAGCACTCTCCTGGGACCCCTCTCGCCCTCCTTCTGTGGCTCAGGCCACTGTGGAGGGCAACCTCACAACTTCTCTCATTTCTTTCATGGCTCCAGGCCCAGGAGATGAAGATCCCAACCCTAAACACCCGAAAACGCCTGATAAATGTGATCCTTCCTTATCCCTTGATGCCATTACCACCCTCCGGGGAGAAACGATGATTTTTAAAGACAGGTACGGTTGACCTTACTTTACAGCTGTAACAGGCAGTTGTGGGCCACATCTGCACAGTTACAAGGAGTCAGACTTACAAAGAAGGAAGCTAAGAGTAAAACTTACAGATTCAGAACAGTTTATTTACATATTTTAGATAAATAACTAACTCATGGATAAGTATTAAACTTTTTCAACAGATGGTTTTGGCATTGTGAAGCTTCTTTATACATCTTTAAAAAGATCATTCAAAACATCATTTTACTTCTTTGTTGATACTAATCTTTCTTACAAAGAGAGCCCAGTAAACACAGAAGTCAAACTAATTTCAAAATACACACAGTACTGAAATTGGTTACCTCAAGCCATTGCTCATAGTTTTCCAAGAATTCCTTTTGTTAGGGAGAGACTTTAGTTTTGGTAGCATATGTTGGGATTCAGAAGAGGCAGTGATTTATAATCTTCACCTGGAGTTTGAAATCAATATTTTATTTTTATAAATCAATATTAGATTTTAAATTTTTATATGATATAAATATACTTATTTATGATTAATTGTTCCCTAATTTCTCATCCAATAGCATCCCACATCCTTATTGTAGCTCTAAGCATGCTGCATTCGATGTGTCTTCTCGGTCAAGAGATCTTGACTGATGAAAGACAGTTTGGGTCATTCATTCTTTCTTTCCAGGGCCCAAAATAATGCCTGGCACATTTGGTTGCATCATGCAACATGGTCTCAAACCCACAAAGGATTTTTTTTCCCAGGAGGGGAAGATTTCACAAATAACACTCAGGGAGCAAGCAAAGTGGTGGGGAGCACTTACAATCAGCCAATCAGACCAGACAGTTCATTACTCTGGATCAGCCATGCTGGGGGCTACCAGGGACAGGTCAGTCCTGCTCTGGCCACAAATGATTCAGAGTCTCCCAAGATGCTGAATAAAGTTCACCGAAATTTCATACTGTAGGATAGTTAATAGAATAACAGCCTGACTGGCACTTAAAAATGAAAGAATGTCACCTGCTTCCCACATTGATAAGACAGAAGGTCACATATAACTTATCTGTACCATTGTGGAGAAAGGGAACAATGAAGGTAGAAGTATAGCACCATGGTAGCAAACTGAATTTTCACTTTCGTGCTAGATTCTTCTGGCGCCTGCATCCTCAGCAGATTGATGTGGAGCTGTTTTTAATAAAATCATTTTGGCCAGAACTGCCCAACCGTATTGATGCTGCCTACGAGCTGCCTTCTCGAGACCTGATCTTCATCTTCCGAGGTAGGCCTTTGCCTTCCGACACCAGAAGGGGTGCACTCAGGGGAGCATTACTGACAACACAGAAGACAAACCAGGAATCACCCTATACCATTCTGCCAAGTGTAAAAAGTCTGCTTTCCTTTTGTATCTGTTCTTTTTTTTTTAAATATATAGCCAATATGTCCATTTTTCTCTTGTTTCCACTTGAATATATAATTTACTGATCAAACATAACAATGTATATTTTGAAATACTATTCATGAGCCCTCCTGCTGAAGTCAATTTTGTTATTTCACTTTCCTACTTTCGTAGTCTTTCACTACATGCAATATATATTTTAATGTGTCTCTTTACAGTGTACTAGATTATTACTTGAATTTATTATTTCTGGATGTTTTTATGGTTTAACATAGTTGTGTTATGTATAAATGATAAAATATATAATGTAAAATTTAATTACTACTAGAGTGAAGTTACTTTTTTTAGAGAAAGAAATAATAATTTGTTACCTGGCATAGAATTTGAGGTTTGAATCTTATTTTCTATTTCTTTTCAGTTTCTCTTTCATGAAGAAGTATTAATGTATTTCTAACGAGTTCCAAAGTTTGATATTTCAAAGTTTCAAATTTGATAGATTGCCAGATGATATGTGATTGACAATTAGGAAACTAGAATCTTAAATTTTGAAGAATGCTCATAGCTCCATTTTTTAAAAGGTGGCAACTACAAATACGAACTTATGTCTAAATGCGTCTTTCTAGACCTCATCAATCTTGTGTGAGTCCTAATAGATTCTTCTGAGTCATGAAATCATTTTTTTCATTCATTCTAGGTAGAAAATTTTGGGCTCTGAATGGCTATGACATAATGGAAGGCTATCCCAAAAAAATATCTGAGCTGGGATTTCCAAAAGAGGTGAAAAAGATCAACGCAGCTGTTCACTTTGAGAGAACAGGGAAGACCCTCTTCTTCTCCGGAAGCCAGGTCTGGAGGTACGGTTGCTGCTCACCGAACCCCAAATGGGACAGAGGCCAAGCGCATTTCCCGTGGCTCTCATGAGCTCCAGTCACTGCCTCAGGCATTGTTTTAAGTATCACACCGGTCACACTCATTTCTTTCCAGGAAGCCCCTCACTCAACTATGTCCAAGTTTCAGCTTCTCTGGAACATAAGCTTAAGTTCATAGAATTCTCATCTTGGGCGAGAGGGAGGCACTCTTCTTCCTTAGCACTTGTTCTCCCTCAACCTTGGCATAACTATCTCTTTTATTATGACATTATCCCTTCAAATCTTCTCCCTCAGTCTCATCCTCTTCCTCTCCTAACTTACACCTACCCCCAGGGAGGCCCAGGGAAAACGGAGCCAGAAAAAAACTGCTCTCTAGTCCCTCTGCTAGACCACCACAGAGCCTGTCCTGGAGGCAGCTAGGCCAAGAGTTTGTCAAGTCAGCCCTGTATGAAGAACACAACGGGGTGTAACGTTTCAAACTTGTTGAGATTAAGGCAGCACTCATGCTAGCAGCATTTAAGAGCCCACATCCGTGTCTGTTTAGCAATGAGAGAATCTCATAGGTCACCAACATAGGAAATGTGTACATCGTAGCTATACTTTACATACGTAGACACACAGTTTTGTATATTCCACCTTTTTTTTCTATCGTTTTCATTTTTGACAATGATATTTACAAGTCTCTAAGATTAATTCCAAGTTCTGCAAGGTAATACTCATCTACTTGCTATATCCTATGTATGAGGTCTATGCTTTAGTCCATACTTTTCAACATTTTTATGCCTGGAACCTAGCACCAGTCTGCAAAGTAGTCGTTGAAAACCACTGGCCAAGTCAAGATGAGTGCTTATTGTTACACACACACAGACACACACACACACACACACACACACACACACACAGAGCCCTTATTTCTCCATAATCTTCTCTTTTGTACTTCTCTTTGCTGGAACTTTCTTCTGTCTTCTTCCTCTTAAAAGTCTACCAATTGTCCACGACTAACTCGGCATGCCCTTTCCTCTACAGTCTGCTGTGACCATCCATTCCCAGGTGTCAGTCTTTTCATGCAACTCCCACAACATGTCCCGCCTATTCTCCCACAATGGGTAGCTTCCAGTGCCTAGTGTTTCAGCTGTATGTGCATGAGTCTTAGCTTCCTTGATGGCTCAGTGAATCTCACCAGGTACTCACTCATTAGTAACAGTAACAGGAGTACAACCTGGAAGAGCATTTTCCTAGGTGACTTTCAGGACATGTGAGCCTGGATATGACTCTCTGGTAACATTATAAATGAAATGTGTTAACCTCCCATGTGTGAGTCTCTGGGTTTGACCCCTGCAGTGCAGAGGTTACATATTAGAATAGGACTGTGGTGTACATATTAGAATAGGAATATGGAATATGTCACTCTGTGAAGGGAATTATATCTCCCCTAGCTTTAGTGCCAGTGTTTTCTTCCATTTTTTTGTGTAGAAATTTAACCTTAAATATTTTTACATCCATGACTGTACTTAGCCAGTTGTGTAACATGGAGTGAAATATCAATGCACAACAGTTCCGTGCATTAAATATATACTTATTTACTTCACATATGTTTTCCTATTAACACACTTATTACAGAAGATTTATATTTTGTTAAATAGAAATGAACTTGTAATCATCTTTCCAATTTCTTTAGCATGTAAAAATATTCACCAAACATACAGTGCTATGAATTTTCAACTTAAACTATCACTTTGAATGGATTTAACTTTTTCTAACTCATCTGTTTTGAAAGGTGTAGTTGTATCTCTTATATAATCTCTAAAGTAATTTCTAAGAAATACAAGTTTCTTAAGAGTTTTTCTTATTAATAGTTATGATGAGACCAATCATAGGATGGAGTACCCCAAACTAATAGAAGAGGAGTTTCCAGGCATCGGTGACAATGTAGATGCTGCCTACGAGAAAAACGGTAACAATACCATTGTGGCACCTTCTCTAATGCCTCCGAATAACTTTCCTTCTAAGGCTTTTCTGGGGGGAGGGGGCTCAGGTGTGCCTATAAATATATGGTGGTTAATAAATCAGTCATTTCTGGGCTGGAGAGATAAACTAGGGTAGGCTGTTAGTCTTGCATGCAGCCAACCTGGGTTCAATGTCTGGCACACCATATTATCTGAACCCCACCAGGAGTGATCCCAAAGTGCAGAGCCAGAAGTAAGCCCTGAGCACTGCCAGGTGTGACCCAAAACAAAAAAAGAAATTAGTCATTCCCATGTGATTGCTCATACAAATAGAAAACAAGTAATGTGCTTAGAGTAAATGACAATTACTGAATGTCAGCAAATTCCCTGAATAAAAGATGCCACGCCTTAAACATTATCTGAAGTTGTGCTAAAGATACTAAGAAGCAAAGATCATTTGTGGTAGCTTAAATCAAGGATGAAGAAGGGATTAACCTATTATATAAGAATCAATAACTATCTTCACTATGTAAGGATTTTTTGGGAATTATTAAAAGGAATACTATCCCTTATATAAAATATTATAAAAGTCAAACATAAAAACTTGTACTCATGATGAGACATTAATTCAAGATGACAATCTAGAAGAATTGGGAGTCTTTCATTCCCGTCCTGAACTACAAACAATATAGTTTCTAAGTATGAAAGTAGAGTGTTTGTTAAAAATGAGGATATAACAGATTTGACTTTTACATCAATTGAAATAAAACTTGACTATATTCAAATCTAAAATTTTTCTTTTTAATCTTTCTCTTACAGATTACATTTATTTTTTCAATGGGCCCATCCAGTTTGAATATAGCATCTGGAGTAACCGTATTGTTCGTGTGATGACAGCAAATTCCTTATTGTGGTGTTAATTGTCTTTTAAATGTTGTTTATTAAATCTTGGAGTGTGTTTTGGTTAACACTTCCAGAGATCTGGGCAAGGGAGGAGATTTCAAGGAAAGCTTAGTTCTGTGAACAAGCCTTAATAAGCTATCTTTGAATAATACTGTGTGTGGCTGGAACCACAATGAATTTTAAAGTCATGAAACAGTATAAATGAAGTGAGTTTAGAATGAAATCAAGTCATCTCTAAAGATTACTTAATCCTATGTGCCATTTGGAATCAGTACTTCACAAATGGGACAAGTGGATTGTTTCAGAGAGCATTAACATAATTTAAAATATATCTATAAGGAAACTGTGCAGATGCATAAAACTAAATCATCACATTTATGTAATTAATGAATCATATCTATTGAATAGTGAATATAAAGCAGAATAAAATTGGGGGAATAAATGGTAGCCACACAAAAGCAAAGATAAGCCAAAGGAAATTTCTGTGATAAATATATCGCACACAAATTTTCAAGAAATAACTTAAGTTTTGTACTGAAAATATTAGATGTACATGCCTCTCTTCCTACAGACAATGAGGAGATATCAAAGTCAGTAGTGATAAGAGATAATGATAAGGGCAAATTGGATTCTGTTTTCAGGTTTGGGGGTTATTATTGACAGTGACTTAAAGTCTGCTCTTAAAAAACTGCATATTTATAGAAGATAAGAGAAATGGTCCTTTAGTCTTCTTCAAAAATATCAAAGTCAAGAATTAGAGCTGTATCAAAATGATCTAGAGCTATGACATGTTTTTGCCTTTTCAGGAATCATCTGATGATTTAATATTAAAAGTAGTGTTTTAGCATCAGAGATATAGCTCAAAGGCTAGAGTGCACGTTTTTACATGCAGGAGTCCCAGGTTTGATGTGGTCACAGAGTCAGAAGTAATCCCACAACACAACCAGGTGTGCTCCAAAAGCCAAAAAAAAAAAAAGCAATGTTCTAATCCTATCCAGATATCCAGATCATTATTTTAGTTTTCCATCTGAACTAAAGAGTCTACTTCTGGCCCTGTGGGGATATGCTACTGCACACTTAATTGTTCTCTCCTCTCCTCCCCACCCTCCCTTCTCTTTTTATGGTGCTCAGGGCTTACTCCTGGCTCTGTGCTCAGGAGTCACTCCTGGCAATGCTCAGATGACCACATGCAGTGTTTGGAATCAAACCTGGGACCTCCATGTGTGGGGCAGACACCTTCCCCACTCTCTGACCTCTCAGCACTTCTTACAGTGCCTGGCCCTCACAGTTAATTAATGTACATACACATATATGGTCATTTAGAGAAGAACTATTATACTGATAAGTCAGGTTCAGAAAAACTCAGGCAAAGTGTATGATGTTTGCAAAAAGTACTAGAAGGTGTTTTATATTGTTTATAATAAAAGCCATATTTTCGACAAACTTTCTTCTGTGTCATATTTTGTCTTTGGTGTGATTTAAATCTTTCATTACACAGAGTCCATTTAAATGACTTTCTTTTAATACCAAAGTACCCAGGTGAAGTAGCTCCTCTTGCTTTGTGTTTCGGTTTAAAGCATTTACATACTGCTCAGGAGATACAGCAGTTCAAATTCAGGAACTTAAATAATATTTTAGGAGAACATTTGCTATGAGATATAAAAAACTACTTATTTCTTTTTCCTGTTGTATATCAAAAGTTACTCCTGCACTTTTCACATTTCTAAATTAATAGGATTGTAGGATTCCTGATTTCTAAAGTTTGCTTTCATAGTAGATGATTGTCTGTCCATCCAGCCAACCACCTGTCGCCCAGCTGTCCATGTGATAAACAGACTGAGTTCCCGTGTCAGGAACTTTAAATGTTGGAGAAAAAGTAAAATCATATCACTTTCTTAGAACTTGTAGTCTAGCTGGAGAGGGGTATAACGGAAAGAATCAGATATTACTGCCATGATGACTATGAAAAGAAGGGAAGCTTCTGGCATATGCTAGCAGCTATTAGCAGTGCTATGGGAGAAAGCTGTTTAATTTCAGTAAGATTTTCCAAACATATCTGAACATGGAACATTATCACCCTCATCTTGAAAAGTGTTTAGCTGAACTTCATGGAAATAAAATTCCTTATTTGTTTGCATGGTCCCTTAAAGATGAGATAAGTACACAGCCAGGCAGCTAGACAGTCTCAACTTCTCCACTCAACTCCAAAGTTCAATCTGCTAGCTAAAACATCAAATTCAAAGTATACCAAATATCTATTTGGAATGTACATACATATATATAATCACTGAGATACAGTTACAAACTTTCAAGATTAAGTTTCAGTTATACAGTGATTGAGCATCCATCCCTCCACCAGTGCACATTTTCCAACAATGTTCCCGGTATCCCTCCCACCACTCCCACTCCAACCCCAACCCCCACCCCAACCTCTGTGGCAGGTACATTTTTTCTTACTCTCTCTCTACTCTGGGGCTTTATGGTTTATTATATTTGGAATTTACCTATGGGAATTATGGTGGTATTTTTTTAAAAAGAACCAACTAATTGCATATTTAGCATTTGCTCTTCATAGGACATAGTCTGTGATTAAAATACAACAGCCTATTTGTATAGATATTCATGAATGGCAAGAGGAGGCCACTTAAATATTGCTTGACAATATTTAATTAATACTTGACAATATTTAAGTAATGTTATGTCCACAAATGTTAAGTACATTTTCCCAAAAGTGATGTCCTGTTCACATGCCCGCACCCGTGATGGACTGAGCAAGTAACCACATGGTTATCACATAATGATAGGACAAAGCTTAAAAACATCTTAAATTTCCTCAAAATAGGAACAACCAACAAGTTTTTTTGCTAGCATTAACAAAATTCGCTTCTAAAGTCTTCCTGGAAGAACTTTCATGTTAAATTAAAAAGTGTCTTGGGGGGCTGAAGCGATAGCACAGCGGGTAGGGCGTTTGCCTTGCATGCGGCCGACCCGGGTTCGATTCCCAGCATCCCATATGGTCCCCTGAGCACCGCCAAGGGTAATTCCTGAGTGCAGAGCCAGGAGTGACCCCTGTGCATCGCCGGGTGTGACCCAAAAAAAGCAAAAAAAAAAAAAGTGTCTTGGATCTTCACAGTCTGTGTCTTTTGGCGATAACCATGAAGCTCTGGGTCATGTTATAAAGCTGTTTAACGCAGGTTTCATCTGAAACCTGCCTGACATTCCAAACTATGAACTTCTATAAAATGTTGTCTTAGAAAATAAGAAAAGTGCTAAGACATGTAGAAACTACCTAACCGAGAGACTATCATTAAGCCAAATTATTAACTTGAAGTCCGTAGCACTGCACTACACTGCACTGCCATCCCATTGTTCATTGATTTGCTCAAGAGGGCACAAGTAACATCTCCATTGTGAGACTTGTTATTACTGTTTTGGCATATTGAATACACCATGGGTAGCTTGCCAGGCTCTGCCATGCTGGCGGGATAGTCTCATTAGCTTGCCAGACTCTCTGAGAGGGACGGAGGAATTGAACCTGGGTTGGCTATGTGCAAGGTAAATGCCCTACCCACCGTGCTATCACTCCAGTCAAGTTCAGTGGCTATAGTATTTTAGTTATTTTAATCCTTAATTTAAAAATACTTTAAATACCATCATCTGTACTGTCACCGAGAATTTTTAAATTATCATGGCCTTTTCTGACTCCAGGTTTAAGGATTACAAAATTTTAAAGTGTATAAATGTTTCTCTGCTGATCCACAAAGACCTGTCCCCAACCAGCTGACCCCCCCCTCCCAAAATACAGCCAATCATTTTTCCAGCTGTTTAGGGCTGATCAGAGTTTCTAGATGAGAAGATATGTATGTTATGCCACAACCCCCCCAAGGAAAACAAGAAATTGCTTTCTCAAATTCACATGAAGCCAACGATTCAGAAGATTTCACGTAGATAGTGCAGCAGCCTTTACACATGGGTCAGTAGACAGCTCTTACGTTCTCACATTTATGTATCCGTAGTGTGTTCAAAGGGGCTACTCCTACACATAGTGTATGTGTAGGAGAATGGTATCCATTTTGTGCCAGGTTGTCCAAAGCAGTTTAGTAGCAATGGGAAATTCACTTCATTTACTAGGCTCACAACCAGCAGGAAGAGGAACTCAAGTCCATATCATGGAAAATACCTTGATGTTAAGGATCCATCCTAAACCTGCTAGATGAAGAATAAGTCCACTAGGTGGCACCAGCAATGCTCCTTTTGAACTGTCCGGATCTTTTCACTAAGCCACAAAACCATTGCTTTGTATTTGAATGTGGGAGTGAAGTTTATCAAACACTGATTATTGCTAGTGGCTTTCAAATCAGGTTTAACAGCTGTGGATGTCCAGAGCAGACTGGGGGTGATTGCCAGGGCCAGGTGGACGGTACAAGGACCCGAGTCTGGGTTGGGTTGGGTTTACCTTTATTTATTTATTTATTTATTTATTTATTTTGCAGTGCTGGGGATCAAATGGGGTCTCACACGTGCTGGCTGTGTGCTCTACCACTGAACCATGAGCAGTGGCTGGGACTTCATTTCTCTTACTGGTCGGGGTCCCTAAATGTCACTGATGTCACCCGGAAGCCTTCCAGCACTTCTGTTTAAGTCATAGCGGTCCCCAGAACTGCTGGCCCAGGCAGCCCTCCGGCACTGGGTTATAACGCATTTTAAATACATCAAGGGGAATTTTCCCCTCTTGCTGAATCTACCACTAGGACATAACTTTTGACCACTTCAGTCAAACGGGATACTGTCAACTTGGATAGGAATGGTGGTTCTGCTGGCCACTGGCACACCTTTGATTCTCCAGGGGACTTAACAGCTAGCAGTCCCCTAATTTAAGAGTCTTTTGATCAGTGAGATAGAGGAATTCTGAGAAATCCTAAAGCAATGTTTCATTCGCTCTAGAATGCCAGGCAAGTATAAAAGTTCCCCCAAATTAGACAAACTTCAACACATGGGCAAGAAAGTTTTAGAGCCTAAAGTATATCCTCTTCCTGGGAACTCGCCACTGTGCCTGGGTTGAGGGTTTTTTTTGCTCCTCTTGGTGCCTGGGGAGTAATTCCTTTCTCTGTACACTTTGTGTGTTCTGTGGTTCTCGTTGGAATCTACCACCCACCCTGGTGACTCCCAGGCCCCAGCCAGTGGGTCTGCTGAAGGCCTGGCAGGACTTGGCCACTCTGAATCTCTTTGTGAGGAAGAAGCTTCAGAGCTGAGGATGGGTAAGTCAGGTGACTCACGGCAACTGGAGGAAGTGGTTCTGTTTTGAGGGGGGCATTTCCAAGCAGTCAGGGAGTAAGGGGGGGTGACCCTGGTGCTGCTAGGCTCATTGGGCCAGAGCGTCCAATACCAGGATCCAGCGCTGCAGTTTCCAAGCAAAGGTGCCACCGTTCCCTCTGCCGGAACTTCCTGCTGCACCCTTGGTGATGCCCGCTGCCGCCTTACTCTCCACACACTTCGGGAAAGGGTGGGCAGGGCCTGGTGACCGCCCACAGCAGATCAGGGACAATGGGTTCCTGGGCAAAGCACTTGGGAACACGAGGAGTGCGTGCAGGCTCCTGCTGGCTCTTTCTGGAGGATTCTGGCCCACTTCTAGCTGTTTGTTCCCTTCCCTTTTATGTGTTACTGGAAACAGAACCCCGTGTCTTGTCTATTCAAGGCGTGTGCTCAACCACTGAGCCACACTCCGAGGCTGGACCAGCTGGTGGCTTGGCATCTTCTCTGCTTCCAGCTGTGGCCTTTTTATCTGACCCACTTCTCTGGCTTATCCCTTAATAAGAAGAAACCACCTAGGAACCTGCACTTTCAGAGTCAGAGGGAACATCTGAACTATTTGAACCCAGATATTGTCTCTGGAACGAGGCTGGGAATGTTATGCAGGCGAGACCTTGCTGACTCCCAGTGGACAGTGCTTCAGCCACGAGGTTGGGGCAAGGCAGAGCAGGGGAGGGGGAGTCTCTCCCTCCAGACCCAGGTGCTTCCTCCAAAGCAGCAGCCCCTTAGGTTCTGTGGCGGCCACTCGGAAACATTTTCTCTGCCCACAGTCTAAAGTCCCCTTGTCAGGTTGGGTCAAAGGACTGTCCACTCTGTTTCCAGAGGATGTGGGATTCTCGGCTTCAATTTTCTAAAAGCTAACAAACTACAGTGTCATGTCCTTCTTTCTGTTCTTTAGATGCTCCTGTTGCTGCTCTGCCCTTGTGAGGAGCAGGGGTCCACACATTACTCACGGTCCTCACACACACTTGGTCACACGTGTGGTACCAGGGGCCCCCACCCACAGTGCCACACCAGATGACACTTGGCATGGGACGTGGTGCCAGGGATGGGGCTTGCGTGTTGGAGGCACTGTCCTGCTGAGCCATAGAGCCCTAGGATCATGTTTATCAAATGCCAGGAAAGAACATTCTGGAACCCAGCCAAAGACCCTACTTCAGGAGAGCTAGTGGTCCTGCCGCCTCCTTGGGTTCGTGTAGGACAGAGCTTCTGTATGCAGGCGTGAGGATGCAGGCTCCCTGCTCAGCCACTGTGGGGTATAATGTAGGGCTAAGAATGGGCACTGGACCCTAAAACAGATGACTGGTTAAAGAAACTTTGGTACATCTACACAATGGAATACTATGCAGCTGTTAGGAGAGACGAAGTCATGAAATTTGTTTATAAATGGATAGACATGGAGAGTATCATGCTAAGTGAAATGAGTCAGAAAGAGAGGGACAGACATAGAGGGACTGTTCATTTGTGGAGTATAAAATAACATCACATGCGGCTGACACCCAAGGACAGTAGATACAAGGGCCAGGGGGATTGTCCCATAGCTGGAAGACTGCTTCATGAGAGGAGGGGAGAAGGCAGATGGAATAGAGAAGGGATCACTAAGAAAATGATGGCTAGAGGAACCAGTTGGGATGGGAGATGCATGCTGAAAGTAGATAATGGGCCAAACATGATGACCTCTCAGTGTCTGTGTTGCAAGCCATAATGCCCAAAAGTAGAGAGAGAGTATGGGGAATATTGTCTGCCATAGAGGCAAGGGGAGAGTGGGAAAAGGGGGGCGTGTATACCCGGGATATTGGGAGTGGGAAATGTGCACTGGTGGAGGGATGGGTGTTTGATCATTGTGAGATTGTAACCCAAACATGAAAGCTTGTAACTATCTCATGGTGATTCAATAAAATTTTAAAATAAATAAATAAAAAATAAATAAAAAAAAAGAATGGGCACTGGGTATTAAAGTAGGCATAGGGCAGGTTAGAACAAAAGGGGAAAGTACTGAAAATACCAAAGGGTTATTTTTCCATGGAATATTTAGCTGAGGGTTATATGAGGAAAATTCTTTGACTTAATTGAATGTCTTCTTGAGCTAATCTGGAAGTCCTCTATTTTCCAAAGCATGAGTAAACCTAAAGGCAAGGCTCAGCGACTTTTAAACTGCACAACGGTCAGTGAGGGCTGAGGGACCTGAAGCCGGAAAAAAAAAGAAGTGGACGGCATGGCAGAGACACTCCCTGGACTCGGGCCCCTGAGGCTAACCCCCTTCCTCCCCCCACCAACACACACACTCCTGCCGAAACCTGGACTCTCTGCACAGAAAGCCTCTCTAGCCACTTCCTGAACCCATTCCTTCCTGCTCTTGCACCACCCCACCACATGACCCCATCAGCTGGGGTCCAAGGCAATCATTTCCTCCACCACGTGCCTATTTCTACACCAGTAACTGAATCAACTCTGCGCACTCTCATCCCTGCTGGAAACACCAAATCCTCTGAGCCAGAGCCCATTGTTGAGAACCACGTGGATGAAATGTCATTCCACAGACTGAGCACATCCGCTGGCCCCGCCCGGGGGAGATGGCACGCAAGTGTGTCTCACATGTGGGTGGCTACATGCAAGATGCAAGCATGTCTCACATCCCCGGGGGCTGGGGGCTGGGGAAGGCCAGCCCAGGCCTTTTGCCCATCTCCAGCCTCTACTGGCACCTGATGCTACCAAGTCCCAATTTCTCCTCCTTGGGAAAAGAGAAGATATGCCACGGTTCCCCTGGACTATGGTTCTCCAGTTTGAAGGAGAACCCAGGAGGCAAAAACACACCCTGTTAAAAAGCATGAATTTACACACTCGATGTCTGTTACCAAACATAAAATCAGACGCATCAGGACTGAGTCAAGCTTGGGTCAGCTCCAGCACTCCGCATGGCCCAGGCTCAGTCAGGCAGCAGCTCTCCAAAAGAACGGCGGCCACTTGAGATCATTTTTCTAGATTTCTCAGTATCAAATGCTATTTTGGCCAGGGATGTAGCTCAGGAGTAGGATGACTGCTTTGCATGTGTGAGTCCCTGGGTTCTATTCCTGACACTGTAACTCCTGGGATTTGTTCACCACTTTTTCATTCCCTGAACGTAGGAATTCTATAGATTACAGCATATTCTATTATTCATAGCGAGCAGGCAAATTCTGCTTACTGCGGTCACTGCTGTACTTCTTGGGGGGAGGAAGGGGCTGAATTTAGGTTTAGGTCTAAAACTGGGCAGAGTTATCCTTGCAAGAAGCTTACATATAAAGGTGCCAGGGCACATTTAATCAATCATTACAGGTTAGTGACAAAATACCAGGTTATCTGATCAACATAATCTTACAGAGGTGGATTAACCCTTCCATGATGGAGTGAGTAGTTAGTCCTTGACCACTGGAACACAAATGGCGCCTAAGAGTGGAACAGATTAGGAACCAACGGGGTCCTGAAGTTCACTGGCTCCCTCATGCTCAGTGGAAGTGCAGGAGGCCCGGCTGTTCCCTAAGTAACTGTCTCTGGGCTAGCGCAGCTCTACTGGAATCCCCAGTCACTGCATTAAGGAGAGGAAGGCTGTGTGCTCAGTTGTTTACACAGCAATTTGGATCTTTACCTGTAGCCCCGGCAGCAGCTTCCACATGGTGATGGGTCCGTGGAGGTCAGTGCCCATAGGTCCAGCAGGGATGAGGGGTAGGACAGTGCCCATAGACAAGCTATATGGAAGAGTGAGGGGTAGGATGACTTTTCCTTCCTCCATTCTGGGGTTTTTGACTGGGCCAGTAATCAAATGGACACAAATACATTAACACGAGAAAAACAAATTCCATTGTGTATGTACAGGAACCCAAAGACATGGACTCAAGGACAAGTTGGGTCCTTGAAACTGAAGTGCCTCCCTGAGCTAGGAAACAGGGCAGGGCCTGGGGCTTCAGCTGGGCGCAGGGCCAACAGTCGGAGCTAAGAGCTGATGTTTGCTAAATACATGCGGTCCTGCTGTGCAGGCAAGTCCTTCAAGTAAGAAAGTTTTCATTGTGTAAAATCTGCCTGAGTCAGAGATGATTTAATCTATTTAAGTGTTGAACTGCTACCTTTATAATAATCCAGAATTCATAAGGAAAACAGTTCACCAGTGTTTCGTTTTCTACTGAGGTGCTCAAGTGCAACTAAAGTGGTATGAAAAGCAAAAAAAAAAAAAAAAAGTTACATCCCATCTGGTACAGGTTCCATCTCAATGCCTTTAGTAGTTGAGGGAAAGGGGAACGTTTTCCTGGGTGCTTCTGCTTGATTGCTTTCAAAATAACACACACACACCAAGGGACACATTCTAGAGCTGTCCTTCTTCTTCACTTCAGCGGCATCACTTCCAGCGGTGCCCTCTGTGGCCCTGAATGGCCCTAGAGGTTGTGCCCTTAGCCTTATTATTTTTAATTCTCAGTATTTTTCCTTCGACTTAGTGTTCAAGATCTCTTTCAAACCTACTGACGTTTGAGTAGGAATCTCTTAGGTGTTTGGGAAAAGAGTTCTGTCATCACACAGTGGCTCAGCCTGTATAAACTTGATGGTAGCTATAGTCTTGGAACAAGCTGAATCTTGTAGTTTATTTAAAAGAGCTAATTTGTGGGAAGAAGAAACTACTGATATTATGAACAAAGGGTTGGTGATGAAAGGAAAGAGGCAGAGACAGACAGAGACAGAAACAGAAAGAGAAGAAAAGTACCTGCCAGCTAGCTGCAAGGGATGGCTCCAGACCATGTGCCAGGCTGATTTTACCAGGGCACCTCAGATGGGAGCAGGCATCCCCCCTTCTCTCTCTAAATATATAGATATAGATATGTAGATATAGATATATCTCGCTCTGCCTCCACCAGATGGACGCCGGCATCCTCAAACCTCCAGAAACCCAATCACCGCCACCTTCATCTTCACGGGCTCATCCTGGGACCCCCACGCAAGAGACTAAATCTACTGAAAAACCCAGATTTCTGGGACCAGTGACTAAAAACACCAGACCTCATGGAGTGGGGACTGGGCCACCCCTTCCCATTTCCTCGCCCTCCTGGGGTCCTGGCTGTGAAGCCCACGAACTGGCCATAGGTGCCATTTAAGCATATTAATGGCCACGATCCAGAGACTCACACAAATGAATCTAGGAACTGAGAAGCTTTCTACAGAGATGGCTCCAAACCCAATTATTTAAATGTTTACAATCCTAGGAGAGCGTAGCCACAAAAGGCAAAAGTGGCTGCATGATATCTCATAGTATTATTTTTCTTTTTTGTTGAATCACTGTGATCTAGATCCTTACAGACATCTTATACTATTCATAACAAGCAATACAAAATAAATTATCTAGCATCTGCCAATGGGGCAGGCTTGAGTGGTGGTGGGAAAGTTCAAAATAATGGTGGTGGGAAGGTGAAATGGTGGTGGGACTGGTGTTGAAATGTTGAATGTAATCAGTTATTGTGAACAACTTTGTGAAAATAAAATTTAAAAATTAAAAAAAAAAAAGAAAAGTGCCAGTCATAGTGGCAAGGGGGTGGGGAAGGTCATGAGGTAAACCAGAACCATTGGTGGTGGGGAAGGTACACTAAGTGAAGGGACGGGTGTTGGAACATTATATGACTGAAATCCAATCATGAGCAACTGTGTATATCACTGTAATTCAATTAAAAACAAAAAGAAAAGAGTTGGTGACCCAGAGTTCTTGCAGCACTTGTGGTTTTGTGGGCACGCAGGTAACAGC
Source organism: Sorex araneus (assembly GCF_027595985.1). NCBI lineage: Eukaryota > Metazoa > Chordata > Mammalia > Eulipotyphla > Soricidae > Sorex > Sorex araneus. Next base: position 178,689,064 of record NC_073304.1, read on the forward strand.
ATGGCTGAAAGCTCCACTTTCACTGAACGGACTCCGGCACAGAAGATGCAGGGAAAGCTGGGGAAGGGCCACGTGGACTTGAGTCCAATGTCTCCTAAGGCACTACCATATTCCAGAGGCGAACAGTGCTGGGTATCCTCATGTCTGTCCTTCGTCCTAGTTGAATGTCTGAGACAGAAGGCCCGGGCCCCTGGAAGCTGTGAAGCTGTGCTCTGTTTGGTTCGGAGAATGGGTAAGGGTGATCCACCTTCCAGAGGCTGCTCTAAGGTCACATCCAGAATCAATGGGTTCAGGCAGAACTGAGCCCTCTCTCTTCTCAGCTGGCAAAGCACATTGCTTTTACTTCCCAAGCAGCATTTGCATGTCCTGTAAACCTGTAAAAACACTTAGGGTTGTAAATTACGTCTCTCACCTGTAGTGTGCTTTTTACTGAGAAGACTCTGAATCAATGTCAGTCAAGCTGAACTGAGGAGCAGACCAGATATAGAATTTCGGGCTCTGTGTCATCACAAGTTGAGAAGGTGAGTAACACGTTTTCCTCTTGAAGGCAGGGCTCACTCAATTATAAACGCACTTTAAAAATCACAACCTTCTTACTTATAAGAAGCTTTTTTAGCTAGCTAGGAGTGAATGTGCCCGTGCTGAGTGTCCATGTCCATGGCCTCATCTGATTTTCTCAGTGGACATGTACGGTAGTTTTATTACCACACTCATCTAAAGGATGAGGCCAGAAGCAATTATGAGATTTCCTAAAAGCATAGAGATAAACTGAGGCTTGGATGTTGGCCCGTGGAGCCTCTTAAGCACTCGTCATGCTGAATTCATCATGCATGAGAAAAGCGATGTCTGGTTTTAGTGAAAGTATTTTCTTCATGCTTAACTATCTTTGAGTAATCCAGAGTCCTCTACATATAGCATTTCAATCTAAAATATGACGCTTATGTGAAAAACCTCAAGAACTTGATCAGGTCAACCACAGTGCCCATGGTCTAAAGGATATCCAAGACTGTCTTCATGTACAGAGAAAAATGTGATTGAGGACTGGAGCAATAGCACAGCGGGTAGGGTGTTTCCCTTGCATGCAGCTGACCTAAGTTCGATTCCCAGCATCCCATATGGTCCCCTGAGCACTGCCAGGAGTAATTCCTGAATGCAAAGCCAGGAGTAACCCCTGTGCATCACTGGGTATGACCCAAAAAGAAAAAAAAAGAAAAATGTGATTGATTTTTATTCTAACACACACAGAACAGACAGAAACGTAAGACTGAAGTTTTTGATCAACGTGCAGCCTGCATGGAAGCTAAGGTGCTCTAGGCCACCCCTGTCATCCAGGCCCACAGCTGGTGGATCGCCCCGGCCTACAACCTACACACTGACAACAGGCCCAAGGGGTCTGCACTCAGTTCCCACTGCAACCCTCACATCAGAATGTGACACCCGCTCCTGAGCAGAGAAGTGAAACCATCACCAGTCTCCGCAGGGGCAAGTACCCAGGAGAAGTGGAACAAGTCACCCATTTTCCTAGAGTGCAGTGTGGAAGGGGCGGGAAGGTGGCAGCCATAGAGATGAGGCGGTAAATAGGGCCTTGTGGTGGGAGGACTCAGTCAGCCCATTCCTGTGCGCTGGTTTCTGAGCAAATGGTCCTCTCTCCTCTCTATGGGCCACCAAAGAACTATCATTCAGTGACCCCAGGTCACCAAACCACATGGAGAACAGAGAGAAGGGTGTCAGTTCCTTGGAAGCCTCGATTTCCCCTCCTCCCCCAACACCACCATGTGTGATTCATCCAATTCATGCCTAATTTGCTTCCTGAGCATCCGGGTCCTCCTTAAGCAATAGAAATAAACTCTTCTTTGCTTTGTATCCCCCCCCCACCACAACTGTGTTAAGTGGCTTTGAAATTTTCACCACATCTTCAGTGGGGTTCGTACAAAAGGTGTAGACACTGGTTCATCCACCTGCAGATGCTGCTGCCGAGATCCTGGGGTGTGTGGCTGAGACAAAGCAGCTCCCACTCTCACCTGGCTTCTCTCTTGCTGCCCTGCCCTGCTCTGCCCTCAGATGAGGTCACAGCTTGGGGGAACAGGAGAGGCAGGCGTCTTTTCGCTCTCCAGTCCCCTGCAAGTGATCCTCTCGGGCTTGCAATAGACAGAGAAGTTGCTGGTTATAGAAAGTATTCCTTCGTGCCCATAAGCAGAAAAATTATTGTCTATATTTAAAATTTCTTGTGGATTTATAGATAAGAAATCTGTAAGGTTTTCTGGTACAATTTTAAATAAATAATCCAACCAGAATATTTAAAAAATTTTAAATATTTTAAAAAGGATTTTTTTTCTGGACCACAGCCATAGTACAGCAAGATGGGGTGTTTGCCTTGCATTCTGCCAATCTGGACTCAATCCCTGGCATCCCATATGGTCCCCCAAGCACCACCAGGAGTGATTCCTGAGTGCAGAGCCAGAGTAACCCCTGAGCATTGCTGGGTATGACCCAAAAAACAAACAAACAAATTCTCTTTGTTATCTAAGAGGTATCTTCATCAGTTAATTTTTTTTAGGTTTTCTAAATTTAAAAATTGAGGGGAGGGTCAAAATACTGATTTGTGGGTCCAGAGAGCTAGCTTAGAGGGATCATAATATGCTCTGCTGGCTAGAGGCCTGCATTTACCTGCTGCCCCCTGCTACCCACCCTCCAGTTCTATCCCAAAGCCTGAGATAGAATTGGAGTAACCTTGAGCACTGTCAAGTGGGGTCCAAAATAAAGAAAAAAACCCAAAATATTTATTTACTTACTCTATGGACCAGAGCAATATAGCACAGTGGGTAGGGCATTTGCCTTGCACTCGGCTGACCTGGGTTCGATTCTTCCATCCCTCTCAGAGAGCCTGGCAAGCTACCAAGAGTCACCAAGCTACCCATGTGGCAGAGCCTGGCAAGTTACCTGTGGCGTATTCCATATGCCAGAAACAGTAACAACAAGTCTCACAATGGAGATGTTACTGATGCCCACTGGAGCTAATCGATGAACAATGGGACAACAGTGCTACAGTACAGTGCTACTCTATGCTTAGGGTATGATATATCCTTTTCTTTATTAATAACTCCTAAAAAAACCCCAAAAATTCCAAATTAATTGGAATAGTTTATGCTGCTGTTGTTCAGGATTCCTTTTGTTGTCATTGTGAGAGCGAAATCAAACAGCCCCTGAGAATTACAGTCCATCTCTGGAAGCAATCAAATGCTGGGGTTTGTCAACTGGACATGAGTTCATTTTTATTAGCAAAAGTGACCAGATGCCATCAGTACTGTTTTAACAGTGGACAGTCCCGAGCTGCTTGGCCTTGGCCCTGCCCTGTTGGTCCCAGCATTGCCCTTCCTGGCCATCCTCATGCCTCTGCAGACCCAGAGGAACCGTCAGCTCAGAGGGGAGCAGCTTAGTCAGGGTCCCCTCCTCATTTCTTGACTAATGGCCCAAGAGCAGAAACAAGTAAGTTTCCTCTACAGAAAGAGGTGGCATACCATTGTGCCTGAAGTCGAGGTCACAGAGTTCCTGTCTATGGTGGGAAAATGACAGGCGGTGGGAGGGGGGACTCTGAGAGAAGACCAGCCATACCCACTCACCTTGTTCAGAACCATCCACGTGTGGTCATGGAAGACACTGTTAACAGTCGGGCCTGTCGCTCTTGGTTCTACCAGGATTGTTCACCCAGCAGCTGTTGGCCCTGGTTCTGGAAGGAGAAAGCAAAGTCTGTCTCCCCCTGTTCTCTTTATAACGTACCACTCCCAAGCCAACACTCAACAGTCCTCAAATAGAAGTCTCTCTCCTCACTATGGTCTAACCTAAACAAGAGTCTCCCTCTGGGACCCCCAATCTCTCCTGTCCCTTTCTGCTTCCCTCGCACTCAGTATCACTCTCCTTACCATACTGTTTCTCCTCTTCCCATGTCGGCAAAGCACGGAGTAACCCCCAGGTCTGGTCTCAAGTGTCACTTCAGTCAAGGGAGCTTAAATAAAGCCTTCCTCTTTATCACAGTCTGTTTTCTCTTCTGAACTCTTTAATGAGACTTAGCGCTTGATGCCTGAATGGGAAGTGAAAGTATTATGCATTTCAGCTTACACATGCATGCATACACACATACACACACATACATGCTTGCTTACACACATGCTTACACATAGATGCTCTTTTTCAGCAAACCGAGCAGGAAGGAGGTGCAGTGACCTATGCCACTGCTGCCATCCACATCCTGCAGTCAGGCTGGTCAGGCATCAGCTCTGGGACATCTGGGTTCCACGGGAGGAGACTCCGGTATGATGAGACCGGCAGGAGCTCCAAGCCACACTGCTCTCCCTGAAGGATCCCATTCATTATCTGCAAACCAAAGGAAAAAGGACTTTAAAGCCTTCCTTTCTCTTTGCCTTTGAAACCTAAGGTGTTTGGGTTTGGGGCATTAGGTTTTTAATTGGGGTACCCAGTGCGCAAATAGCATTCTGGGAGGAGTGTAGATGCCTGTCCCTCTCAGTCCACAGATGCAGGATGCGGGTATGGTACTGTGCTCGGGGGAGGGAGCATGGGAAGAAAGAGAAGCTTGTCTCCCCCAAATCACACTGAGCAGGCAGGCAGTTCTGCAGGTGACCTTCCTTGGAGGTTCTGCAGGCGACCTTTCTCGGAGGCATCTTCTCCTTTGCTGCTTTTTTCAGGTGTTTTACCACTGTGAAGGTTCTTATAACTACCTGAAAATCTTGAGTCAGCAAAGCACTGCACAGCAGAGGGCCCCTGAAGTTCTTGGGTGTGGGGTCCCGTCCTGTCCTGCAGGGAGGACCCTTCGTGGGGCTAAGGAGAGGACGCAACTGAATGAACAGACACAGAGCCAGAAGGAGGAGGAGAGAAAGAAAGAAAGAGAGTTTATTCTACTGCAGTTACAATACTTATACCTTTGCTGGGAGGGGGGTGGTATAGTATGTATGCTTGGACCCTCATAGGAACAGTAGTAGAATGTTGATCAGGCATGGCCGTTGGCTAGTGAGACAAATGGTGAAATGATAAGATCACAGGAATCCCAAGCAGCCTCCGCTTGACTAGACGATAAGAGCCAAACTCTGTAAGATGGCTCCCTACATCTCCCCCTGTTTTGTTTTAAATTAAATGTGGTCAGGGGAGGCATTGTCCAGTATCCCTTGTGACACAAAAACTCCATTTTTTTCAGGGAGAGGAGGGAAGGGATAATCGGGTCTATGCAGGGGGCTCCTCACAGGCCCTATCAGTCCCTGGTCTTGGAGCAACCTCTATGCTATACCAGAATACCTCACAGGGAGCCGGGCCCAGGTATCAGCCCTCCCTTACAGTGCTTTGCCTGGCAACCTGACCCACAAGAATAAATCCCTGGGAGCCCGGCATCCTCAAGGTAGAGAACTGGGGGGAGATGAGGTTTGAATCTGAACGGAGGTGTGAGCATCCTGCAAATCAAGCCAATGGTAGTGAACCTATATAGGCTCGACTTTAATACCAGATAAAGCTAAAGTCTTCATAGCAAGGGAGAAAGGACTAACCAAAATCAGGCCCAAATTATTAGAGCTATATCCCAGCATCTCCCCCTTTTCTGTTTACAAAGCGCCAAAGATCATAAGAGTTCTGATGGGTCGTAACAGCTACTCTTTTACGAAGGACGCAGAATCCTAAGACCAATAGAATGAACATTATCAATAAAGCTGTACCAGCACTACCAATAGCATGGGTAATGCTTTGCCACCATGACCTAGGGTCAAGACCCTGTAATGCTTCTGCAATACCCTGGGCTAAGTTTTCATACTGAACTCCTGGGAGTTTATCCTTAGACACTCGAACAATCTCATTCTGAAGGGCGAAAGTGTCTAGAGACATGTTTCCTTTCAGATTTTGCAAATGGTATCTAATTTTTTCCCAAGTGTAAGTGGACCCATTATATCTATGGGGGGTAATACAGAAAGAGGAACTATTCCAGTCACAAAACAGTTTCATTTGTTGCTCTAAGATATCCTGGACCCAAAGTAACGCTTGTTATAAAGTGTCCAATCATTGTTCAATATCATGGTTGACAGTTGCCTGCATTGTCCAAAGGTGGTGGGAGTCATTCTGCCATATTTTGACGAAATCGTGTGTCTGGGCTGAGGTTTGAAGAGCTATTCCTGCAACAGCAGCGATAGTGGTTATAGCAATCAGTCCTAGGACAGCTGCGATCAGGAGCCCAAGGAATTGTCGGGAACGCTGGAGCAGTCATGTCACGACTTCAGTCAGGAGTCCTTCAGCAGGGGAGCGCTGCCATTCTCTGGTCAGGTTCACTGGTAACCATATATGTGATCTGGCCTTTAACAAAAGTATACTGTAGGGAGAATCTTGGATTGAGAGAGAAGAATTGAGACAGGTAAATAAGGCACAATCACGACAAGAAACCCTTTTTTTGGCAGAGTCAAAAGAGAGAGTGCCTCGAGCAAACACATAAGGATGCTTAACACATGCTTGCATGTAGAAAGAGGAGCAATAACTAACATAATAAGTAAAATTGAACTGCTTAGAGCCATGTAAGTAGCCATCCCAATAGTGGCCAGGGCTTAAGGCTGCAGCCACTTTCCATAAGTCAGTGTGTTCTGGATAGAGCATTCCATTACGTGTAGCTCGAGGGCGAGGGGGGCGAATCCCCCATCGTGTCATTCCAGCAATTTTGGCGTCTGGATGTGTAAGCTTGGAACAGAACTAAAAAAGGTGATACTCCATTTGGCTGCAGGGAGAAAATGACATTTAGCATAATCAGAATCATCAGCACAGTCAGGGACGAGCTTGCCTCTAGGTCCCCAATCTACCAACTCATAATCTTCACGATAAGATAGTTTGCCCAGCGGGGATCGGCATTCCATCCACTCCCCGGAAGAGTATTTCCAATCTTTCATAGAGATAAATTCACAAACTGGAATGGGAGGTTGACCTAGAGAGGTTAAGTTAGTGGGTGTAACATCAATGGAGAGAATACGTGTAAGAGTAAAATCTTTTTGCGAGTAATCAGAGGTAGTATGAATTAGGCTTGGTATGAATCCAAGTCTGAAGGTGAAGAGGGAGACAGGGAGGCACTCCAATGCAAACAGGATCTAGTGAGTATCCTAGAGAAAAATTAAAAGATGTTCGTTCTTCATTCGGCAACTGAGGCATCTGTGAATCCCATGGAGGGGGAAAGGAATTGTTAGTCCAGACACGGGGTCCTGGCATGGTCCAATCCAGCTGAGTATGGGATGGCTTTACAAAGGGATTGGATGCAGATAGGTTGAACGGCCCATGATTTTGAGGTGCCCCAGTAACAGGAGAGGGAGCGGATTGGGGGCCCTGGGACTGGCCCCAAATCAAGTTTCCCGGCTTGGCCTTCTGGAGGCACTCTGATGCCCAGTGGAAGCCCTGTTTGCACTTAGGGCAAGGAGTTTTAGGCCTGGGCTGTGATTTTTTATCGGGACAGTTTTTTAAAAAATGTCCAGGCTGCTGACAGCCAAAGCACAGCCTGTTCTGGCTGTTCACTGGTTGAATGCCAAGCTGTTTGAAGGCAGCCCCTATAGCAAGCCCTATTTTTTGGGTGGTGGGATTGACATCAGAGCATAGCCGGATGTATTCTGAAAGAGTCTTCCCACGCTTATGGGGGCGAAGTTCGGCCTGGCAGGTGGAGTTATCATTCTCATAGGCCAGGTGGCGGATCAGCTCATTATCTGTCTCTTCGCTTCCCATAAGTTTTTCAGCTGCCTCCGTGAGGCGCCCAATGAAATCACTATAGGGCTCATTAGCTCCCGGATGAACCTTGGCTAGGGATGTTACTACTGACCCTTTAGAGGGAAGTCTCCTCCAGGCCCGGAGGGCAGCCGTTTGTATCTGAGCAAGTAGCCCTGGGGGAAATTGAGCCTGCACCTCATTAGAATTGAATGGTGCTTGGCCCTGAAGTTTAGCAAAGACCCAGGATGAGGAAGAGCCTCCTGCCGAGACATTGCTGCCTGCCATGCCTTGGCATTGATCAGAATAATCTGTCTTCCACAAGAGATAGTCTCCTCTACTCAGGACAGCCTTAGCGACTGAGAACCAGTCGTTTGGCGTGAGCCATCCCTCACTAAGGGAGTCCAAAAGGCCAAGCGTAAAAGGAGCAGTAGGGCCGCAAGAAGAAACAGCAGCCTTTAAGTCTTTCAGGTCCCCGAATTTTAATCTATGGTAGCTTTGGTGGATTGGTGCCTGAGGAATTACGTCCTAAGGGGGATTTTCCTCTCCAGTGTGTACCCCTTCTTCAGGCAGATCGGCCTCCTCCGCTTCTCTATCTGAGGAATCATCATCGGGTGGAGCCCTGGCGGAGGTGGCGTAATTGGGGGCCCGAGAATGGGACCTGGTAACTGGGAAGGCAGCCACGGGTTTTAACGCTAGAGTGTGGTGGGGTGAAGGAGAGACCGAGCTTTTCTTACTAGGTCCTTGTGGCGGGGTGAAGGAGAGACCAAGCTTTTCTTACTAGGTCCTTGAGAGAGGCTAGGTCCTCGAGAGAGGGTTGAAGGCTGCAGGGCACTCACGAGTTCCTTATCCAGCTGCCTTATTTGAGTCAAAAGGTGGACATATTCCTGCTTCTGTTGGAGGACTGCGCTTAAGGCGGCAGTGTCCCAGGCGAGCTGGCGGACTGCCTCACTGGTATCATGTGGGGAATTAAAAAAGGCAGTGGCATGGGACAGATAAGAGGGTGGCTGTTTTTCCAACGAGGGCCAAGGGGCTGAGGGCTGATTCCTCGCTACCTCATCTTCCTGGATAGCCCCGTCCTCCAGGGGCGAGGATTCAGGTTCGGGAGGAGAAGGATCGGGGATACCAAAAATCACAGGATAAAGTTTCGGAGGCGCCTCCATGCGGGAGGGCTCAGGTAGGGGAGCAGAATGGTCAGAGTCTACATTAGTAGAATTTGAGGAGTTAGCCTCCTGCGTGGGGGGTACCTCATCCCCACAGACTAAGGGAGTCTTGGAATTCTTATACTTTTTCCTTAGAAAGGTCTTAGATTCAGAAACAAGGTGCTGAGTCTCTGGCTGTCTTTTTTGCAGCTTAAGAGTCTCATTTATTAAGTTCCAATAAGAAAAAGCAGAAATAGGGATTTTCTCAGGACCAAACTGTTTATAATAATCTTCCATACAATCATCTACTCTGGCCCATCTATTTTTACTAATAGTCCCCTCCTGAGGGAACCAGGGGCAAATATCTTTTATAAAGAGAAAAAATTGCACTAGGTCTTTTTTCTTTACTTTTACTCCACGGTCTTTAAGGGAGTCTTTCAGGCCATTGATAAAGAGCTCCTTTTTAGAAGGTTTTTGTCCCATGATTCTAGGGAGTAAAGGGGTGGAATTTATCTTTATCAGCGGAAAAGGCACCGTTCAAAAATGCAAATAGCAGCTAGGATAAAGATAGCGAGAATAAAGATGCAAAAAATGGGGAATTCCCAAGGGTGAACACAGATGAAGGAAACAGAGGATAAACAGACCATAAAGCAAGAAGAGAAAAGAAAGGGTCACTGGTAGGCTGTTTCTGCCAATTCGACAAATGAAAACACAGGACAAAGGGATTCAACCTTCCACCAGTGACTGTCTTCACTGGGAGGCTGTTTCTGCCAACTCAACAGAAATGAAAACACAAAAGACACAAGAAGGGGGCAGGGGGGACGGGGACACTCATAACAAACCACTCAGATACATGTCTGGCCGGTGAGGAAATTAGCCATAGAGGATCAGCCTGAGAGGTGACTTGCGGCCGATGTCTAAACCAGCACCACCCTAGACCATATGTTCCTCGTGGAATCGCAGACAGCCCAATCAGACTCCGTAACCTTAAAGGGATCTTAAGGATGCCAAGTCGTGGAGCCACAGACTCAGTACAAGGACGAGGACGTCCAAGACTGTACAATCACTCACACATACACACAAGACAAGGGAATTCAAGCCTTCCACCAGTGACTGTCTCGTCCTTAACATGAGACTGTATTCGAGCCCGGTCCCATACCAGGATGTGTGCCAAGAGAGAGGTAACCCTCAGAGACACTCACTTTTCCGTGAATTCGTCGGCCGACGTGAACTTGACTGGGCGTTCGGTGGTCCCCTAGTGCCCCACGCTGGGCGCCAGATGTGGGGTCCCGTCCTGTCCCGCAGGGAGGACCCTTCGTGGGGCTAAGGAGGGGACACAACCGAATGAACAGACGCAGAGCCAGAAGGAGGAGAGAAGGAAAGAGAGTTTATTCTACTGCAGTTACAATACTTATACCTTTGCTGGGAAGGGGGTTGTATAGTATGCATGCTTGGACCCCCATAGGAACAGTAATAGAATGTTGATCAGGCATGGCCGTTGGCTAGTGAGACAAATGTTGAAATGATAAGATCACAGGAATCCCAAGCAGCCTCTGCTTAACTAGACGATAAGAGCCAAACTCTGTAAGATGGCTCCCTACACTTGGGGACTCGGTTTGATGTGCCCCAAGGCATGGCTCATACAGGACCAGCTTCCACACTGCTTATTAGAACCCCCCAGTCAGCCCTGCAGGCTGGCCAGCTGCTGAGTGTGGAAGGGGGTGAGGGGAACAACAGTGTCTGTTGTCTGTGTCTATGATGGTCACATCTCGGGAACAAGTTGCAGATGGTTAGACTGATGGGCACTGAGCTATCACTTCTAACATTCAGGCGTACAGTAGGTGGGTCTCTGCTGGAATCACCCCTGCCGCCTCCCCCAGTGCCTTCCCAGACCCAGGCTCTGTGGACTCGCTCCCTGGAGGCACCTTCCACTCAGGGAATGACTTAACTTTCAGTGTGTTCTGATACTGTCTCCGCTGGATAACCACCTGCTTCTATTAAAACTCCCTCCAGGAGATGCCCAGATAGCTGCCCGTCACCACCTAGCATGGAAACCGTGTAGCAGGCCACACTTTGATGCTCACTTTGTGCCCAAAGACCAAGTGCCAGGGCCTGAGTGTCCTGAGTAAGGCAACCCCCTCCAGGCTGACCATTCATGGCCACAGTGACAAGTCACACTGGCCATGTCAGGATGGTGACTCTGACTGAAGAAGCCACGGGGGCTCGGGGGCTGGAGCAGCTGTGAGCAGGTCCTCAGAGCCCATGTCCAGCCCAGTCTGTCCCCTATCCCACACCCTCCCCAGGTCACTGAAGCCACTGTCACCTTCATGACACAACTATTTCCGTTCCCAGGAGACCATGTCTGAGAATCAAAATAAAGTCGTTCTGACTCTTCTGCAAAAAAAAGGAACAGAAACCTTTGAAACCTCAAGGCACCAGTTAGAGCTAATTAAGTCATTCACAGGACAATGTGGTCATCCATTCGCTGTAATTGACTCTGGTCTCCACTATCTTGTGGGCTTGTGGACAGTTTCCTTTCCTCTCAAGAGTTAGTAATGGTCACCATTAAATTAAGGCAGAGGAGGAGGTGGGAGAGTTACACCTAACTGTGGATGATAAACCAATTTCTTTCCGCACATGAGAGTTTGGGCCATTTTCAAGGGGTTAATTAAAATGTAACGTATCTTTGGGAATTATAGGCTGCTGAGAACTTTAGGTAAGTAGAGCACATCAAACCCTGGCAAAGAAGGAACTACAGTCGTTTAGAACTACAGGATGATCCCTTGCCCTCGCCCCCAGCTCCTAGGACAGAACTCAAAAATCTGGGTGTGTTGTACAGTACTCTGCTGTCCAAACAGTCCCAGAAACTCACACACTCTTCATCCTTTTCAACATTTACTGGTTTGTTCTTTGCCTGTGCATTTGGTCTATGGAAAGCTCTCTAAAAGTATTCCAGCCCTCAGAAAACTTACAACTCAGATAAGGAATAAGATGTTATAAACAGCAATGATTATCGAGAATCACAGGCACCTCAAGCACTGACCAGGGATTAATAGGGTGACAATGTTAACTGGGGGACAAATCTGCCAGGGATTCATGTGACCTGGAAAAATAGGTGGTGGGCAATCGATCCCTTAAGTAGTTGAGAAATTAGGGGGAAACCAGAGAAATCAGCAACCTCAGGGCAACCCTTGTACATTTTCAAAAAAGACATAGGTGGGAGATGGAGTCACTTTCACTAAGCCCCACAGACCCAAACAGGGACTTAATCTAGCTCAACCTCTCCCAGTCAGTTAGGAATTACCTGACCCACACGAGATCACCCTCCCGTGCTTACCCCTTGCCCGGATGCTGCTCTTTCTCTCAGCTGCCTCCATTCTGCCTCTCAATGTCGGCCTTTCAGGCTGTTCAGCCCCTCCGGGCAGCTTCTCTCCACTCAATTGGATGCTGCCCAGTTCATGGACAATTGAACCAAGCCAGTAAGGCCCTTAACATGACTCAAATGCATTTTCTTTTTAACAAAAGACAATTAGACAATGGGCTTGGCTGCAATGAGTTGATTAAGCTTTGAGGACATTAGGAGGTGGTTTTCCCTTTGTCATCCACATTATAAAATCAAAATGAAACCAGGCAGAAAAAATAGCAAAATTCTTAACTGAGTTTGGCTCCTGCCGAGTCCTGCTGTCTGTTCTGAGGGCTGGGCTTTCTCACAGCCCTCAGGACTAGCTCAGCATTTCTGAAAAAGTCTTCCTCATTTCCATTCCTCTTTCCAGGTATGCATATGCACACACACACATATACATGCATATACACAAATGCACACACATATATATACACAGATGCACAATATACACACATGCACGCACACACACACACACACACATTCCTCTTGGATGGGAATCCTCACCTGGCTTGGTATTAACAGTTCAGTTTCTTAGACAGTGGCTGGGCATGGTAATAAGTATTTGCTTTTGAATGGGGCTTTAAAAGCTGTGGCAGGAAATAGGTGACATTCTCTGGCAGCGCAGTCTACTTGGAGGAAGGCTGGGAGGGGAGCAGCCGCCAGGGTCTGCAGTTTTACTGACCATCATTCCAGTCTCCCGGCAGTCTCTGCTTCCTGGAAGCTGTCCATACGTCCATGAATGCAACAAAAGAGACATTCTGATGAGTGTTGGCTGGTTTGGGGGCACATCTGGTGGTGATTGGGGCTTATCCCAGCTGGGTGCCCAGGGTCCACTCCCAGTGGTGCCAGGTACTGAGCACAGGCCTGCCATATGCTCAGGGTCGGTCTGCCTTTCACCCAGAAAAAGCAGAGAGCAGGGAAGGCAGGGGAAGGGGAGACTAAGGTCAGAGTTTAGGACAAACCCTTTGCTAACGCTCCTTACATCCCCAAATCCCATTGTTGGACTCATAGGGTCTCTGGCTTAAGCACTCAATATTTTGCATCTCCAAAACCTTCCCAGGAGAGGCTGTTGCATCAGACTGCAGACTCTAAAGAGCCAGAATTCTAGAAGATACACACTCTTACTGCCCTCGATCACTAAGAAGCTTGGTGTCCTCAACCTCCCCTCCCCAATTCCAGGTCCCTGACTTGTCTCAGCCTCATGTCACGATACTTAACCTCTGACTAGTTCACTCTCAAACAGAAACCAGAGATTGCTGGGCTGGAGAGCCCCAATAAGGTGGCTTGTTTTGCATGCAGCTGACCTGGGTTCAATCTCCGGCACCACAGATGGCCCCATGAAACCCACCAGGAGTGATTCCTGAACAAAGGGCCAGAAGTCAGCCCCAAGCACAGTCAAGTACAGACCAAAAGCCAAAATAAAATAAAATATAACTCTGGGATTGTTATAAACTGAGAAAAAAATGATAAAAGCAGGTCTGGATGATAGTACAATGGGTAGGGTATTTGCCTTGTACGCGGCAGACCCGGGTTCAATCCCCGGCATCCCATATGGTCCCCAAGAATCACCAGTAGTAATTAATTCCTGAGTGCAGAGCCAGAACTAACCCCTGAGTATTGCTGGATGTGACCTCCAACCCCCCCCCCAAAAAAAGTGAAAGCTTATTCTACTTTAAGGACTCAGTCTTTTAAAAAGAGTGTCATTTTGAAAGTTGGTAGAGATGCCATAGGAAGAACTCTGGGGTTTGCCTCGGTGGAAAGAAGACTTCCTCACAGGACATGACACAATCCCGGCCACACCCACCACTTGTGCTACCACCTTCTCAGGGTAGATATTCAAGTATTAAAACCCTGCCTGACTCCACTTCACATCTCTTGCTCCCTTATCAAAGATTAGATGATCATACATTTGGGGTTGTGTGTAGGGATATTCCACCCTGTTCCATTGGTCTACGGCTCTGCCTTTGTTCCAGTACCATGCTGTTTTAATTGTTACTGCTTTGTAGTAAAGATTGAGGTTGGGGAGGGTGATGCCTCCCATCATCTTTTTCCCAAGAATTGTTTTAGCTATCCTTGGACGTTTGTTATTCCATATGAATTTTAGGATTGCTTGATCCATTTCTTTGAAGAATGTCATGGGTATACTTATAGGGATGGCATTGAATCTGTATAATGCTTTAGGGAGTGTTGCCATTTTGACAACATTGATTCTCCCTATCCACGAGCAGGGTATATGTTTCCATTTCCTCATGTCCTCTTTGATTTCATTGAGTAGCGTTTTGTAGTTTTCTTTGTAAAGGTCTTTTACTTCCTTGGTTAAGCTGATTCCAAGGTACTTGATTTTCTGGGGCACGATTGTGAATGGGATTGCTTTTTTCATGTCCCTTTCCTCTGCCTCATTGTTTGCATATATGAAGGCCATGGATTTTTGGGTATTGATTTTGTAGCCTGCAACTTTACTGTATAAGTCTATTGTTTCTAAGAGTTTCTTAGTAGAGGTTTTAGGCTTCTCTATATATAGTATCATGTCGTCTGCAAATAGTGAGAGTTTGATTTCTTCCCTTCCTATCTGGATGCCCTTAATCTCTTTTTCTTGTCTAATAGCTATCGCAAGTACTTCCAGTACTATATTGAAGAGGAGTGGTGAGAGTGGGCATCCTTGTCTTGTGCCCGATCTCAGAGGAAAGGCCCTTAGTTTTTCCCCGTTGAGGATTATGCTTGCCGTAGGCTTGTGATAGATGGCTTCGACTATCTTGAGGAAAGTTCCTCCAAACCCCATTTTGGCGAGGGTTTGACAACCACATGCAAAAAAATGGGTTTAGACCTTGACCTGACACCATGCACAAAAGTCAGATCAAAATGGATTAAAGACCTCAACATTAGACCACAAACCATAAGGTACATTGAAGACAAGGTCGGCGAAACCCTCCACGATATTGAAGATAAAGGTATCTTCAAAGGTGACACGGAACTAAGCAATCTAGTAAAAACAGAGATCAACAAATGGGACTACATTAAACTAAAAAGCTTCTGCACCGCAAGAGATACAGTGACCAGAATCCAAAGACTATCCACAGAATGGGAAAGGATATTTACACAATACCCATCAGATAAGGGGTTGATATCAATGGTATATAAAGCACTGGTTGAACTCTACAAGAAGAAAACATCCAACCCCATCAAAAAATGGGGCGAAGAAATGAACAGAAACTTTACCAAGGAAGAAATACGAATGGCCAAAAGGCACATGAAAAAGTGCTCTGCATCACTAATCATCAGAGAGATGCAGATCAAAACAACCATGAGATACCACCTCACACCACAGAGACTGGCACACATCCAAAAGAACAAAAGCAACCGCTGTTGGAGAGGATGTGGGGAGAAAGGGACCCTTCTACACTGCTGGTGGGAATGCCGGCTAGTTCAGCCCTTTTGGAAAACAGTATGGACGACTCTCAGAAAACTAGAGGTTGAGCTCCCATTTGACCCAGCAATACCACTGCTGGGAATATATCCCAGAGAGGCAAAAAAGTACAATCGAAACAACATCTGCACATGTATGTTCATCGCAGCACTGTTTACAATAGCCAGAATCTGGAAAAAACCCGAATGCCCCAGAACGGATGACTGGTTGAGGAAACTTTGGTACATCTATACAATGGAATACTATGCAGCTGTTAGAAAAAAGGAGGTCAAGAATTTTGTAGTTAAGTGGATGGGCATGAAAAGTTTCATGCTGAGTGAAATGAGTCAGAAAGAGAGAGACAGACATAGAAAGACTGCACTCATCTATGGTATATAGAATATCAGAGTGGGAGACTAATACCCAAGAACCGTAGAAATAAGTACCAGGAGGTTGACCCCATGGCTTCGCGGCTGGCCTCACGTTCCGGGGAAAGGGCAACTCAGAGAAGCGATCACCAACTACATTGTAGTTGAAGGCCATGTGGGGGAAGGGAGTTGCGGGCTGAATGAGGGCTAGAGACTGAGCACAGCGGCCACTCAACACCTTTATTGCAAACCACAACAGCTAATTAGAGAGAGAGAACAGAAGGGAATGCCCTGCCACAGTGGCAGGGTGGGGTGGGGGGGAGATGGGAGTGGGGAGGGTGGGAGGGACGCCGGGTTTACGGGTGGTGGAGAATGGGCACTGGTGAAGGGATGGGTTCCCGAACTTTGTATGAGGGAAGTATAAGCACAAAAGTGTATAAATCTGTAACTGTACCCTCACGGTGATTCTCTAATTAAAAATAAATAAATTATAAAAAAAAAAAACCCTGCCTGAGTCGTTCTAAAACCATCATTAACTAACATAAGCACACTGCGAGTTCTGATTTGCATGTGCCATTCTGAAGTGGTAACTAAGACAACAGGATTCACAATTTCCAGGAGTGTGTCAATAGAAAGAAGAAAGAAAAGGGACAAGGGCTGGACATGTCCCCCTAGAACAGGAAGGTTAAGATTGGGAGACCTAAAGAGAAGTCCTGAAGACAGACAATGGTCTGGGGTGGGGGGAGGGGAGCTCAAAGAAGGGAGTGAGGGGGGGGGCGGAGCTAACTGTAGTCACACAGTCAGGAGCCAGAAGGGGAGGGGAAGTTGGGGGCACAGAACCCTTCAGTCACAGAGAAGAGACTACTAGGAAGGGAAGGGCCAGAATGCAGAGACTCTGAGAGGCCGAGAACTCTGGCTCTTCTCTCAAGCATTGTCTATAGAATGACAATTGTAAAGGTCTTTCTTGCCACTACAAGGATTCCTCATTGCTTCCTGCACCCTCCAGAGTTAGAGACTGAGGCACTGCTTTTTCCCAGTCTCAACTCAACAGATAATTGATAACCTCTCTCTCTCCCCCTCCCTCCCTCCCTCCCTCTCTTTTTCCTCCCTCCCTTTTTCTCTTCCTCCCTCCATCTCTCTCCCCTCCCTCCCTCCTCTCTTTCTCTCTCTTTCTCTCCCCCTCTCTCTCTCTTTTTCACATTCTCCTTCCCATCTACATTATCACCTGAACAAATATTCATCTTCATAAATATATCTGGGGAGGTTCATTTGGTTGGTTGGTTGCTGGTTTGGAGGCCTCACCTAGCAGTGCTCAGAGACCACTCCCAGAGGTGCTTAGGGGATGAAACCCAGGCCCCCATATACTACAAACTCCTGTGTAATTCACATGGAAGGGTCTGTGCCCAGGGCACTACCCATGGATTTATGTTTATTAACTCGTTGTAATGATCAATTTTACTCTTCTGTTTTCTCTCTTCTCCTGTGAGTTTCCTGAGACCTGAAAGATATCCCTAGAACTTGAAGCCACGTCTGCTACCTGACCAGTAAATATTGGTGGAATTAATGGTTGAAAGAATATCAGCTTTTAAAAAGTATCATGTGTAAGAAATCACTCAACCCGGAGATTCTTCTTGCAGTGATTTATTCAGAGATCTTCTCATGCAAAACGGGAAAGAAGAGGAACGAGGGACGGATGAGAAGAAAACCACACCTAGCTAGGCAGCTTCCCTCCTTATATACCCCTCGCTGCTTGCTTACGCCCAAGTGTCTGCAGCTGATAGACTAGTTACAGCTCGTGGCGTCACAAGACATCCTGATTCCTTATCAGGTGTTGTCTACAAAGCATGGTGCAATTAACAAGAAACAGGTGTCCACGAAGCACGGTCCCATGGCGGCTCTCCACAATCATGCACTGAAGTTGAGAATTCTTTTTGTGAGAAAAGGAATTGGAAAATACCAAAATATACACAGGAGGAAGAAAAATTATTTCTAAGTCCCTCTACTTCATGATGGCCCCTTTTAGTTCACGAACAAGTTTTTGAGAAAGGGAGTTCCAGATAAAACAGCAAAACTAGGGGGAGAATTCTGACCACAGTGAGTCTTGCATAGAGAATGGGATTGAAGGCATGAAGCAGACAGGGCTAGATGAAGTGATCAAGTGATCAATAGCTCAGGAGATGGATGGACAGAGATGGCGCTCAGGGCAGTGTCAGGGGAACTAAAAGTTAATAAAAAGTGAAAGGAATGATTTCAGTGTCATTGTTACAAAGAGAGCAAGATACCCACATAGAATCCTTTACACCACTCTTCGTTAAGACTTCACACCTAACCTAACTGTCCTTTCAGCCTGTTCTGAAGCTAGAAATTTGAATCCCTTCATTGGGATATCCCGGAATGGGTGAGGTAACGGGATATCCTGTAATATTCTGGGATATCCCGGAACGGGTAAGGAGCTCATGATTCTCACAGCGTGGGTTGCTTGCGCTACCGCTGCATGTGGCTAAGTGGAATTCTTTCTGGTGAAAAGTCAGAATTATTTTCTCACTTAAGACAGAAATTCCCTAATTTCAAAATTCTACTGAGAGTCAATAGCTAGGAAAAAATTACATAACGTCCTTTTTTTTTAAAAAAAAAAAGACCCACTAAAAACTAGTATAGCTCAATAATAATGGTTATTTGCACTTACTTAATAAAAATGCTTTGAGAGCAACATTTAGAACTTGTAAGCTTTTCAGTAAGCAAAATAGCTCCAAATACAGAGTCTCCCCCAAATAAAAAATGAAGCAAAATAAAACAAACAGTTCTTTTCTCTGTCTGACTAGCAAAACAACTCCTGAAATTGAACAGCCATGAGGAACTTAGGCTCTGATTTTTTCTTTTTTTAAGCAAAAAATCCACTAAACTCTTGGATTTTTTTCCAAGTTAAAAATCCACACACACACACACAAAAACCATCCACATACAGGTAGAATTGTCTTCCTTAAAGCCTACAAGCAGAAAAGGGCTCTGGAAAACTGTGCAAGTGAAAGGCAGGGGTGAGGGGCGGGAAAAGGGGGATTCTTTCA
The DNA here is from genome assembly GCF_027595985.1 of Sorex araneus. NCBI lineage: Eukaryota > Metazoa > Chordata > Mammalia > Eulipotyphla > Soricidae > Sorex > Sorex araneus. Next base: position 178,708,164 of record NC_073304.1, read on the forward strand.
GGCAGGGTCTCCTGAGCCCTTGGGGTGGGGATCCACCAAGCAGATCACTTTCCAAACTTGGCCTGGAAATTCCAGGTTGACTGGTTCAAGCTTCCAGTCTTGGGAGAGGCGAGAATTGCACCTTCTGAGGTCTGGGTTTAATGAGGAGAGTTAGCCCAGGGAACTCCATCCATCCTCTAATAGCACACACCACACTGAACTGCCAACTGCCACCTCCTGACCTCCTCAGCTGGTTGGCTGCAGGCAAATTATTCAAATGTTCTGATTTTCTTCACGATGTTTAAGATGGAATTCACCTTAAGAGCACAGATCCCCTAAAATATTTGGCCTACCACCTTCTTTTCCAAAAATAGAAATACCCTGGAAAAAGCACCCCCTGGAAACCCACCTCCTTTACATGAGCAAACAGAAGGCAGCCCTCAAGTTCACAAAAGGCTGCTACCCTGTACCAACTACCCCCATCACTTTAGTGCCGAGGTGGGGAGCAGTATCACCCGCTTTGGGAAAGATTATTCTAGAGCCATCAGACATGCTAAGTGGCAGATTTAGTGCTCGAAGAATGCCCTCATGGATGGCAGGCTCTCATCTTCTCCAGTGAGTCAACAAGCTCTCCGAATTAAGCTAGGGGAGATGCTGCAGCCTTAGATCCCTTGGCTGATGACAGAAGTTGCCCCCAGAGGGCCAATACCCCAGTATGGCCTGGGTACTCTTGAGTCATGGGGAAAACGAAAAGGAATCCATGTCATCGCCACACCCTGCCAGGCACCATGGCCGAGGTGCCAACCATAACAAGGGAACTTGTAGCTGAAATTACAGGATTTGCTCACGGCGCAGATTTTCCCCCACAATAAAATAAAAAAGCGAAGCAGACAGCAATATAAAATATCCTAAGCGTGGATTTTCCCGTGGAATGATCAGAGTTGGGAATCTGGGCTTATTCTTTGGGTTGTAAGCTTACAGCAACGTTTGGGTGACTCATCAATGCTGAATCAGTCAGGGGCTGCTTTCGTATTTGCTGTCTCCTGACCCAGGATTTGGGGAAATAGAGATTCTACTATTGAAGACGTTGTTTTGCGTTAACTGGCTTCTCTTAAAATGGTTTGGCTTGAGTTTTCCATTTGCCCCAGTGTGGGGCCTAAGCTAACCTGCTCAAATTCATCTAGATGAAGAGTGTGCATGATTATTAAGTTTAAAGTTCCCCCTGGGTCCCCCTTTTTCTAATGCCCCTGCTGGCCTTTAGCATGTCCAGTTGGTAGGTTCTTTACTTCACAGTGCTGGTCTGAGGCTGCCTTCAAGGTACCAACTTTTCTTCCAGCCAGGAATCCTTTATCAGGGTACATAATCAGTCTAGTGTCCCTCATTACTATCCCTTCAGGATGGGATGATTGTGTCTTCCATGTATGCCCTGTCCCCCTATTACCCTTAAGGGTTTTATTTTCTTCCTTATGTCTTTCTTTTTTTTTAATCTGTTTCTGCTGTGGGGGCTGCATGGGCCGCGTGGGCCAGGGGTGGGGTCCAGGCCTATGGTTCTGCGAAGCACATGCTCTACCACTTGATTCCGATCCCGCCCACTGACGTCATTCTTGGATAAAAAGTGACAATCCCAGTGACCTGCCACTTAAACCAGGAAACACTTGTTATTTAAAACCATGTGCTGTTGGCCAGGGAGGCAGCCACTGAAACACTAGACTAACAAGCAAACAAAAAGACACGGGAGTTTAGACTGCAGTCTTCACTCAAAGACGGGGTGCCCAGAGAGGCCAAACCCATCACCTCTCTAGAACTGAGAACCAAGAGAGCAAGACAATGACATGCCTACGAGAACAGAGTGACATGTCAATGATACACAATTAGCAATGGGCTGCATGGGAGATGGCAAAGATCTCCCCAGCAACCCTGAGACTCACACATGAACACGGAAAAGAGGCATTTGTCAGGTGTGAGGCACCTTGTAGTCCTGCAGAGAAGGAGATTGCACTGCCACCAGCTGTCCGTCATGACAAGCTCAGAGTCCATTATCTGTTACAGCTCCTCAGGTCCGGAAGGTCCAGAGATGTGGAAGAATATTACAACCAGGATGAGTCCAAGACTTGGTTGTACCAAATTTTTCTCAAATTGACAAATTTGTTGCTTGGTCCAAGATCACTAAGAGCAATTAATTATTAACAGTTTTTTTTAAAAAAATTGTAAGTATATGGGTTGGATACACAGTACAACAGTTAGGGCAGCCTTCCGCATGGTCAACTCTGGGGGATCCCTAAGCACAGAGCGGGGACTCACCACCCTCATCCCAACAGAGTTGCATGTGGTCCAAATCCCACCCCATCCTGCACCACAAACATAATACAGGAGCTAGGAATATAGCTCTGCTACAGAGCAATTGCCTTGCATGTCCAGGGCTCTCGGTTCCATCCCTAGAACACCACACACACACACACACACACACACACACACACACACACACTTTCTGAAGCAGTTGTTACTTTCATGAGATTTTTCAAAGACATTAAAACATAATTCCAAACCATTCCTCCAATCCACTTCATAGAGGTGCAGAGACCAAAATTATGTTAACAAACAATAAGAGTTAGGGAAGAGAAGTATTAGAGTTAGATTTAACACTCTTTTCTGCTATCAAAACATTAGACACCGTATGCCACTAAGGAAAACCGTGGCATATCTAAAGTAAAATATGACGCAGGTAATTGCTTGGGAAGAACAAGTCAGACTTTTATCAGAGGATTTGGAGGTTCTCCCTTATGAACGTTGAATCAGAAAACAATAGTCAGAGAACTCTATGCAATACTATTCTTTCAGAGAAAAAAATCATAATCTTCATCACTCTTACATCTGTGTACATGTATGTCCATGTGTGTACATACGATTTGAAGAATGCAGACAAACATAGAAGACTATATTTCAGACTATTAATGGAGAGTAATTAGAGAGAAAGATAGGGAGATAAGAGCAAAGGTGTGGGAATGCATGCAAACCAAAGAATAAGTTAATGATGGGGCTCAGGGCAAATCCTGAAATATAGCACTTTGGTAGCTATATTTGTTTTGGTTTTTTTTGGTTTTGAAGGTCATACTCTATTTTTTTTTTAAATTTTTTATTGAGTCACCATGTGGAAAGTTACAAAGTTTTCGGGTTTAAATCTCAGTTATACAATGCTCGAATACCCATCTCTTCACCAGTGCTCATATTTGGTGGCTATATTTGGAGGCTACAACCACCCTCTAGTTCCTCTTTTGTTCCCCTGAAAGCAAGAAATCAATCTTCCCTGTGAAAGTGACCTCATTCCTACACACTCATAGCAGACTTAAAGAGACATCTTTACCACAGGGAATATAGGGCTAAGAAATCTGCATAAACAAACACTGCTGTTGGTTTTTTTACTAATTTATGACCCAATACCAAATTTCTTAATTTTGATAGCTCTTCACAAATTTATTGTTTCCGTGTTTGAAGAAATAGCATAAAAACTGCTTCTTTTGGTTACTACTTTGGGTTTGATATCTCAGGAGGGGGGTTCCTATGTATATTAAATTAAATCACATTTGTTCTACTATAATCTATCTTTCAATATAGAATGTGTCTATAGTGGAAGTTTTTACATCAAAAACCTAGAGAGAAAACTACTTTTCCTCCCCAGCGCTAACAAAAATAAAATGACGGTTGCCTTGCAAAGGAAGGTGCCCACAAAACAAACTGCAACTGTGATTAAACTCCTTTCTCTCAAAGTAACTCAATCTGCACATACGCATTAAGAGATGCCTAGAAAACGATGATCACTTCTGGGGGTGCTTCAAGGATCCTAATGTGGAGGTCTAGTGCAAGCACGGCCAGCGTCTTGACCCTATACTAGATCTCGCACTCTTTTCTATTTGATTCTGATAGTTTCACAAAGTTGATTTATTATTCTTTTCCTTACATACTTTCTAGTTCAATTGCTTCATGATGAGCATACATGGTATAATCAGAGAAAAGATATCTTCCTGTGCAAAGATGAAAAACATTTTCTTAATTTTGTTTCCAGTGGCAGCTTCCATTATGGGTAGACAAGTCCAGTGACTGAGGTGACCACCTTAGAAGGAAAAGAAGCACTTTAACTGTGTCCTCTAGTGCTAGCTTCCATTTGGGGCTGATTCCACAGTCGACATGGCACATGAGTAGGTGCAAGTCAAGGTTAGCTAGCATTGAGCCAGGGGCTGGGATGTGGCCCAACAGTGGAAGTCAGGCCCTGCTCATCCATGTAAGGCCCTGGATCACAGTAAAAGAAAAAAAAAGAAACATTATGAGGAGATGGACCCTGGGCCACCTGTTATCTAAGATTTGGGCCTGGACCTGAACTCTTTAGCAAGTCACTGTCACTGTCACTGTCATTCCATTGCTCATCGATTTGTTCGAGCGGGCACCAGTAACATCTCCATTGTGAAACTTGTGTTACTGTTTTTGGCATATCGAATATGCCATGGGTAGCTTGCCAGGCTTTTCTGTGCAAGCAAGATTCTCTTGATAGCTTGCGGGGCTCTTTGAGAGAGGGGCGGAGGAATCGAACCCGGGTCAGCTGCGTGCAAGGCAAACTCCCTACCAGCTATGCTATCACTCCAGCCCCTGATGCATTTAACAAAAGAAAAGCAGCTTATAAAACACGAGGATCACACAGGCAGAATCAAAGCAAAAGTAACTCAAAATGATGGTTTGGAATTAGTTTCTATAGTACCTTCAACTAAGAACAATAAACTCTAAAATAATAATAACTGATTTATTAATAATACATTGTAATTAATAATTATTTTTTGCATGTAGTTGTTTCTTAACCTCTGTCCCTCTCGGAGAGCCCAGCAAGCTACCAAGAGTATCTCGCCTGCACAGCAGAGCCTGGCAAGCTACCTGTGGTGTATTCAATATGCCAAAAACAGTAACAACAAGTCTCACGATGGAGACGTTACTGGTGCCCCCTTCAACAAATCGATGACCAACAGGACGACAGTGCTACAGTGCTACGGTTGTTTCTTAAAGCAATTAGTAAACAATAAATTCAAAAATAGAGAAATGACCGGGCAAAGGAGTGCAGTGTTTCGGGCGCAGCAAAGTGGGAATGTTCAAGGGGATGGAGTTCATCTGCAGATGTGCCTGGGTTGAGTCTGTTTCCAGTCAAAAGAAGTTTTTATCTTCTCCAGAAATGGAAAAGGGGGGATTCTGCCTGTATTTGCTACTTCCTAACCTTCTTCAACTCAAAATAATTTTTAGGTCAAAGAGGCACATTTTTAGGGCAACGTGTTCTGGTTTGCTTCAGCGGTGTCAACTCTGGGGCAGGAGTGAGAAGGGGAACAGAGTGCTTGGGGCTGTGGGCTGGAGCAACCACAGGCCACCTGCGCTTTGAAGAGCCCCGACTATCCCAGAGGGGGCTGGGGCGGATGTAAATCAAGATCTGTGTGTTCTCAGAAGCAGATAGAACGTGACGACAGACACGCAGGATCCCTTGAACTTCCTTGAGTTATATTCCAAACATGGTTAGTTAGACACTGTTAGACTCGCTTTGAAACGTTTTGCATTTATGAATTCTAAGCATGATTCACGCTTATTTACTGGGCTTATTAATCATATGATGGACTCGGTATTAGAAAGGAGGAAGTTCTTGGCTGTCTCCAACAAGTGGGTCTTAGGATCAAATTGGGCAGGAAAGTCCCAAGGAGCTTGGTTATTCATAATAAGACTGAGATGTGAAATTTGAGCTAATGAATTTCCTGGACCTTAAGGAAGGGCCTGGGCTGGAGGTACACTAGGATGCAGTCCTGCAAGGAGGGAGAGAGAGAGAGAGAGTGTCCCACTTCCAATTTTGTAAAACCATCTCAAGTACTTTGTTTCAGGTGGGCTTCTGCTGGAAAAATCCCATGTGCCCTTAAGAAGGAAAAGTTAGTTGAAAAATCCAGGAAAGGGAAGTCTAAGAAGCCAGGGGCTGTGTATGTGTGGGGGAGGGGGGAGGGTGTTGTGAGAGAGAGAGGCAGAGACAGAGACATAGAGACAGAGAGAGAGTGTGAGAGAGAGAGAGTGAGAGAGAGTGGCTTAGAAAAGGACCCACAAGGATTGATATTGCAATTCCCTCATTGGTTTTGAGTTCTCATATTTTTATGGGCTGCCATATGTACAAAATTTAATGTGCTTTTCTCCTGTTGATCTTCTGTCCAGCTGATTTTAAGACAGGGGAGGAAGGGAACTGTTCTGCAGCCCTACTCTTGTCTCCGAGAGACTCGGGATCTCATTTCTCTGCTGCACCCTGTGAAGGGCCTGCCTGTCCACTCCAGCACTGAGTCAGGTTAGCACAAAGCCCTCTCATCTCCCACTGGACCCCCCCAATGAACTGAGGCTCCTAGAAAGAAATCAGGTCTCAGGTGATGAGGGTTGAGGCAAGAAACAGAGGTCACTAGCTGCCTGGGGGGAGCTAGAGGGAAGGAGAGGAATGTAATTAGGAAACGTGATTCAGTCCTTTAGAAATGACCCTGCCTCCAAACCATGTATTCAACCTCCTGGTACTTATTTCTACAATTCTTGGGTGTTAGTCTCCCACTCTGTTATTCTATATACCATAGATGAGTGCAATCTTTCTATGTCTGTCTCTCTCTTTCTGACTCATTTCACTCAGCATGAAACTTTCCATGCCGATCCACTTATATGCAAAATTCACGATCTCCTTTTTTCTAACAGCTGCATAGTATTCCATTGTATAGATGTACCAAAATTTCTTCAACCAGTCATCCGTTCTAGGGCATTCGGGTTTTTTCCAGATTCTGGCTATTGTAAACAGTGCTGCGATGAACATATAAGTGCAGATGTCGTTTCGACTATACTTTTTTTGCATCTCTGGGCTGGCCTCACATTCTGGGGAAAGGGCAACTCAGAGAAGGGATCACCAACTATAATGTGGTCGAAGGCCATGCGGGGGAAGGGTGTTGCAGGCTGAATGTGGGCTAGAGACTGAGCACAGTGGCCACTCAATACCTTTATTGCAAACCACAACAGCTAATTAGAGAGAGAGAACAGAAGGGAATGCCCTGCCACAGTGGCAGGGGGGGTGGGAGGAGATGGGATTGGGGAGGGTGGGAGGGATGCTGGGTTTACTGGTGGTGGAGAATGGGCACTGGTGAAGGGATGGGTTCCCGAACTTTGTATGAGGGAAACATGAGCACAAAAGTGTATAAATCTGTAACTGTACCCTCACGGTGATTCACTAATTAAAAATAAATAAATTTTAAAAAAAGAAATGACCCTACCTCACTCTTGAAGAGAACTCTGAAGACTGTCTCTGATTGATTCTCCCTTCTCTAGCTGTTTTCTCTAACTGATCTAATTCACAAATAGAAAGGCCATTTCTTTGTTAAGATTGTTTCCATTTTTCTTTTTTCTTTTTAAAATTTTATTAATTCACTATGAGATAATAGTTACAAGCTTTCATGTCTGAGTTACTATCACACAATGATCAAACACCCATCCCTCCACCAGTGCACATTCCCCACCCCTAATATCCCCAGTATATCCCCACCTTTTCCACCCTCCCCCTGCCTCCATGGCAGACAATATTCCCTATACTCGCTCTCTACTTTGGGCATTATGGTTTGCAATGCAGATAAAGGACCAAACATGTTTCCATTTTTCAATGATATAAACGTCAGCAGACTTGCATTTTGGGATCTAAACAGTGTCTCTGGACTTCAGATTTCTTGACTTCTCAGCTGCTTTGCTGAAGTTATGCTTTTAGTGAACCCTTTGGGGAAATGCTACATTGAACTGGCAGAACTGGTATTCTGGGCCATTTGTTTACTCTCCCAGCCATATGAGAATCTGGTACTCTCCCAAATACATTTGCAATGGAAGGAAGTTCCACCAGCTCCAAGTGGGTAACCGTAACTAAGTACAAAAACTATCTTTAGTATGGAAATGCAGGTATGCATATACTATGTAAACAGATATAAATGATATTAAAATTCAATGCAAGGGTATCTTAAAATCCTAATATTTAGGGGGCTAAAGCGATAGCACAGCAGGTAAGACATTCGCCTTGCACACGGCTGACCTGGGTTCATTTCCCAGCATCCCATATGGTCCCCAGATCACCAACAGGAGTAATTCCTGAGTGCAGAGCCAGGAGTAACCCCTGTGCATCACCGGGTATGACCCAAAAAGCAAAAAAAAAAAAAAATCCAATTTAGTTTTGTTGTTTTTGTTTGGGGGTCCACAGAAGGTGACACATCACTGTCTCTACTCCTGGCAGTGATTGAGGGACCATCCGAAGCTGGGGTAAAAGCAGGATCAACCACATGCAAGGCAGGAGCTTCAACCCCTGTGCTATCTCTGACCCCCAAATAAGACACGTTGAAAACCACTGCTTTGGGGTCACAAAAGGAAGATTCCCCAAGCTTATGGAGGGGCTGATAACGTGCTAAGCACAGTGGCCTGCAGTTTCAGGCATCATCTGATTTAATCCTCAAAATAGCCATTTGCGAATGAGGAACTGAACTGGACTTGCCCAAAGCCACACAGTCGTAGGTAGCATAGCTGAGGTCTGAGGTCAAGTCTATTTCCAAAGCCCAGCTCTTCCCATTCACCCACGCTGCAAAGTCCAGATCAGTTGAGAGGTATCTGAGTCATGATCTCTAGCTCTGGGTCTTTATCTCGCCGCTGGAGAGTAAGAACTGAAAGTTAAGGACTGAAAGCGTACGTGTGCGAGCCACCACACACCAGCCAGGTGCCAAAGACAGGGCTTCCGCTGCACTGCTATCTCCATTTATGGTCATTTTAAGGGGAGCCATGGCTGGGGAAGGAAAATGGACCGGGAGGAAAGCTGGCCATTTCCGCCTTCCTCACTTCCAACTTCCTCATTGGCTTCCTCTATTTCACTTTTCTGGTGACACTCAGGATGACCATCCTCCTTCCTTCCCAAATCCTACATATCCCAGGTTCTTCACTAACATTCTGCAGTTTCCCCCTTGAGAAAAAAAATGTCTGGTGGTTAGGGAAGTCCTGGGTACAAAACTGTTGATGGAGCACACATTTGCAAGCATTAGATTTTTAACCTGTGGCTCTGGCATTCTCTATCTTAGGGAACTTCAATTAGCAACTCTGTTCAAATTCATTCTAGAGGAAGCTTGCCTGCATCTCTGTGCTTCCTGGAGAGTATAGATTTGGTTGGATTAGTAGGATTAATGATGGGGTCCTCGCTGGAATATTAAATGCCTAAAACTTAACTATGGATAACAAAATCACTGTGCCTTTATTAAAAAGTTTTTTAAATGCTCTATTTCAGAGTACGAAGGCATCTATACCATAGCTCTATGATTTCCATGTCGCACTCTCAAAACCAATGTTCTATTGAAGTCTTTAAATATATTTCAGCTATTTAGATCAACTTTTTCCCCTCTGTAGAAAATAATCTCTTTCCAATGCAATCATGGTGTGGTTACACGGACACAGAGGTATATAGTAGCCGAAGAAGAGACACAAATTGCGGCATTATCATATGATGCCAGGGGTATTTAATAAGAGTCTGTCATTTATTCTTAAGAAAATCTAAGGATTAGATTTTTCTTTTCTAAAGGAAAAGAGCATGACAAAGTAACTTGCCTAAGTTTGCGTAATGGCTGGGGTGGCTCCAAACAGCATGCTCTTCAGAGGAGTTCCAGGCCACTTCTAGGGGGATACTTGCCGTCAAAGGCACCTTAGCAGCAGGGTGCTGCCAGGACCAGGCAGGGAGGGGTTTCAGGAGATCTCCTTGAGGCAGACAAGGAGAGTCACCTCCCTGGGCAGCCGATGCATCTACCACATTTCCAGGATTATCTGGGTACTCCTGCCCATCCAACAGCAGAGGGGACACATTGGTTTTAAGACTTGACGTACCATAGTATCAATTTGCAGTGATTATGGTAGCAAGATGTCCACCTGAAGACAAATCCAAAGCAAAACCAAAGTGATAGGCACCCAAACGCAACGTGGTAGAGCAAAATAATCTCAGTCAGGAGGCTAGGTTGGACAATCCACTTCCCTTTTCAGGACTCCCGTTTCTTCCATAAAAGGAGATGCTGAGCCAGCTCAAGTTTTCTTTCCATCTAACGAGACTACCTATGAGTTGTTCAGGGGTTTTCTTGTATATTCCGGAATGTTTTTCGGGGTCCTTACCCCAAACCATGTTTTGATTTGCTTGTGCATCTGCATCCTTACAGCAGTGATACCCCTCAGAATGGGCTGGTGCCAGAGTTGGGAAGAAAACTATGTAAGCAAAAGTAGGATGCTTCTTGAAGCTCTGTACTATAATATCTGGTTTATATTTTAATTTTGGGGGTGTCCTAAGCAATTCTCAGGAGACTCAGGGGCCCCTCCCAGTGGCACCGCCAACGTACAAGGATGCAGGTTGCTGGCACCCATGGTTCACCTAAGGAGCCTCCAGGATGCCCTTGGCGAGGCTCAGCCTACCACGTCACATAGTGCTGGGGATCTAACTTGGGTCAGCTGCCAACCTTCACTGGGTACTATCTCTCCATCTAGAAAGCTCTTGTTCAGAAGCTGTGCTTCATGTGCTTCCACACCTATTAGCATTCTGGTCTTCATACAGAACAACCAACCCCTGATTTGCAGATCCCTTTGTGTGTCCCCAGAAACCCCAACTCGGTTGGAACCTTAGCTTCCAGTATGGGCCTAAATCTGAATTTCTTTGTAGCTTCTTCAAGCACAGCAGAGAGGCCTGGACATGTCTTGATAGCCACTTCCATGCCCTTGACCATCCCCTCGCAAATGCCTTACAAAAGTGAAGTGAAGAAAGGAAGGAAGGTAACCATCAGGAATCCTTTCTGCATGCCAGGCACTTGGCAAAATACTTCTCTATAATTTAATCTTTGTGATAGCTCTAGTGATCATTATTATTGCTACTTCAATTTTACAGATGAAGAAATTCAAGTGTTTGACGAGGCCAAAGAGTATTTCCAAGGTCATAAAAATGAAGCTAAGATCCCACAGCTGACCAACGTGCAACCTAAGGTCCCAGCCTCTATACTAGCCCAGAGGAATTTTCTTGCTTATACTTGGTCCGTTTGAGGTTTTTGCTGAAGCAAAACCCCAAAAACCAGTAAAATCTGGGAAATTTTCTAGTTTTAGACACCTTCCAGTAACATTCTTTTATTTCCTTTTATCTCAGGCAGCTTTTCCCTAATGTCTTACATTCATCTTATACTTTTTAGACTCTTCCAGAAAGTCTTCCAAGCAACATATTTCTTCATCTGCAAACAACACCAGCTCTGGGAAGCTTTCAAAGGGAGTAAGGACACATGGTGTGCATAGTAACTGAACACACAAGGGAAGGGTATGATTTATGTCCTGGAGCTGCTACTCTCCTGCTAAATCCATCCACACACATTCAGTGAGCACCTACTAACTTCACGATTTAGGGTCTATGAATACATTGTTGGGCAACACAGAGATATTGCCTACTCAGAGCAGGATCTTTGTGTAGGTGGCAATGCAATTGCTCTCATATTGTCTGATAAACTCCATAATTTTACCTTCCCATCTTCTGGCCAAATGATCATGTTACTTTTATGACTCTTAAGTTAAAGTCAGTATTTGGAGTGATCCCCTTCCAATGTTCTTTTATGACCTTTCTCATGAAGTTCTTCATGAAGTCCACAGCAAGCAACTTTCAGCCATATTTGTGACCACTGTTAAGCTGCCCATGTTTATCTTGCAGGACAAGAGAAAGGGAGTGAATTTAGTGAGCACATTACATGCTGACACTTACAATTCATCGTCTTGGGAAGCATTGCCAGAGAAAGAAAGGCAAAGTTATCTTCAGTCTCAAAATACCAGAAATCCTTGAGGTGGAATCGCAGAGCTTGAGGCAGAGAGAGTGGAGGTAGGGGACGGGCACCTCAGTGGTCAGTCTCCTTCCCACTGGACAAGGCCATCTCTTCCCCAGAGTTCCAGCTTCAGAAAACATCTGGGAGCATCTGTGAGGTTTTATTTATTCCATTTTATATAGTTTGTGTGGAAACATTATTCTGCCCACAGTGGATATAAAGAAAGTTTTATAGCAGGAACTGAAAATACTGAAAAAGAATCCACCCTTTTTCTCCAATGCCAAGGGACCCACCATCACAGGGTCCACCAACGCAGGGTGAGTGTCCCCCAGGGAGCTGCATCCATCACCAAAGCCTGAGCTTCCCAACAATGCACTTCTGAGTTTGCTAGACGCGCTAAGTGATCGGTGTCTCTTACAATACCTTATTTTTTAAAAAAATATTTATTTATTTCTGTAATTGAATCACAGTGAGATACACAGCTACAAGGTTGTTCATAATTCAGTTTCAGTCACACAATGTTCCAACACCCGTCCCTTCACCAGTATGCATTTCTCACCACCAATATGCCCAGTTTCCCTCCCATCATCGCTATGGCAGGTCTTTCTCTTCTCTGTCTCTCTCTTGGGTGCGTGCTCTCTCTCTCTCTCCCCTCTTGTGCATTATGGTTTGCAATGCAGATACTGAAAGGTTATCAGGTATATTCCTTTACCTACTTTCCACACTCAGTTCCTGTCCAGAGTGATCATTCCCAGCTATCATTCCCAATGGCTCATTTTCAGGGTGAGGAGAGGGAGGGGCTTGTTTAATATTTTATGAAATTATATTTTGAGCTGCCTCAATAAAATTGTGAGTTAAAAATTAACTGACACCTTGAAAAGTAAGATGCAACTGACCTACTGCTGGCCTTAGAATAAGGACTTTCTGTGTTTACATGCTTTACAGATAAATCAAAGGATGGTATCAACTGTGAGTCACCCCGAGGATTTCAGAGTCACTGAAATCCTTGCCAGAAGGGCTATATAAAGAGGGATGTTTAAGGAACTACAGTGAAGCGCACAGAGCAAACTCAGTCAAACCTCTCATTCAGAAATTCAGGATGAAGTTCCTCCCACTGATCCTCGGCCTGCAGCTCACAGCTTTGGGGCTTGCTGCCCCAACTAACAGCAGACTACCAAAAGAAAACAACACGGAAATGGCTCAAGTAAGTATTGACACTGTAGTTTTTCATCTAACCTGATTTTTATGTTGAAGATTATTGCACTGACCAGTTTTGTTTTAAAAAGCATTAATTGAAACCTGATTTGGAGGTAATTTGCTTTTAGAATTAATTATTTTTCTTTGACAAAAAGGAAATGTAAAAAAAGGGTATTGTTTGTTTATTTATTTATTGTCTTTTTTGGGTCACACAGCGATGCTCAGGGGTTACTCCTGGCTCTGCACTTGGGAAATACTCCTGGTGGTGCTCAGGGGTTACTCCTGGCTCTGCACTTGGGAAATACTCCTGGTGGTGCTCAGGAGTCCATATGGGATGCCAGGGATGGAACCCAGGTTGGCCTCGTGCAAGGCAAATGTCTCCCAGCTGTACTATTGCTCCAGCCCCAAGGTATTGGTTTTAAAGAAGTGGCATAAAATTTGAGTAAATTAGTTTCTTCTGCAAAAAAATAAAATCTTTGACTGTGGGCCAGAGGATAGTATAGGGTAAAAGTTACTTACTTGTCTTGCAAGTAGTTGGTCCAGGTTTGAGCCCTGTAGCTTCATACTGTTCCCTGAGCACTGTTACGAGTGATCCCTGATTACAAAGACAAAAGGAATCCTGAGCTCTACCAGGCATGACCCAAAACCAAACCAAGCCAAACCAAACAAAAAAACCTTTTGGGCAAGAAGTTTTAGTTAAAACATCTGGCATTCTATTTCTGCTATGGTACTTAATTTAATTATTCAAGGCCAGTTGACAAACTGAGATTTGAACAATATATTGAACTAATTTTACTACTTTAGCCGACCTGGGTTTGATTCTTCTATCCCTCTCGGAAAGCCCAGCAAGCTAACGAGAGTATCCAGCCCACACAGCAGAGCCTATAGCAAGCTACCCGTGGCATATTCGGTATGCCAAAAACAGTAACAACAATTCTCACAATGGAGACATTACTGGTGCCCACTCGAGCAAGTCGATGAACAACAGGACAACAGTGCTACAGTGCAGACTACCATAACAATTAAGAAATGCTATTCACCATCGCTCATCGCAGATATTTCTTTACAAGACTTTTGAACACAATTTTTTAAAATTTATTGCTTTTCCTACTAGAGAGTTTAGATGATCTTTCTATTTTTTGAAAACTTTTTTTAAAATCCTTATTTTTATACACAGTTGTTCATGATGATTTGCTACAAAACATCAATCTCACCACCATTGCATCTTTCCACCACAATTACCTCCAATTTTCCCAACCATCCCTTAAGCCCGCCCCCAATAGCAGGTCCTCAATAATTTATTTCATATAACTTGTTATAAATGATTTGCTAAAAGAATGATCAAAGAAGGTTTCCTTAGAAGAAAGTAAGTGAAGATTGTTGCATCTTACTGGGGAACCATTAATCTCTTGTCTAAGAGATTACTAAAATATTGTTACAGGTTAAGACTTCTGTGTTATATTTTATTAATTGAGATTGGTTGCCTTCTACATTCCATTCCATCCAATCTGGTGTGCTATTTCTAGTTTATCAGTGTTGTAACGTTTGAGATATTGCTCCAGAAAGTCCAAACTTTTTAACAGGATGATACAATTGGTGTTATTTTTTTAACTAGGTGGCAACTTTGGGGCGGAGGGGAGGGGTGGTGTGGCTGCTGAAGTTTCCAGAAGCACAGAGAGACAGGAGGAGGTAGTCCATCTCCAACTCTGTGAAAGGCTGGAGATTTCAGCCACAAAACCCACATACCTGAGTGTTTCAACAAGTTAATTTCTGGACAAGGCTCGTCCACGCAGTGGAGTCTGGCTGTGAGCATAGTAGTAATTGTGGAGTGTGGAGGCTTTCAGCTGCTATTTGGGAGGGCGCTGGGCTCACCTTTCTCCCAGTACCCTCAATGAATCAGGCTTGTGCAGGATCCAGAAGTTGAAAACTTTGTTACTTTGAATTTGTTGGGGCTTAATGTATTGTGCTTTAGATTTTTAAGCAAGGAAACATACTGTAGCACTGTCCTCCTGTTGTTCATCGATTTGCTCAAGGGGGTACAAGTAACGTCTCCATTGTGAGATTTGTTGTTACTGTTTTTGGCATATTGAATACACCACGGGAAGCTTACCAGGCTCTGCCATGCGGGCAGGACACTCTCGGTAGCTTGCCATTAGAATGCATAAATTATAGGCATAGCTTGCCTATAATTTATGCATCCTAATAATAATAATGCTCTGTTGCTTGCTAATTGTCATGATGAGTGAGATACTGACATAGGTTTCAAAGAGTTTGAATAGGTAGAGACATAAATGAAGGTGTTTTGAATAAGCTCCCAGAAAAATCAATCTTGCTAATAGTTTTTGACAGATTTTTTACTGCACTGAAAATTAATATTTTTACCATCATAAGTAATTATCTGGTCACTGTCACTGTCATCCCGTTGCTCGTCGATTTGCTCCAGCAGGCACCAGTAATGTCTCTTTTGTGAGACTTGTTGTTACTGGTTTTGGCATATCAATTATGTCACAAAGGGAAGCTTGCCAGGCTCTGTCGTGTGGGTGAGGTACTCTCAGTAGCTTGCCAGGCTCTCCAAGAGGGGTGGAGGAATCAAACCCGTGTCAGCCGCATGCAAGACAAACACCCTACCTGCTGTGTGATTGCTCCAGCCCAATTATCTGGTATCTGGTTTAAAGAACCTATGCACATTCGAGTCACACAAATGAAACTCAAACAAATACCTTCTATATATAATAATGCATTACTAAACCTATCTTTTTCAGAGGTACTTGGAAACCTTTTATGGCCTCAAGATCGAAAGATCTCCAACACCAAAAATAAAAGACAATATGAACAACCTGGAGGACAAAATCCAGGAAATGCAAAAGTTCTTGGGGCTAAAAGTGACCGGGCAACTGGATACATCAACTATGGACATGATGAACACACCTCGGTGTGGTGTGCCCGATGTCCAACATTTCAGCACAATGCCAGGACGGCCTGTATGGAAAAAGCGTGTCATCTCCTATAGGTACATGTCGCCACATCATTTCCTGCTTCTGTCTAGGTTTAATTTCTAAGACATGAGTCATTTAGATAAAGCCCTAAATCCATAAGTGTTAAAGTTCATTATCCCTACAAGAGAGCCCTCTTCACCCAACGAGGTTGGTTTTCCAATCTGGAGCAGATTAGGAAGGCTATAAAAGGAGAAGGAAGTTGAGTCTGCAATAAGACCTGTGAAAAAGGCTCCATGGGTCGACTCAGAAGCCCAGAAGGAAAGGCAAAAGCCATAAGCTTCCCGGGCCAGAACAATAGTATAGTGGGTAGGGCATTAGCCTTGCATGCGGCCAACCCACACTCAATCTCCAGCACAACATGTGGTCCCCCGAGCCTGCCAGGAGTGATCTGGTTAGAGTCTGGTTAGAGTCTGTTTAAGGAGGAAGCTGCCCAAGGATGAATGTTCCTGTAGTTAATAATGTCAGGTTTCAGGGACCGGAGGAATAGCTCAAAGGGCTTTGCATGCTAGAAACATGGGTTTGATACCTGTAACCACATGGTTCCTTCAAGCAACACCAGCAGCAATTCCTGAGCACCAGAAGCTGTGGCTGACTTCAAATGATAAAAATAAAATCGGGTTTTTTTTCTGTGGGGAGAAGGAGGGTTTTCCATGCAATACTCAGGAAGCCCAAGGAACATTTCCAGTGATATTCAGCCAGCCAGCAGATTAGGGACTAGGGACGCCAGAACGCTCAGGTCCAGCAGTGCAGGGCCATCAGGACCACAGAGCATTTTGGGGGT
Source organism: Sorex araneus (assembly GCF_027595985.1). Lineage (NCBI taxonomy): Eukaryota > Metazoa > Chordata > Mammalia > Eulipotyphla > Soricidae > Sorex > Sorex araneus. The sequence goes on from NC_073304.1 coordinate 178,724,984, forward strand.
GGAGAGAGCAGGCAGCACTAGGGCTTTGTGCCCACAAAGCATTCATGCCACCTCCCTGGCTTCAACGGAGGATTTTCTTACCTAAACTCCTTTATGTATGAAAGGATTCATTTTCTAATGATTTAAGTGGAAGTAAAGTATAAACAGAGAAAATTGACAGTGTCCATATTTCTCTCTCTTATGTTGCTGGTAAAGAATCAATAATTACACCCCTGACATGAGTCGTGAGGACGTTGACTATGCTATCCAAAGGGCTTTCCACGTCTGGAGTGAAGTGACGCCTCTAAGGTTCAGAAAAATCAATTATGGGGTGGCCGATATTATGATATTCTTTGCATTCAGAGGTAGGAAACTTGAACTCGCTTAAATTGTACGGTTGAATATGACCAATAACATGCACAGGAGGCCTGATTCTCTCTCCTTTGTAAACAGCACATGGAGACTTCGACCCTTTTGATGGTCCAGGTGGAGTCATCGCCCATGCTTTTGGGCCTGGACCTAATATCGGAGGAGATGCACATTTTGATGAGGATGAAACCTGGACTAAAAGCTCTAGAGGTACGCAACAAACAAAAGCCTCAAACACACTCACACACACAAACAAAATCACAAAGAAAAGTGCTTATTAATTTGGTCACAAATTTGAAAGGCCACATTCCGAGAAAGAATTTGAGTATGAGAAAATTTGTTCTGATTCTAAGCGTAATGCTGAGTGAACTGGAACATGTAGCATCAATATCACCCTCTGTAAGTTGAGGATATTGAAATAGACCACCATAAAGATCAGTTCTAAGACTCTGAGGAGGATCTAGATCTTTCATATAAAACCAAGGACATTCAGAACCATAGTAAGGAAATGCAAAGATTATAATTTAGATCATCGGTTTTTGATAATGTGATCTAGCAATAAAGCAATCAAGAAAGTCTGTGTATGCCACCAGACCTATTCAAGCATGGTCATCTGCTTGATCCTTTAGATACTGAAAATTTCTTAAGTTTCACAGAGATACAGAAAGATTAGAAATCCTCATAGAGAAACAAAGGTCATAATCTTATGTTGTTTGAGATAAAAGTTTTAGAACACCCAACTCATCATTTATCAATATCTGTGTGCATTTGCAAAGGGCATATATACAACCCACCATCCATCTCAGACAGAAATTGGAGACATTCAGTGTCCTTTGCCCCTTGGTGGAGTCACTATATTTTGGAGAGTCTAAGTCAGTACATCAGAATATTTCCTAATATTTCTACTAGAAATTCTAGGTTATAAAACTGACTCATGTTGAAAGAATACACAGGGAAAAAAAAACACTAAAAACAGGCTTGATTCAGGGTCAAAGAGAGAGCTCAAGGGCTGGAAGTTGGGTGACAGTTGCGGAAGGCCCAGGTTCGTTCCCACCACTGCCTGCATGTGGCCCCAAAACAAGAACAAAGCAAAAACAAACTAAACCATGATCTCAACGAAGCATCCCCTTGGTTCTGGCTAACACTGCTTGTGTCAGATGACAAAAGTTTTAGAGACATTACCAATCAGTCAGAAGGGTTTTTTGTTTTAGTTGACTAAAGGTTTACAAAATTTTATATTTTGTTTTTGTTTGGGGCGCCACATCTAGTGATGCTCAGGAAGCTCTGTGCTGAGGAGTCGCTCCTGGTGGTACTTGGGGGACAAGGTGGTGCCGGGGTCAAAACTGGGCTTTCTATTGAAAAGCTCTCCAAAGAACAGTGATTTCTCACTCCTGCACCGGAAGCATGGGCTCTATTTCTTCAGCCCCGTGTACACAATTTTCTGTTGAAAAGAGGAGTTTTGTACTGTTAAGTGACAAATGATGTGGAATTATATTCTTGCTGAGCAGCAGATCAGCAGTAAGATTTGTTATATTTATCTAAACATTATTTTAAGCTTTAACCAATACTTGTCAAATATTATGAGGTTATAATCTCTTCATCTGATATGAGAGATCAGTGCGGATTAGCCTCGAAGAATATCCAGGAATTCTAAAGATCCCCCAGACAAGCCATTTAATAGAGATAGTGTGTGTGGAGGGGAAACTGAGGCTGAGATAAGGGTAGGGCTTGCCTGTGGAAAAACTGGGGTCAGAACATGTGCATCCTATCTCACAGCCCAAAGAACTTCCCTCCAGTCCTTCAGTATCCAGCTTAATTGGCTCCATTCTAGATTTTCCAGACTAGAATTAAGGAAATTTCTTAATTTAGTATTCATTCTCAGCCTAAGTTTTTACCTAGTGTATTAAGTGAACAATGACTTCATGACCTCCTGAGTTTCCACTGGGATGTGAGATGGTAAGAGGCACATGGATACAGAGGTGAGATGGCTGTAGCCTTCCCCTGCAGCAACACCCACCCTGCTGAGGAATAGAACAAATAACCTTCTAAAGAAAATTCACAGTCAAAATCAATGTGAATCAGGAGTGCGAATTGCAGAGTCCTGTCAGCTCCATATGGGGGACTATAATGTGGTATATCTGTCAGTGACTCTTTGTATATGGAACTGTATATGTCCTGATATTTGCCGTTAGTACAAGATGCTTACTGAAGACTGTTCTAGAGCCAGTGAAGTCAGATCAAGAGAAAAAGCAGAACAGAGTCATGGGAAATAAGAGCAACTGGGAGGTCACATTATTTTAGACATTTTCACAGAATACATTTTACTGCTCTGCTAGCAAGGTAGTTCCTAAGCAGAAGCATCTGACCCCCAAGGGGACATTTGACAATGCATGGAAACACTTTTTGGTTGTCTGACTGGCAGGGAACATGATACTCAAATTGAATAGTGACACCAGCAATCTCTAAACACCTACAATGCCCAGGAGTACCATGGAAACAAAGAATTACCTGGCTAGGGAATCCAGAGTGCCAGGGTCGGAATACTTTCTGTGAGAGGGAGGCAGGACTCCTGAGAGCCCCATTTCTTCCTGGGTTATGTCAGATGTGTTGTCGCCCCCTGGATGCCAAGTCCTTCACTGCTCTTTCTCTCTTTGGGTTGGTTTCCTCTTAGGCACAAACCTGTTCCTGGTGGCTGTTCACGAGATCGGTCATTCCTTGGGTCTTGGCCATTCTAAAGATACAAGAGCTATAATGTTCCCCACCTACAACTATGTTGACACCAAGACATTCCGCCTCTCTGCTGATGACATACGAGGCATTCAGTATCTTTATGGTGAGTTGAATTTTTCTATCCTTTTGCTGGCGTGGATTTATACTTGTGGCTCACGTGATTGAACTCAAGCCTCATGTAGCAAGGCAGAAGCTGTCCTGCAGTGTGGCATGTATCCTGAGGACTGAAAGATATTTGTAGATCTTTTTATCTAAAAAGCAGCCCTAAAGAGTACTGTATGTAGTTTGACAATAGTTGAAATATTTCACTGCACTTTAGAAAACTTTAGCATCCATCTTCTCTTCTGCACCCCAGAAAAAGTCTGTGAGGTACCTGGACAGATAGTCTCTCAATTTTACAAAATAGAACAAGCTATCTAGTATGTTAATGAAAGAGGCAAGGGCACAGCAAGTCTTCTTTCTATCCAGCATACTGCTGTGTTGAAGAAGGAACACGAATAATAATCCCAGTGGAACAGGGAAGACAAAGGGGTCCAATATATTCTCTTCCATATTACAATCACATGAGGGGTGGAGGGAGGAGCAGTGAGTTGGTTTGACTTCTGTCAATGTTATAAAAGCCTAAATTGTTTTTCATGTATTTGGGAATCAAGAAAAGGGAATTTAGCTCAAAGGGTGAGAGTTTATGCTTTGCAAACAGGAGCCCTAAAGTTTGATATGCTTCACCCTCAGTTCCTTAAGCACCATCAGGAATGACTCCTAAGCACTGCCAGGAGTGATCTCTCACTCTCCCTCCCCTCAAAAAAAATAAATTAAAACCAAATGTTTTCAAAAGAATAATACTTCCTCTAATGAATTAAAATGCAGATTTTTTTCTAATGCATCCTAAAATGTGTTTTCAGGTCGCCCGGAAATGTCCCGCCCTATGCCCAATCACCTACATGACCTGATATGTGGCCTCAGTTTGCGTTATGATGCTGTCAGTACAGTTGGAGATAAAATCCTTTACTTCAAAGGCAGGTGAGAGTCCTGAATTAAAGACCAGTCAGGTTTTTTTGTTTTGTTTTGTTTTGTCTGGAAGTAATGGGAAATATTGGAAAATAAAGTAGATGAAACTTGTAAGAAGGGACATGAATTTGAATTGAAGATAACCCTGAAGGGGGCCCAAAGAAATAGTACAACTGGCAAGGCACTTGCCTTGCACACAGCCAACCTAGCTTTGATCCCCAGTGGCCTCTATGGTACTCTAAACCCTGCCAGGAGGGGATGGAGTGCAAGCCAGGAGTAATCCCTGAGCACCACCAGGTGTGACCCAAAAGCAACACACACACACACCAAACAAACAAACAAACAAACAAACCCTGAAGGTCTTGGATGAAGAGAATAAAGTAGTTATCATGGGCATATAATGAAATGAACTTGTGGTAACCCAGTAAATGTGGGCTGGAGAAGGGTGGGCCAGGCAGGGGTGCCTAGCTAGTACAAGCATAGCTAGAATGATGGGCAGTCCCGGAAGCTCTTGAAAAGGCTGGACTCTTAGTCACAGAAAAGAAGTTCCTAGTGACCAAAAGTCTCTGTCTGGCACACAGGCTGAAACAGATACTGAAAGCATTGGGGAGTCAACAAGATTAATATTTAGCGCTTTGCGGGGGTGGGGGGTCACACCTGGCAATACTCAGGGGATCCTCCTGAATCTGCACTCAGAAATCACTCCTGGCAGTGCTGGGGGTCCATATGGCATGCCAGCGATTAAACCTGGGTCGGCTGCATGCAAGGCAAATGCCTTACCCACTGTACTATCACTCCAGCCCACGATCAATGTTTAGTAGGTAGGCAAATGTTGTCCATTCTGAGATTATAAAAAGGTAATACTTAAGGTTAAATGACTTCCTTTAGATTAGAAAACTGGAAAATGCTTGGTGGGGGCAGAAGAACCAAGAGCTCCTGGTTCTGGGATGAGGTTGGCACGCCAGATCACTGCTACTGTCAGCGCCTGGATGAAGCACTTTTCCCTGTAATCCTTCTACCGGCATCCAGGGAACAGACATAAAAATGACAAAGAAACCTGAAGCCTTTCACAGGCCCTTTCCACCTCCGCTTCATGGGCCCAGAGTCTACAGTGATTTTTAACATGTTCTAAATGGGGGTTTGTTTTCTTATTTTCATGCCAGACACTTCTTGTGGAGATATATTGGGAATTCAAGAAGCAAAATAGATTTAATTTCTGCTTTATTGCCAAATTTAACCACTGATATTCAAGCCGCTTACGAAATTGGAGTCCAAAATCAAGTTTTCCTTTTTAAAGGTAACACTAAATTTTTGTGGTTTTGTTTGAGGGTGGTCTCCCCAGCAATGTTTGGGGATCAGGACTTTTAAATGTGGCTCTAAACAGGGATGGGGAAACATTTTTCTGTCAAAGTCACTTGGCTATATAGAACATTATATGCAGGCCATACAGTATAGGCAGGACCAAGGGCAGCTGAGAGATGCACGTGTCTGCCCTGGAATGAGTCTTCTAGCATCACAAGCCTTCTATGGCCTGCGGGCCCAGGTACCTCATCCCTGCAGTCTAAACTAAAAACTAAACTAGCTTAACTATCTTGGTAGCACTGTAGCACTGTAGTCCCACTGTTCATCGATTTACTCGAGGAGGCACCAGTACATCTCACATCTCCATTGTGAGACTTGTTGTTACTGTTTTTGGCATACCAAATACGCCACATACAGCTTGCCAGGCTCTGCTGTGTGGGTGGGATATTCTCAGTAGCTTGTAGGGCTCTCCGAGAGGGACAAAGAACGATCTTGGTAATACATAAAATCTTAGGGGGAAAGTTTGGAAGTATAACATAGTAGTATCATCTTAAAAAAATCATAGATCGTGCCTAAGTACAGGCGGTCTTATAATCCAGAGGTAAGGGGATAGAGGGGCCTTGCTGTGTGGGATGGTACTTCCTGCATGAATGTGACCTGCCGTTTTTCACTGTCTTCACAGATGAGAAGGTCTGGGCCCTCCAGGACCTCAAGCTGAAGCCAGACTACCCCAAGAGCATTCATTCTTTGGGCTTCCCTAACTCTGTGAGAAAAATTGATGCAGCTGTTTTTGATCCAATTTTGTACAAAACCTTCTTCTTTGTAGAAAACCAATTTTGGAGGTAAGCTTTAACTGTTGGTAATTTGATTTGATCTTTAAGATCTATAAAATAGACAAAGAATGAAATTTTCCAGAAGGTAACTTTTCTATGCAAATTCCCAAAGATCCCTGACTTTCCCTAGAGAGGAAGAGAGTGTAGAACTGAAATAGTTAATTTACCTCTTTTGTTATTGCTGTTATTATTATTTTAGTTACATTTTTTCCCTTGGGGGCCACACCCAGCGGTCTAACCCCATTCATTAACCGATTTCTTTTAGCTTCTTAAATAACACATAATGCATTTAAAATAGAAGCACTTTTTTTTTTCATGTCAGAGATTAAACCTAGGGTCTACATGTGCCAGGCAAGCTTTATTGCTGAGTTCCACTCCCAGGGCTAAGCACCAACACTAGAAGTAAAATGTCATTTTGTTCATCACTGTAGAAGCATTTTGAAAAACAGTGGTTTAAATGTATAAGATCAAGTATTTACAACTCAGTTTGGAGAGGTAAGGAATTTTCTAACATTGAATCCAAATTGACATGGAAATTCCATCTTCTGAAATATCGCTAGTTTTCTACTTACAGAGAATTAGACAATTGGGCTAAGAAAACCAGGTGATAAGTCAGAAATGAAGATGAAAGGGCAAGTAATAAAATAATAAAATAACCTGGACCAGATAGTGAGTAAATGAAAGTCTACTGGAAACAAAAGCAGAGTACAAGATCTTAGGCAAATCTTGTCCCCTAAAAGGTGGTTGAGGGTTTATTTAAAAGGTGGGTTTCTGAGCTGAGAGCTTTTGCACAGAGAAGCATATAGGATGCTACACAAAGGCATTAAAGGCTCAACAGCTGTGGACAATGCTTTTACTCCAGATGGTTGGACATCACTAGAATAAGGGGATGGAGAGTACTGATACTCTCAAGTGACTTGTACTTATCTCAATGAACATGTCTCTTCCTTCCTACCGTCCTTGCAAGTGGATTAATGAATTTGGCTGACACGGCTCTGTCCTAGATGCTGTGCTCTCAGCAGGGCCACCAACCCTGCAGGGGACATCGTAAAAGAGTAGGACACATAAGTGGAGAAGGGGAGGGTGAGGGTCCCACAGGGACTCAGAACAAACCAGTCAAGATTCTTGATTTTCTTATCAGTGCATCAAAACCCTTTCATGAGGTGCCTTTCAGGGAAGAGCAAGAAGGTTCATGAGGGAAATGTTGATCTTTATGTCATGGAATCTATTTTATATTTTTCTTTTTTTGTTTCTTTTTTTTTCTCTTTCGGTCACACCCGGTGATGCTCAGGAGTTACTCCTGGCTCTGCACTCAGGAATTACTCCTGGAAGTGCTCTGGAGACCATATGGGATGCTGGGTATCGAACCCAGGTTGTCTACATGCAAGGCAAACGCCCTACCCACTGTACTATCACTCTGGTCCAGGAATCTATTTTCTGATAAAGTTCCTTATTTCTTTGCTCAGGTATGATGAGAGAAGCCAACGCATGGACTCTGATTATCCCCAAGCAATAACTAGATTCTTCCCAGGAATCGGCCCAAAAGTTGATGCAGTCTATTACCACAACAGTGAGTAGAAAGCCAAGGATATACTGGGAAGTGCTTTGACAACACTCGGCTGATTAGAATGTCTAGATCAAACATCGGGTCTCCAAACTGACAAGAATAGGACTCTGTGTTCCCCCCAGGGGCACAGGGCACAGTGTACCAAGCTCAGATGGGGTGGACCAGAAGAACAAGTTAGGGAGACCTCCAGAGGGTAGCCAGGCAAGAGGGACATGACGGTCACTGGTTCTATGGGTGTGACTCTCTGGACTTCCCCATGATATTCAGCTCACAGTACTGCTGTGTGAGGACAAGACAGCCAGGATTTAGGCAAACTGGGATCTTCCGTGCCTTTTCATACCGTGCTTTCTTTACCTTCCTGCCGGCCTCTTTCAGCCTCAATGGGCTCACAAGGACAAAGAGTGAGGGCAGGATGAGAAAAACTTGAGTTTGGGTCAGTATTTGTGAATCAAACTTCATGCAAGATCAGCCTAAGCAAAACTGTCCTTGGACCAAGAATTTGTTATTCCTATACTGTGTCTTTTTACCTCTTCTATGGAACTGGGTCCAATCTCCTCTTCTCTGAGCTCTACACCTGGGATATGACTTTTCCAAGACATTTGCATGTCTTGGAAAAGTCATAATTAGCACTTAAGACCAAACAACCTCCTTAAAATTAATGAAGACAAGGAGAGAGTACAAAAGGGAATGCCCTGCTGCAGAGGCAGGGTGGGGTGGTGAGGGATGGGGTGGGGGTGGTGAGAGGGATACTGGGATCATTGGTGGAGGTGAATGGGCACTGGTGGAGGGATGGGTAAACGATCACTCTATGAGTGAAATGCAAACACAAAAGTTCATAAGTCTGTAACTGGACATCACAGTGATTCTCTAATTAAAATTTTTAAAAAACTTAACAACTAAAATTAATGAAGATACTATAATGGTCAAATAATGGAATGTAGGCAGATATCTAGCTGGCAAAAAAAAAGTCCCAGCCTAAAGGACTCAATATTTATATTCTCAAATTGGATCCTGTCAAGTCTAGATAATCTATAAAAATATTGTGTGATCTTTTTTAAAAAAATACAAACAGAGAGTTAAACTATTCATTTTCTGTTTCTTTTTAGGACATTTCTACTTCTTCCAAGGCACTAACGTGCTTGAATATGATATTCAACAAAAGCATGTCACCAGAACACTGAAGAGCAACAGCGAGTTTGGTTGTTAGGAATGCTATACTTGATGGCATTTGCCAGTTCGCTTCAATTTAATGATTATGCATTGCATGATTATTCTGTACTCAGTTTGCCAATATTACAAATTAAGGTAATTTTAGAGAAGTGATTGTTGAAATGCATAAAATACATAAGGTTTTCAATTTTGGAAACTACCATTGCCAATTCTAAGGAAAGTTTGGGCCATGCACAGCTATTCTTGTGGCTTCTCCAAGTGTACTGCTTAAGGATCACTCTTTGATGACTCTCAGATGAAACCCAAGGCAGGGTGCACAAACCCCCATGCCCTCCCCCCTTGCAAAACATGCATTCCAGTCCTTTGAGTTATCTCCCCAATCCTGTCATCGACAATTTTTACTTCACCCTGCTATTAATTTTTTTAAAAGACACCTCAAAGGCCAAGAAAATACTTAGGTTCCAAACAATCTTGAACTGAGAAATTATAATTATACAAATAAAAACTAATATATTTCCATAGCCACTAAGTGCTTCAGCAAAGGTGCAATTTTAATTATTTTGGAGTAGAAGCAGAATGTGCCAAGAACTTTAAAATTACAATGTAAAAACATAGAAGTGTTATAACTATGGTAATAATGTGGCTTATATTATCAATATTGACTTTTACAATGTCTTCTATAAAAATATGTAAATACTTGGAGAATATTTTCTCAAATAAAAACAATAAAATAACATACTCGGTTTTTAAGGATTTTTTTCTTACACGAAAGATTATGGGCATTGGGGTCCATGGAGGAGGGATGTATACACATCGGTGATGGATGTTGGAGTTGGAATTACATGCATGAGAAACCCTCATTAACAGTACTGTAAAGCACAGAATCCCAATTAAGAATAAAAGAAAGAAATTTTTAAAAAATGACTCTGGACTTAATCCCAAATTAAAACAAGTTTCTGTGTGACCATATCAAAGGATGAATAAAAATATGAGAAGTGGGTCATGAAACAGAGTTCTTGCTTTGCTCATCATCCGAATCCTTAGTCTAAAGCCAAGAAACATTCTCCAGACTCGGCAGGAGCTCAGGGACCCCTGCACTTCAGGCCCTCAGCCCTGGACAGCAGGAGGGATCGAAAGGGACTTCCCGGCCAGGAAGAGGAGGTGCTAGAAGCACATGAGATGCAAGGATTGGTGATTAGGCTGCTGACACGGAGCCCTCTGGTTTACTTGGGGAAGGGGAAGAGGGGCTGATTGGACAATATCTGCAATTTGACTGTGTATGTATGTAATCTTGAATATTTTTTAACTTTTTCTGATCTTTTGTTTTTCCTTTGATTGATGGGTATACTATGATCCTTTTTTGTTTTGTTATTTTGGGGGTCTACACCCAGCAGTGTTTTAGGGGTTACTCTCAGCTCTCAGCTTGGAGGTTACTCCCAGTGGTGCTCAGGGGGAAATGAGGTGCCAGTGACCAAATCTGGGCCTCTGGATGCAAAATATACACTAAGTATATTGAGTTCTCTCTCCAGTTCAGGGATACTTGTAGGGTGGGGATAATATTGGACGTTATACGTGTAATGTGCTGGGCAAACAGTATAAGACCAATATCAATACATAAATGTTTTCCCCTTTCTTTTTTAATTAATTAATTTTATAGTTGTTCATGATTAATTACATTCAATATCCAACACCAATCCCACCACCATTGCACCTTCCCACCACCATTATTTCCAATCTTCCCAAAGTTTTCCACTTTCTTAAGGACAATTCTAAGTATATATCTGTTTGATCACATTACACACTTTGAGAAAATGCAAGGCCATAAATAACCAAAATTATGTGTTATAGAAGAAATATATAAGCATCTGCATATATTAAAATATCTATTCTGTTGGTTTCATATCATAGATGTCAATATATATGAATGTGTGTCTACCAAAAATCTGGACATGGATGTTTCTAGCAAATTTATTCATTGTTGGCAAATCCTGTAATCAACTAAAATATAGTTCAATAATTGAGTAGATAAACTGTGGTACACCCAGACAATGGAATATCACTCAGGGCTGGAAAGCTACACACCATGTGATGCTCAATACAGCTGGAAAAGGTAAAGCTATGGAAACCATGGAAAGGGAAGTAGTTCCTTGAGCTGGGGTATAAGGGCAGAGAAAAACAGGTGGGGCATTGAAGACTTTTAGAATAATGAAAATACTCTAATGGCACAATGATGGACAAATGTCATTGACACTTGTATCCAAACCCTTAGGCCTGGGACGAGAAACCTTTATTTGGTCAAGGACCATTTGGTTATTTATAACATCACTCATGGGCCATAAGATACAGGCAAACAGACTGCAGGCAGCCAATGAGAAATACACATATCTATCCAATAATGGATGAGGGCCATACTCCATGATCTCACAAACTTTAAGTGGCCCATGGCCAGACAGTCCTTCACTTTTGCCTGTGAAAACAAGATCAAGAAGATGTGTTGAACTCTGGGTGATTAAGATGTGTCAGTGTATTAAACAGAAAACACGGAAGCCTAATATCTATAAGATGGGTGGTTTTGAAAAAAAAGGAAAAAATTGTAATCCTAGAGTTTCCTATTCATTTGACATCTCTTATTCAGGAAAGGTTAACAAAAGAGGTGTTGAGACAAGCTAGAGATATGATATTTCACTCATGAACACTCTTGGAAAAAAATTATAAAAGACACCGGTTGCCTATCAACTCCTAAGGAGCAATTCCAGAATGCACAGTGGGGCGCCATAAAGCTATAGAGGTCCTCTCCACCCGACAAGAGCAGCTCCTAGCCGAAAGCTGGCCACTGGGTTCTGTCCTAATTCTGTGCTGTTTCCACACCTGCTCTCATGTGTCTGCTCTATCCTCATCTGAGAAAGTATTTCTTAATAAACATTTTGGATTTTTTTTTATAATGGAGGTCATGCCCGGCAGTGCTGAGGGGACAGTGGAGGAACAAGTAGTACTGAGGGCTGAACTTGGGGTCTCACTGAGACCAGGCACACGCTCTCCTTCACGAGCGAGCCCTCTCCCTGAGCCCTCAAGCAACATTTTCCAACTTACAGTCAGATGGAACATTCTGTCTGCCCAAGGGCAACTAAAAATTTCACTGTTCTGCTTGCACAACCGGGGACACTTATGCCAAACACATTACAAACACTTTCCTTCCTTCTATAAAATAAGAATTTCCTGGAGTCACATAATGACCATTGTCATGGCTGAGGACTCTGAATGACGGGTTTCAGCTACGCATGTTGAGTGATCAGCGTCATTATCCTTCTCATAAGTGAAGAGATGTGCAGATATTATCTATCCCTAATTCCCTTTTCCTACTTGCCTACCTCACCCCTCAACTAAAATGAACAAGTTTCTCAGACAAATAGTCATAAAAATTGGTATACAGTCTGATTTCAACTATGAAAATATATAGAAAAAAATTGTAGACAAGATGTTTGATTGTACAATAAGAGGGACTATTACGAACTAATACTTTCTGGCTGCTGAGAGTCAGAATTGGAAAAAATAGATGTTTTATACATGTCCCATGATCAAAACATGGGAATATATTATCATATTCAAAAATATGGAATATCAATATATTTCAAAAGAATATATTTAGTGATTTAGTGATTTAGTCATCCCATTGCTCATCGATTTGTTCGAGTGGGCACCAGTAACGTCTCATTGAGAGACTTATTGCTACTGTTTTTGGCATATCCAATAGGCACGGGTAGCTTGCCAGGCTCTGCTGTGCGGGCTCGATACTCTTGGTAGCTCGCCGGGTTCTCCGAGAGGGGCGGGGGAATCGAACTCAGGTCAGCCGCGTGAAAGGCGAACACCCAACTGCTGTGCTATCACTCCAGCCCAAAAAGAATATATAGGAATAAAAAATATAAACAATTTTTATATATAGGAATATATAGAAATAAAAAAACATAAACAATTGTTTGTTCTTTTCTTGGCCAGGCTCTCTCGAGTGGCTTTTCTAAAGTAAGCACCCTTCTTTCTGTATCTCTACACCTTCTCTTTTTTTATTCCTAATAAAATTCCTTATTCAGGTATCATCTTTTAGGTTGTAACTGGACTAAAACCTTCTTTCCTAGTTTTAAATAGTCCCTCTGTTCACTCTTAAATAAATATGTTGGAAGATATGCCACCAGAGAAAAATGATGGAGGAAAAACTGGAACCTAGGAGGAGCTGACAAGTGTGAGACCACAGTTCTTCTTTAACCTCTAAATTTCTGTCTGAATCAGGTTCATTTCTGGGTCTCACAGGTGAAATTCCCAAGTTCCTGACCCACTGCACTATCTCCCTGGTTATGGCTTTGATGTACAAAATTACTGCATCTTCACCACTGCCAAAGTGCCTGAGAAACGCCCCCCCCCCCACCGTCTGCCATGTGTCACATCTAGTCAGTCTCTTCTAACCCTATAAAGGTTCCCTATACACAGTTGATGTGAGTTATAGTCTACTTAGCAAAGGAAGAAAGGGGAAATGTGGAGAGGGAAGAGGGAAGAGGAACAGAAGGTGGGGAGAGAAAAGAGGGAAAGGAGAGAATAGGGAGAAGAAGGAAAGAGAGAGACAGCAGGAAAATGGTGAGCTAAGAAAGGAAGAAGGGGGAGAATAGAAAGAGAAAAGAATGAGAAATGGAAGAGGGAAAAGGAAAGGAACGGGAAAGGGAGGAGGAGGGAAGGGAAGGAAAGAAAGGAGGCAATAAGGATCCTAGGAAAGAATTTTCTCCCTCCTCCCTTCCTCCCTTTATCCCTTCCATCCCTTCCTCCTTCCCTCCCTTCCTCCTTCCCTCCCTCCCTCCCTCCCTTCCTTCGTTCCTTACTTCCTTCCTTCTTCCTTCCTTCCTCCCTCCCTTCCTTCCTTCCTTCCTTCCTTCCTTCCTTCCTTCCTTCCTTCCTTCCTTCCTTCCTTCCTTCCTTCCTTCCTTCCTCCCTCCCTCCCTCCCTCCCTCCCTCCCTCCCTCCCTTCCTTCCTTCCTCCCTCCCTTCCTTCCTTCCTTCCTTCCTTCCTTCCTTCCTTCCTTCCTTCCTTCTTTCCTTCCTTCCTTCCTCCCTTCCTTTCTTCCTTGGAGGAACATGGGCCATGCTCAGATATCACTCTGGAGGAGCTCAGGGGACCAGGTGCAGTTTCAGGAATCAAATTGGATTAAGCCACATGCAAGGCAAGTTCCTTATCCCTGTACCATCTCCAGTCCATAATTTGATTTTTAAACTTCTAAATATTTACTAACTTGAATTACAGAGGAGGGAAAGAGATTAAAAAGGAATAAGAAAAGTATTGAATATAGAGACAGGAAAATTCCTGCCCAGGAAGGAGCATCATTCATTTTGGTTATGGAGTAGTCAGTCTAGACCTGCCACCCACTAACTGGATATGGGACTAAGTCCCACCAAAAGTGGATGGAAAAACATTTTTTTCTTCTAGTCTTTTTTTCTGCCAGGTCTTCTGCCTTAAAAAAAACAATCAAATTCACCCAAAATCAATAGTAGGTATTTCAAATCAACTACTCAAAAAACAAGCTTTCCCATCCAATTTGATTCTTGATTATTTCCCCTGTTTTAACAGAATATTTTCATATAGAGACTCTAGATATATCTGTATAGCTTTTCATTCATTTACATATCATTTGATGTGATTTATAAATATGTTCCCCTTAAAGCAAAACTGCGTGTTCTATACAATGCTGAATTGTATAGAACCTGTGAACTTTCACAGGTCAGATAATTTCTCTAAAACCCACAAACATAAACTGTCCAGTGAATTCCAGTTAATAATTTTTCCAGGGGTAGAGGGGAAGCCCCAGTTTTCTCCTTACTAAGACAGGAGGCATTTCCTGGAGCTTAATCACTGTTGTGACTTGCAAATTTGGGACGATGGAGAGAAATTAGTATACGAAGTTGTAACACCCTACTTTGGATTTGAAACTTTTGGAAGTGATCCTGCTGCCACTTGGAAGAATGCATGAGTCAAGCTGGGATGAGTTAAACCACCGGCCTATAAAAGCTGGGTTGCAGAGGGTGGACACGGAGACTGGCAGAGAGGCAACAGAACCAAGCCCTGAGACAATGTCCTCGCAGATGAAGAGTCTGCCAACTCTGCTGCTGCTGTGCCTGGCCATCTGCTCAGCCCATCCGCTGGACAGAGACCCTGGGGGCCAGGGCAGCATCATGGACTTCGTGCAGGTAATTGAGGGAGGAACCCACACACTCACAGGCATGGCCAAGTGGCCAAAGTGTTTCCATTTGAAAAAGTCACACAGAATCGTCTGACTTGACAGTGTAGAAAGAGAGTCACTGCAGGAGACAGAGCTTGGAAAATGTTGGGTGTGGGCCTTGTTATTTGAGTTCCGCCTTGCATGTGGAAGACATACTGGCCAGAAACATTAGGTGTCTGCCAAGATCACCCCGACACGGAGCTCGAAGGCACAAAAGCAGCAAGTGGGGATGTGCGGAGTTGATCTGATTGGGGAATATCTTTAGATATTTTGGTCCAGCGTAAGTGTGCACATGCATGCAAGGCTGTGTCGTGTTTAGACACAAGACTTGTCCAGTGTGCTTCTTGAGTAAAGTACTTGTTAGAAATGTCAAGTGGGAAGGTGAGGAAAATCGGTAAGTGTGGCTGGCTGAAATGCCCAGTTATGTCCAAATCAAGTTTGCTTTGCTTTTCTCCATAGAGTTCATTAAACATTTTACTCAGTTTTGATAATAAACTCAGATGCAGATGTGCTGAGTTTAAAAAAAAGTACTAAAAGTGAGGAAGCATCTGCAACTGAAGAATTAGATCAAAGATAGAATTTATTTTTATGTCAGCTAATGAGAGGAATAGTTCAGATAGATTGAGTCAATGATTTTACACCATTATTATAGTGGACTAAAAACCAGGAGACTGACCTTTAAGTGATACTTATCATTCCAACAGCAATACCTAGAAAAATACTACAATCTTAAAAAAGATTCAAGACTCTTAGTTAGAACAGAGAACAATGGTCTTATTGCTGAAAAAATCCAAGAAATGCAGAGATTCCTGGGACTGAAGGTGACAGGGAATCCTGACCCTGAGACTTTGGAAATGATGCACAAGCCCAGGTGTGGCGTTCCTGATGTTTGGGACTTCAGCACCTTTCCTGGCTCGCCCAAGTGGAAGAAACACCACTTGACTTACAGGTACTGGGACCAGAAACATTCTCGTTGAGTGCTGAGACTGCATAAACAAGGACTGAAGGGGGAAAAAATACCTTTTTGTGTTTCTCATGTAGAATTGTGAACTATACTCCGGATTTGCCAGAAGATGCTGTGGACGCTGCCATTGAAAGAGCGCTGAAAGTTTGGGAGGAGGTGACGCCACTTACATTCTCCAGGATGCATGAAGGAGAGGCTGACATCATGATCACCTTCGCAGTGGGAGGTAAAAACCCCCAATGAGCAGAAACTACAGCACACATAACGGTTTTGTTGCATTGGAAAGATTTTCAGTGAGAAACAGATTTCTCCTCTTCAATAAAAACATTTTCTCTTTCAGAACATGGAGACTTTTTCCCTTTTGATGGGCCTGGAGAAATCTTGGCTCATGCCTTTGCACCTGGCCCGGGGATTTCTGGAGATGCTCATTTTGATGATGACGAAAAGTGGACAAAGGACACATCAGGTTAGTTGTACATTTCTCTGTATAATATGGTGCTTTAAAAACAATAGTTGGGGACCAGAGAGATAGTACAGGGACCTTGATGCTTGCATGTGGCTGACTCTGGTCCAATCCCTGGTCCCATATATCGCTGCCAGAAGTGATCCCTAGCATGGAACCAGGAGTAAGCCCTGAGCAGGGCTGTGTGTGGCATATATATGGATTCCTGCTATCTAAGAATACTCAGGAAATAGGATGTTCTTAATTTACCAATGGGTCAAAAACAACAGAATGATTTTTTTAGGGGGAGGTTGTCATAACTGAAAAATTCTTACAATGTCTGTAAAGTTTATTCTGTGAGGGTAAACAAAATATGGAGGCATCACAAAAGCATTGTTGGTGCCTCTGGTGCTAGTGTGATCTTAGTATCTTCATTCAGAAAGAGTTTCTCAGTATGTCTAGTTGCAGATTTCCAAGGACAATATAGAGCATTGAATGGACACTAACATGCACTCTGAATACTGCTTCTATTCAACTCTGGGAAAATTTCCCCCAATTATTTACTTATGCTTTGAAACATAACATGCCAAGAATTAAATTCCAGAAACTTCAGATCTTGTTAAGGATTTTCTCGCTAAATCAACATTATGTACTGCTTCAGAAAAGGAAAAAATTTAGTGGACTTTTTTGGAGTAAAGGACTAACAATGGTATGTTTTATGGTAGCAAATGTCCAAAAGTTTGGGGTAGAAAAATGTTTCTCAGTTCCCAGTGAAACCTCTATACAGAGTTCAAGCCTGGGGCTAATGCTGTGTAAAATCACTGGCCTGACTGACTTCACAGCTTCTTCCCACAAAGTCTCAACTGAGAACTTTACTAGGATCACAAGTTATATAAGTAACACTTACAGAACTAAAACTCACTTACTTGGTTTATCAATAATACTAACTCAAAGAAACAGCATACAATCAATGTTTTTGTGACCAAAATCTCTGTGGCTACTGCTAGTTAGAATTGGCAAGTTGTGATTTAAGTCAATCTCACAAATCCTGTGACATCTGTCATTGTTAATAATCTTAGATCCAATATGTACTAATTAATGACCACGAGTCTGCCAAATTATTCAGGCAATTGTCCAATGAAAATTATACACATGTGATCAGGATTTCAGAATAGAGCTGAATAAACTCTGATTTACTGAAACCGAAACCAAGTCTGGCAAACGTTAGTACATAGATGCAGTGTCTAGCTTTTCATTGACAAATGAAGCACTGTAGCACTGTAGCACTGCCATCCCATTGTTCATCGATTTGCTTGAGCAGGCACCAGTAATATCTCCATTGTGAGACTTGTTACTGTTTTTAGTGCATAGAATACACTGCAGGTAGCTTGCCAGGCTATGCCATGAGGGCGGAATACTCTCGATAGCTTGCTGGGCTCTTCGAGACGGATGGAGGAGTCGAACCTAGGTCGGCTGCATGCAAGGCAAACGCCCTACCCGCTGAGCTGTTTATTAAGGAACTGAACAAGTAGATTCATTTCATTCCTAAACAGAAGAAAAATTAATAGGATCACAAAGTTATAGGCTCCTGAGGCTGTAGATGGATTAGCTGGGCACTGGACTGAACTCTTTGTCTCAAAGATCAGCTAAAAACCCAGACGCTGCCTTTCAGGAAGCAAACAAACATCCTCTGTGCTAGACCTCAGTAATTGTTTGTTATGATTCCTTAAACAGGGACCAATTTATTCCTGGTTGCCACCCATGAACTTGGCCATTCCCTGGGCCTCCGTCACTCAGACAATCCTGAAGCTTTGATGTACCCTCTCTACAATACTCTCACTGACCCGAACCGATTCCGTCTCTCTCAAGATGATGTGGCTGGCATCCAGTCCCTGTATGGTGAGTGATGCGGGGCGGGGGTGGGGGGTGGGGGAAGCTGGGCTCTGTGGCTCTGTAATGATGCTATTCGGAAAGTTTTCAATGCCATGAAAGGCAACTGCAGTTCAACTCAAAACACTTGGAGAGTATCAGTCAAGTGTATAAATGGACAGAAGTATCACGTTCTCCTGATGTTTATCCCCACTCCTGTTCTCATCAGGACCTCCCACTGTTTCCACGGATGCCCCAGCAGTGTCCACGAAACCTGTGCCCACAAGACCCGGGCCCCCAGACATGTGTGATCCTGCCTTGTCCTTTGATGCTGTCAGCACTCTGAGGGGAGAAACCCTGTTCTTCAAGGGCAGGTCAGACGGGAACATTTCCTTTTCTTGTCTATTATTTTTATGAACAATGTTTAAACCAGAAACTTAAAGGTGATTTTGGAACTTTTAAAACCATTTCTGCTTTGGGACTACACCCAAGGTGGCTGGGGACTATTCCTGCTGATGTTTGGGGGATCATTTGATGCTGGGGATTGAGCCCTGGAGCTCACACGTGCAAAGCATGAGCTCTAATCCTTTGAACCATCTCCCAGGCCCCAGATTTTGAAACACTTAAAACAAAATGCTTGAACTCAATATGATTTGGTACTCCACTTTCCATACTTTCCTAGGATTATTGCCGAGTTCATTTTCAAAGAATTAGGCCCTGATCTCCTAATTGCTGTTTGCAGGTGTCAAAAGTCATGGATAATTTCCAAAAGGATCAAATAGAACTCCCACAATCAGAATGTATCCCCACTGCCCTTTAAAATGACAGCCAGACAAGGATTTCATTTAATCAGTTAAATTATTTGCTGGTGAATAAACATCCCAAAGTAAACCAACCAGACTGCACAATAAATTCAAAGCAAGTCTCACTGGAATTGTTTCCTGTTGGTTCTGTAGTTCTCAAATTTGCCGACAATGAAGGACTTTTTTGTACATCCAGAATTGAGCCATGTAGTGTAAAAATACACACACACACAATCTACCTGACTAGTATATATATACACACACATATGTATGTATATATACACATATGTATACACATATATATATATCACAAGCACTTCTACATACACTGTAAGTATTTAAGCTCGCTCCACCAAATTAACTATGTTGTAGGATAACTTTCCTTTCCTAAAAGATGTTACTCTGGAACCCTATGGCAGGAAGTCCAGTGTAGTCTCGTGAAGATAAAGGAAAGGTGCTTTCTCTCCTGCGAATATACCTGCTTTCTATCTGTCATCAAGCTGGAGGATGAAGAGAGGGAAAGATGGTGAGGCAGGATGGTGAGATCAACTTGCTAGAAGAGTCTTTCATGCTGCTCTTCTTTATTCATACACTGCAGGTATTTTTGGCGCAAATACCTCAGGGCATCTAAACCTGAGTTGTATCCAATCTCTTCATTTTGGCCCTCTATTCCTTCTGGCATCGACGCTGCATATGAAGTTAAAAGCAAGGATACTGTCTTCATTTTTAAAGGTAATCTTTATTAATTACCTTTAATAAATTAAAGGTATTTTAATCTATTAATCTTCATCTTTAAAATTGGTTCAACCTATTCAAATAAATCCTCTCATAGGAAAATTTGATAGGATTTAATATGGTTCACTTTATTACTCTAAGATAAATAATAACTAAGACACATATTACTTTGTGTGTATTTTACAGATGATAAAAGGAACACAATAATATCAATTGCTTAGAGTTGTAAACTTACATTATCTGTGCTCATTCATTTAACCTGAAATGTTTTGCTAGATGTCACTTTGAGGAGGTGGCTGAATTAAAAAGTCTGGCTTTCTCTTTATAATGAAAAGCAAAGGTGGGTGGAGCTACAGTACAAGTAAAGTGTTTACCTTGCATGCAGCCTGCCTCGTGCAATTCCTGGCACTGCATCTAGTACCCAGGTCACAGCCAGGAGTGACCTCTGAGCACGGGCCAGGGGTCTTAGGCCCTGAAAACCACCGGTATTCCAACCTAACCCTCACCCAACAAAATCAAAAGTCCTCAAACAAACAAACAAACAAAAAAACACTTTCCACACCCAATAGTTTCAATGTTCAATGCTATTAATTCCATATGAATCTGAACAATCGATCTTCTAAACAGGACAGCAGTTCTGGGCCGTCAGAGGAAATGAGGTGCAGGCAGGTTACCCAAGAAGCATCCAAACTCTCGGATTTCCCCCAACAATAAGGAAAATCGATGCTGCTTTTTCTGATAATGACAGGAAAAAGACATACTTTTTCTTGGAGGACAAATACTGGAGGTAAGATGTAATAAAAATGGTTTTGTAGAGTGCCGAATTAGGAAAATCGTTCTCTAAGGCAATTCCCCGCCAGGTACTCTGCCTAGCTCCCCTCTCCCGTTGACAGCCCTGGGGAAGTGTTTACTTTCAAACACCGCCTAATGCCTTTGGCTCCCCTGTTCTGGGTTCCAGGAGCCATTGCTGGCGCTCCTCGGCCTACCTGGGAACCTCCTCTCCCCCACCCAGTCCCCAGACCCTCACTCAAGTTTCCAACCTACAAGAGGCTTTCCCTGCCAGACTTCACATGCAACAGGGATTTTCCTGCTTTGTGAGAAGACTTCTTGAGAATCCGGGTCATAGAATTCTTACTTTTCTCTGTCTTCTAGGTCTGCTCTCTGTCTCACTGTGGGGAGAGGGCATTTTCTTGTCCTCCCCTTCATTAGATAATCCTCAACTCTTCTTCTTAACCTCTCCCACTAATTATTCTGCCTTCTGAAGAGGATGACCACAATAGCAGTCCAGGTTGATGGCTAGTGGACGGTGAGGCTAATTCGTGGCTTTCTACCCAGACACTGAGACATTAGAGCAAAGTAACTGAGGTCTAGTTTGTGCTTTGCTCCAGATCTCAACCCTCATGCCAAGGAGGCTGCCAGAGAAAATCCAGATGTTCAGGGCAGAGAGAGCATTCGTGAGCCAAGTAGGGTGTAGAGATTCAAATTTGTATTTGAGATAAATCACACAATCACTTTTTGAATCCGTTCACTGTTTCATGCCTTAGTTACAGAAAGATA
This sequence comes from Sorex araneus, assembly GCF_027595985.1. NCBI lineage: Eukaryota > Metazoa > Chordata > Mammalia > Eulipotyphla > Soricidae > Sorex > Sorex araneus. The sequence continues at coordinate 178,746,566 of NC_073304.1, forward strand.
AGAGGCTATTTTCATCCAAGCTTAAGAAATATGGTAACAAACGAGACTTGCCCCATCAGGATGTTACCTCTGTTCCTGGGGGAGATACAATTTTCAGAGCTAAACTGCGGCACCATTACAGCCAAATGTCTCCATAGTGTTAAAAATGTTTGACATTAATTTTCAGTACATGGAATGTTTCTATAGTTCCATAATAAACCTAACATGCTTTATGCATTTGGGTAACATGTTTTCTTTGCTATGCTGAGCTGAGTTCCTTTTACTTTGTGCAGATTTGATGAAAAGAGACAGACCATGGAGCCAGGCTTTCCGAAGAAAATAGCTGAAGACTTCCCAGGAGTCCACCCCAGAGTTGATGCTGTCTTTGAAGCATTTGGTAAGAGGACACTTTGTTGGAGATGGGGTCCTTGGAACTTTTAAGGCAGCAGAGGGAAGAGGAGAACTGAAAATCTAAGTTGTTGTTTGTTTATGATACATGATAAACAGAGATACATGCACAGCGTGTGGTCTATCATGAAACGACACCCCCGATTTGAAACATTTAATATAAATTTCTTGTGCCAGTTCCCTCTTTCTCCCCTCTTTCTCCCCCCTCTCATTTCAAGTTGACAGTTTTATACTCATTACATGACTACATACAAGCTGTTATGAGTCTATGTTTTACACACAAAAATACCAAAGTGCTCACACGTCCTTTCTTTACATAAAGGGTCACACCCGTCACACTTCCATGTCAATATACACTCTCCTTCCCCTGTGACATGGTCAGGTACCTTCATTCCATCCCAGAGCTAATTTCCAGATATTATCCTATTCCTCAGTTATGTGTGTTTACTTAAATTAGGCAGAGGGGAAAATGTAGCTTGCTGTGTGCCAAAGTGGAGAGAGATGTCACTCGCTGGAAACAATGACCCAAGCGACCCAGCAGGTCTGAAAGGCTCCCCAGGGTCCTAGAGAGTCCCTCTGCTTCTCCTTGCCCAGAATCATGCCTCACTCTTCCACAGGGGTGAGACAGGAGTATTGTGACAATAGGAAATAAAGACCCCCAGCGTGTTCAGAAAATCAGAGGATTTTATCAGAATGGATGTAGAGTAGCCTAATGGCCTAAGCTGTGCTTTCTTCTCAGAGTTGTCAAATGGCATTGGCCAAGCATCTGACTGCGTCTTCTTCTATAGGATCATTGCAGAAATGTGGAGGGGGGGGGGAACACGTGAAACATGTACAACATAGATACTGGCATGGGGTGAAACCCAACAAGCACTTTCTACCTTTAAATCTATTCTGAGTTTAACTGTATGCCAAATTATTTTTTGGAGGGGAAACACCTCACTATTTTCCTGGTTTGCTTGCAGGATTTTTCTATTTCTTCCGTGGATCTTCACAGTTGGAATTTGATCCCAATGCAAAGAAAGTGACTCATATTTTGAAGAGCAACAACTGGCTCGACTGCTAGGAGATAGAGTTGAGATGCTGAATATCAAGATAGTGAACATACTGAGAAGACATAACCTGGGCGTGGTCCACAAAGCTGGCGAGCGTCAGCTAAGCCTCAGTGCAGGGCTGTAGTGCCTTCTCCTGCCTGGACAGTGACTTGAAAGTCAAGTGTCCTCTCTGTCTTGGCGGCACAGTCATATTTGTCAGGGCATCCGGAGACGGAAGGTTTTGCACTGGTGTTGTGAAGTGACTTCCCCAGGAAAAGGGGATGCAGACAAGTGATTGTACATAGGTTATTTGCTTATTATTTAATAAAGAAGAGTTTTCAGTTATTTTATTGTTTTGTTTGTCTTAATAACAAATCATCGTCAGTATCTTGGGCACATTTGGGGCTGGGCAGGAGAGGGCTGAAATGCTCTGCAGGATGAGGTCTCCGCAGCTGGGACCTCAAATGGGCTCCCCCAGAAAGACCATACACTTGCCCCACCCACTCACTATGCTAAAGGATGCTTATTTCTGCCACTCAGACATCACATATGTGACTGACACTCCTAAGAACTTTCTTGAGGGAGATGGAAGTGCCACCTTATAGGACAGGCTCAGGGAAAATACCGTGAGGCAGAATCCTCCAATTAAAGCCATTCACCTAATCTACACACTGTTTCAGGTGTGAAATTTGTGTTTGTTCTTCATCTCTTCTCTTTAATTTTATTCCCTCAATAGAGTTCATTTCACTGTCTTTGCAGGCAAATGTGCTCATCTCTACCCTCTCACATATGAGAATACCCTCTTGCCCTCATCTCTACATCCCAGAAGTCAGTGAGAAATGTACAGCTCCAGAGAAGTAATGAGAGCTTGTGTGCTGACATTCGCCTGGATTCTTTCCTTCCTTCCTTCCTTCCTTCCTTCCTTCCTTCCTTCCTTCCTTCCTTCCTTCCTTCCTTCCTTCCTTCCTTCCTTCCTTCCTTCCTTCCTTCCATCCTTCCTTCCTTCCTTCCTTCCTTCCTTCCTTCCTTCCTTCCTTCCTTCTTCCTTCCTTCCTTCCTTCTTCTTTTGGAAGGGGGTGGTCACACCCAGCAATGTTCAGGAGTTACACCTGGCTCTGTACTCAGGAATTACTCCTGGGTGTGCTTGGAAAACCATATAGGATACTGGGGATCATCAAACCTTGAGTTGGCTGTGTGCCAGGAAAATCCACTGTACTATCACATCGGCCCCTCACCTGGACTTCTTGACACCACACAGAGGCTAAGCAAATGTCAGGACGAATTCATCCCTAATGGTGACATGATGTTGTATCCCAGACTGATGTTTAAGAACGGGCTCTATTCCTCTTGTCTTAGGCAGGCTTGTTCTTGGACAGGTAGAGGACATTGATACTATAGAAAATGATCCAGTGACACCAGTTGTGGGGGAGAGGAGGAAAGTCAGAAGTTGGAAATCAGCAATAGACCAACAGAATGAAAGACTTAACACAGATCTGAAAATGAAGGGGAAAGTACGGAATCACACACTCAGCGTACAGAAGAGTTTTTAACTCAAAAATACGTAACATGATCAAAACTCAAACAACATGGGAATCCCTTGTGGTCCCTCTGTGAAGAGACTTAGAGGGAAGAAAATGGTCAATCACTTCGGATTCTGCAGAAAAAAATTGTGAAAGCAGTTCTCTGTGAAAATGAAGATGCAAAAAATAAAAATAAAATAAATTTAAATAAATTAAAAGGTGCTCATATGCTGCCTGAGCCCATGTGCTGTTTGTGCCCATGTGGCTGAGCACAGGTGTCACCCAAGCACATGTGTCGCCTGCATCTCCTCCCTTAAGGTGTGTATTTTCATGCTTTCATGTCTAATACTGGGATGTGTGTAGGGGCTATCCCAGCCCTTGGCGAAGTCTAGGTTCTCTCTTGAGCACAATACTCTCCACTCTCTCACACTTTCTCTCCCTCCTTCCCTTCAAAATCTCCAAATAAAAACTATGTAATTTCAAAACAAAAAAAGAAATGAAAAGAAAAGAAAGGAAAAGAAAAGAAAAGAAAGGAAGAGAAAAGAAAAGAAAGGAAAAGAAAAGAAAAGAAAAGAAAAGAAAAGAAAAGAAAAGAAAAGAAAAGAAAAGAAAAGAAAAGAAAAGAGAAAAAGAAAAGATGTTGGCAGGGCTAGATTATCAGCAAGTGTTTGGCTTGCTTATGTGGGATTTGGGTAGAATTACCCTGGAAGTAGTAGGGAAGTCCTTTGCTTTGAATTACAATAGCATATAATGAACATATTTGTTACATAAAAGGCTGCCGTGGACTTGAAATAGTAATTGACTTTCTTGTGGTTGGGAGCAAATATAATATTGAGTATCTAATACTATGGATCTAATTTGAGACTTTTATTTACTTCATTATGCTGTGACGGGCTTTGTAATCTCCAAAATGTTCAGAATGTTCTCTTTGACTTTTTTTTGTTGTATTTGTTTGTTTATCTATTTATTTATTTATTTTTTAATTGAATCACCATGTGAAAAGTTACAAAGCTTTCAGGTTTAAGTCTCACTTATACAATGCTCAAACACCCATCCCTTCACCAGTGCACATATTCCACCACCAAGAATCACAGTATACCTCCCCTCACCCCCCCACCTCCCCAGCTCCCCACCCTGCCTGTGTAGCTGATAAATTTCATTTTACTTTCACTTTACTTTGATTACATTCAATACTTCAACAACAAAAAAAACCTCACTATTATTGTTTGGAGTTTCTCCCCCCAAAGTTGGACCTGCTGAAAAGGAAGCATTTGATAATCTGTTTTCCATTGCTGAGAATGAAGAGATATGAGGTCGAGCAGCTGCAATAGCGGCTGCATGGTTTTGGATTTTTGTATTTTAGTAACTGAGTCCAGAGAAGTTTCTGCCAGAAACTGCATCATTGCAAGCTCGTACCTCTCTGCTACTTTATATGCCACATATGAGTGCAATCTTTCTATGTCTGTCTCTTTCTGACTCATTTCACTCAACATGATACTTTCCATGTTGATCTACTTATATGCAAATTTTATGACTTCATCTTTTCTGACAGCTGCACAGTATTCCATTGTGTAGATGTACCAAAGTTTCTTTAACCAGTCATCTGTTCTCGGGCACTCAGGTTTTTTCCAGATTGTGACTATTGTAAACAGTGCTGAACATGAAAATGCAAATGTCATTTCTACTATACCTTTTTGCCTCTCCGGGATATATTCCCAGGAATGGTATTGCTGGGTCAAATGGTATCTAATACTATGGATATCTTTTTATGGATATGGTCAATTTCTATTTTTTTGAAAATCATCCATATTGTTTTCCAAAAGGGCTGAACCAGTCGGCATTCCCACCAGCAGTGAAGAGAATCCCTTTGTCCCCACATCCACGCCAACACCGGTTGCTTTTGTTTTTTGGGATGTGGGCCAGTCTCTGTGGTGTGAGACGATATCTCATTGTTGTTTTGATCTGCATCTCCCTGATGATTAGTGATATTGAGCATTTTCTCATGTGCCTCTCAGCCATTTGGATTTCTTCTTTGGGAAAATAGAATGTTCTCTTTGTTTTTAAGGTGTTTGAAAAGTGTATGAAAGTTTTGCTTGAGGCATTTATTTTTTATTTGAATTAATAACAGGTACATAGGGCAGACTTAGAAATATCCTGCTTGTTTCATTTTTAAGTCTGTACCATCACTATGGATTATTTTTAATTAAGAATATTAAAATCAGTTATAATTTGAGTTATTAGTGAAAATATTACTTATGATGTGAGCTTTATTAATAAATTTCAGAGAGAAGAGATAGATGAAGGGGTCAGGGGTGAGGGGTCAAGGGAATTCAGAAATGCTGGGATGTTAAGGAACACTAGAGCTAAATAGTCAAACCACAGAGTTAACAACATTGAAATTGTGAGACCCAAACTGTAATAACCAAAAGTGAAAGGTGCCTGTTAAGAGGGCAGGCTGGGGTGGGCGCAGGGCAGAAGGGCAGGAGAGGGACCCTGGGACGCTGGTGGAGGGAAGTTGATGCTGTTGAAGGCATCAGTAATGGAACATCTTATGCCGGACACCCAACTAGGAATGACTTTGTAACTCATGGTGCTTTAATCACTGTATCACTGTATCACAGATATGCCGTTGTTCGTCGATTTACTTGAGCGGGCACCACCAATAGTTACATCTGTATTACCCTCAGCCCTGAGATTTTAGCAGCCTCTCCTTTCTCGTCTTTCCCAACAATTGGAGACTCTTTCAGGGTCAGGGGAATAAGACCTATTTTTACTGTTTTTGGCACATCAAGTATGCCATGGGTAGCTTGCCAGACTCTGCCATGTGGGCAGGATACTCTTGGTAGCTTGCCAGGCTCTCCGAAGGTATGTATATATTTGCTACTGTATTTTGTGTATGAATACGCCACAGGGAGCTTGACAGGCTCTCCCAAGTGGGCAATAGACTCTTGGTAGCCTGTCGCTTTCTCCAAGAGGGAGAACTAAGCTATTAGATGGTGCTTTAATAAAATAAAATTTGAGGGGGAAAATGGCTCCCTCAGACATGAACAAATGCACTTGAATGACTGCCATGCATGACCTTCCTATTTTAATGCAGATGGGAAACATATACTGACAACAGATTAATGTATTAATCTGTTAACTAATTAATGTATTTAATTAAATAATGTATTTCATTAATGTATTAATGTTAATTAATGTGTTTAATGTATTTAATGACATGTAGCTACTGCCATCTTCTAGAGGGAACACTAGTAAAGCAATTTTCAAACGCAGTGGCTGCGGCCACTCAGAGAGAGGCCATGGAGCTAATCATGTACAAAGTCAAGGTGTGGTTGGTCATCTTGTCGGGTTTGTGTGTGACTCTCTCTGCTGCCTCCTGCCCCATCGGTCACACGCACTGCTCTGAAGCCCCAGTCTGCAGCAACAGGAAAGAGCAAAATACAGCACTCAGGCACGAGAGTAAGTTTATGATCAGAGGTGGGGAAGGGGTTGGCTTTTTGTAGCAGGCAGGGTCGAGGGACAGTCAAAGGTTCATATGACATAAAAAGGTTCCAATCAGTGAGTGCTCTCTTGTCTTGGTATTTCTTCGAGGAAAGACATTTTCAGAAACACAGAGATTAATGTATAGGAATGCACCAGCACACAGAGGAGAGAGCGGGGTGAAGGATCCTGACTGGTGTGTGCACAGCGTTCGTTCTCTATGTATGAACTGCCAAGAGGCAGTGGGCGTGGTAGGAGAACCAGAGATGAAACTGGAGAAAGCCACATGAGTTGTGGAGCACAGCATGTGGTCACACTGCTGAGTGAAGCTGGGATGCGGTTGGAGGGAGTGGGTTCACCAGGAGGGGCCCTGTCAGATCACACTGCAGGGGGCAGGAGGGGAGCAGAGGACTGTGTGCAGACTACTGCCATCTGCCAGGGGCAGAGGAGAGGGGTATGGAGACCTGGGTGCAGCTACTGCCATCTTCTAGAGGGAAGAGAGGCTGGAGACTTCTGCAGGGAGTGGAGATAGTGAGACCGGAGATATCTGGAAGCAGAGCCCACAGGATTTAATGACAGACTGTGAGCATTCAGGAAAAGAAGAGTTTACGGAGGCTTGGAGTCTTTGGGACAGAGTGACTGGCAGCTGAACCACGTAGGTCCCCTCTGCTGGGATGTGAGGCAGTGGGTGGAACAGGCTCTGGTGAGAAGATGGGCAGCTGTCTGGGGACGTTGTGTATTTTAGGTATCATCTCACAGACAAGTAGAGATGCTGGATATATAAGACTAAAGTTTAAGTGGCAAATTTGGATTATTAGCTTGGGACTTAGAAACATATATATATATGATTATAAGTATATATATTTATAAGTATAGATATACTTATATATGTATGATTGTAAGTGTTCAAGCTATGGGGCCTGAGAGACAACAGTAGGTAAAACTCTTGCCTCACATGCAACCTACCTGGGTTTGATCCCTGGAATCCAATAAGGGGCCCTGAACACCATCAGGAGTTATCCCTGACGACAGAGACAGGAGTTAGTCTTGAGCACAATCAGATGTCCCTGAAAAAAAAGTCCTCAAACTAGATGGCTTTAACAGAGTGGGATGATAGGAAAAAAATGATTTGCTCAGGGACTGAGCCCAGGATACCCCAATGTTGAAATACATGAATCCACACAAGAAATAGAGTTTTGACCACTGTTTATAGGACTGATTTGAAGCATCACAATGATTAGTGAAATAGCTCTGAACAGTATGTGTATTATAATAAATCTCTTGCTATCTGAAAACAAGGATAGGAATTATTGCATTCTGAGTGATGTGTCAATATAGGGAGGCCAGCATGGACATGTGATGTGAACAGTTTGAGGCACGAATGTGTGAACCCCGATTGATGACCCAATGATGAGCAGAGCTGAGTGGTGAGCGAGCAGGGAGATGCCTCAGCAGGCCACGGGAGGAGCTCGGGAAGAAGCAAGTGAGAAAGAGAATGGACTAAGATGACAAAATAGAGAATCACTTCTGGAGAATAAGATATGGTCATATAGGAAGTGAGTAGAGAATAGGGAAGAGAGAAATATCTGGAGAGGATTCATTTTGAGAGCAAGAATACTTTTACCTGTGATGGATGTAGGTCCAAGAGAAGCATCTGGTCTACTCAAGTAGCCAAACCAGGCTTCCATCAAGCAAAAGGGTGGTGCTGGGACCTGACTTATCTTCTCATTTGTGCACTGATTTGATGATTCTATAAACAGACTTTTACAGAATATCTAATATTAGCAGACACTGTGCTAGGTATGAAGATCCACTTAGGCAAGGTTAGAGGTTTCATTCCAGTGAGAGAGAAAGAAAAGCAAATGTGCTCAGAACACAGGATGGGACAGGAGCTCAGCATGGTGCAGAGCTGGGGAGATACGAGGCACTCCCCATCCCCACCCCCAGTCTGGCCAGGGCACCGATGCAGAGATTTAGAGAACATCCAAGTGATGGGGCAAGGAACATACTTGGTGAGAGCAGGCTGGTGTCCCCGCTGGGTGGGAGGCTTCCTTTCACCTGCACGCAAGTGAAGGCGAGAGAACTTGGCTTCTTATATATTTTGAGTCTGAGCATGGCCTTCAGGCCCTTCATGATGCCAGTCTTACTTGCTGCTTTACATCACCTCATGATGTCTAACCTAAGTGTTGCACTCTGGCAAACGAACACGAAGCTGCTTATCAGAGCTGAGCTCTCCTCCTTCTCCAGCCCGATGTGCTCACCGTACATCCTTCCTGGCACATTGTGAGTTGTTGACTTTCCCCTTCTCAAGACAGGCCCCGACCAAGGCCCCAGTGAGCATGGCAGGCTTAGCCAATGCGTCCGCCTTGGGAATTCGCACAGCTGCCACCACTGACTAGAACTCGGGAGGGACACGGGATACAATAAAACCTGCCCAAGTGCCTGTTGACTGTTAAGACCAGAAGCAACAAACCCAGAACACACCATCTAGGGACTGCAGAGCGGGAAGCAGAATCGGGGCCGTGGCAGGTCTGAGTTCTGCTGTGGGGGAGCAGCCACCATGTAGCGAAGCTGAGCTGAGGATGATCAGAAACAGTGGCATAGAGAGCGAGGCTTGCGGCCCGGCTCTGGAGACAGGGATCCTGTCAGCTTTCCGCCTCTCAGGAAGGCTGATCTGAGATGACATCTCAAGACATTTCCCAAGCTCCTTAGAAATCCACCGTAATTAACCGTCCAGCAGAATACTTCATGGCTTAGCCAGCCACTGTGAAGGTGGGCAAGGCAAGGACCCCCGAGAACCCGGAGCTGACCGTGGAGTTCCAGCAGGGCAAAGCGAGATGCCTGGTCGAGGTGAACCCAGCAGTCTGCGGGGAAAGGATGCAAGTACCGTCTCTCCTGCCATCTGGTTCACCTGTTCTCTGCAATGCAAGCTGAGGGCTAACGAAGGGCAACATGTCAGGGTCTGGATAGAAAAGGGTCTGAAGTTGTTGGTTGCTCCTTGTCTAACATCCAAGGAAAGGGACGTTACAGTCCAGATTTCCTTACCCCACAGTCACTGGGCACAGAGAACTGGTCTGCCAGCAGATGTTCTGAACAGCTCTCCATGTCTCACTCTGGGAGGATGTGTCCACATGCCTGGCTGGGCTGAAACGGCTGCATGCTCTGGGTGCTCCACGGCGGGAGAGCTGAGTGGTGAGAAACCAACAAGGGTCTGTCAGAAAACAACACCCACCAGAAGAGCTTCTCCCCAGGAGGGAACTGCTCCAACAGCTGCCTGACCGCACAGCTCGTTTGAGACACCCCTCACTTCCCTAGGGATGGCTGACCAATGTTCTCGGCGACTTAAGGAGAAGAGAGTGCCAGAGCTGCTCTCTGTGCTGAGAACACCCAAACTAAGCTTGCTACACGAGCTGAATGGGAAAACAGAATGCATTTTTGCATTAAAGAGATTTTATCAAATTTGTTTCAGCCATTAATGCATTTCGGGATAGGTGGACTGGAAAGTACATATTTATATTTGAAATTTTATTTTTTCTGTTGTTGTTTGTGTAATTGAACGACAGCTCTCCCTCTCTCCGGCGGCTCTGTCCCTCACTACCCGGGTACAGTGACTCGGGCCATTCCCCCACCTGTGGTGGACATGCCATGGGCAGACGAAGGAGGAAACGAGGGCCAAGCTGGTTGATGATCAGTTGCTGTTTATTCCATGCTCCTCACGTTCCTGTTCCAGTCTCACTAAGCCCCCATTCTATTCTTACTCTGGCCCTCATTCCCGTCTCCTCCTGTCTCTCCCGCTCATCTCTCCACGCTCCCTCTCCCAGCCGTGTCTCTCTTCACACACCTGCTCCTGCATTCTGCCCTGGTCTCTCCCTCATTTCTCTCCAACCCCCCACGTTGGGGGTAGCAAAATCAACATAAGAAAGCCTTTCCTTTGCTCACAGGCAAAATACCACCTAAGGTGTTTTTCTCCTTTCCTTAGTCCAATAACTTAACTAATATCTTAATTAACACCGTAATTCTACTTCTTAATATTAGTTATTTTGTATGGACACAGTAAGAGATACATTGAGCTTTTAGAGTGGCTCTCCTGGGGACATCTCACCACAGACTCAGACTACAGTGCTCAGGCAGGACTAGCAGGGTCCAAATCTAGTTATTACTTTTTGGATCATGACAGAATTTGTCCATGACCATGCTCTTAACTTATAGTTAAGTATTATGGCACTTTGACCAGGACCATTTCGATGACACGGTAGCTCACTGCTTTCCCTGGGTCCATCCAGTCCCTCATCGGGCCCCTGCTTTCGAGGTGCTAGAAGTAAGGGCAACTGAGGTTTAAGTTGAGAGAACAGATGCCCAGGAGGTAATATTATCTGGAGTCAATTAACTCCCAAGTTACAAAAGCATAGCATTAACTGTCTTCCTGAATCTATACAAAAAGGAAATTGCTCTAAATTAACTATGCAAAGGACTTAAGGAGAAGAGAAAAAGAATAGTTACAAGTTAACAGAGCACAGAGAAAGAAGTTACAAATAAACAGAGACGAATGGGAGCACTATGATGGGAGCAACCCAATAAGCCTTAGCTCCCTGTGGCAAGGCAGAAAGGACAAACCAATGTTATCCTACAGTCGTTCATAATAATTGTGAAGACTTTATACTTCATTGTGACTATAATTTCTCTTGTCAATTTGAATTCTGAATCAAGAGACACTATCAAAATATTATGCCACTTTTCCTCTTCTACTAAATCTAAATTTGACCTAACAGTTTCCAGACCAAGCAAATCTGTATAAAGCAGATAAGTCCTAGAAAATGGATACGAACATAGGAACACAAATATATAGACTACCTTCCCTCCTTTCAACAGATTATCTTCCAGTAGCAGAGTGAAATCAGGTAAGAAAATGGTTTTTTAAAAGCCTAATTTTCTATGAAAATTCAAAGTAAAATCAACTCATAAATGGAGGAAAGAGAACTTTGAGATGAAATAACATTCAAATTTACACCAAAGAATAGGAAAAATGATATACCAACTATAAATAGGAATAAAACCAGAAATAGGAATAAAAAAATGACAAGGTAAGGGAGCAAGGTGAAGGCACATTAGGAAAACAAGATCATTCCACTTGGAGGAGTATAAAGTAGGACTGAGAAGTCATTTTTACACCTGAGCATAGAATGGATTGAATGGTATAATTAGTCTAGATCTGTTTGATAATGCAAACTACTGAAAGAATTTTAATCATCTAAATAATTATTTGGTATATATACTGTGTTTTAGACAGTGACATATTGTGTATAAATTATCTTCTTTTATTTTTAAATTTTTTTTTGTTTTGGGGGCACAGTGGTAGCACACAGGGCTTATTCCTGGCTCTGTACTCAGAAATCACTCCTGGTGGGCTCAGGGGACCATTTAGAGTACAGGGAAGTGAACCTGGCTCAGCAAGCAAGCTGGTAGTGGTACTTCCTGCATCATCTCTCTGACTCTGTCCATAAATCATCTTATTTCAGTTTTAGTAATCCCTCAAAGGGTGCTATTATCTATTTCTACTTTTTAGATATGAAAATCGGGGCATTTAAAAGATGAAGTAATTGGTTTTTAGTAGCTAGCAGAGCTGATATGTGAAAACAGGTTTGTGCTTTAGGAAACTGTATTAGGGAATGAGTAAAAACAGGATCAAGTCCCACATAAAAGGAAATAATACCCATATATCCTGGTGGAGATGCCTTACTAGTCACCTGAAACTGAGATAGTGAGAAAACGAGGACTGGAATTTTGGGATAAAAGTTTGTACAGATGCTAATAAAAATAATGGGAATAGACGAGTGTGCTATGGAATATAAAAACCCCATGATTAAAGGTTTGGACTCAGAATGGACCTCATTGAATGGACAGATATGGGAAAAAGGGGAAAGGTGGGGAGCCAGTAACGGAGGGACATAGTAAGGAAGAAAAGCAAAGTATAGAAACTTTCAAAACAATTAAAGGATGATTTCTAAGGCTGAACATCAAATGCCTTAAAGCAAAGGTACTCAACCATGTCCAACCATGGCCCCTTCCAACCTCGTTTCCTCCTTGGGAACCCCTATTCTACTAATTGGCCCCCTTAGTTTTATGCTGTTCACCTCCATTTACATGGTTTACTATGACCTCTCCTTGGAATTTCCTGGGGTTCCAGAAAGTGACCATATTACACATATTACACACACACACACACACACACACACACACACACACACACACGAGAAACACAGTCTTAGAGGATTGATGAGAATACAAACTATGGGAAAACATTTGACTTGCTGGCAGTGCTTAGTATTGACCATTGAGAGTATGGTGTAAGGGGTCAAAGCCAAAGTTAAGGATGTTTAGTAAATAGACTAGAGATTCGAGAGAAGTGGGTGGTTAGAAATGATGATTATCACCGTGGTCATCAGTTGATTTCACAAGCCAGACATTGTTGTTGTTCACAGGGTAAAGGGAAGATCTGTACCAAAAGGAGAAGTTATAGTTTGTGTGTGTGTGCATGTATGTGTGTGTGTGTGTGTGTGTGTGTGTGTATGTTAGGGGTTTGTGGGGAGAGCTGAAATCAAAAGGGAAGTCATTTGCTTAAGCAAAAGGGGACTCTGGTCTCACTGACTGCTTCTACTAATATTTTTCTAGGACTAAAAAATGCATCCCAGTCTCAAGTGAGTACATAGAAAATATCTGCATGGCTTAGTCTTCTATACTAAGAATTGAGTCATCTAGTTTTATAGCCAAAGATATAATTTTAAGTTTCTATCTCTGTTACTTGCTAGCAGGACAACCTCAACATCTTATTCCACAGGATTATTTTGGGAACAAAATAGCCACAAATCTTTAATGTGAGTTCAAAAATGAAGATCTTTCTTTTACCTAGCACTCATATATGCTACCTGACTCAGAAAACCAGTTGACTACATCAACTGTCATTGTAATGAGCGATAGCCAGGGCTTAAGAGGTTAAGAAATTTAAAAGAACTAGATACAAATCTGTGGGTTCAGTAAACATTCCACTCTGTCAGAAACAAAAACATCCTTCAATAATAAAACATAATTTGGGATGCAAATTTTTTAATAAAAGGTCTAGAGGGGAGAAAAAAAGATCTAGATGGTTCTAGAGCAATAGTACAGTGGGTAGGGCCTTTACCTTGCATATGACTGACCTGAATTCAATCCCTAGCATCCCATATGGTCCCCTAAGCCCCTCCAGGAGTGATCCCTGAGCACAGTGCCAGGAACAAATCTGAGCGCCAATAAGTACGGCTAAAAAACAAACAAAAGTCTAAAGGGATTCCACGTGTATATATGTCAGAGAACCCAAACAAGCAAATTGTAATGTAGGCATTACATTACATTATCTGGATCTCACAAAGATGTCCGGGCTTCCTCTTGTCTCAAATCCACATGTAAGATGCAAGTGCCAGGACACAATGGTTATCACTCGCATAGGCTAAGCTGTGGTACCAACCTGTTCTCTGGCTAGAACTTCCTTAAAGAGGGAAGGTACAAAAGTCTAAGGATTACTCTCTAGGCTGGGCTGCTCCCAATCGGCATTTTCCTTAGTAGCTAATAAATTAAGCAGTGGGAGAAATATTTTGTCAAACAAATTGCTCAAAATAATCAGAAAGTAAATTGGGTAGTATGGTATACAACTAGCTAAACAAAAATGTATAGTGCTGTATTCAAAAGCTCTACTCCAGTGATATATCCAAGCCATTCCTATGATGCTGTAAATAATTTTAATCTTAGGGGTATAGAAGACATAAAAATCCAACCCTGAGTATAGCACTGTTGGCAGAAATCGGATCCTAAAGAGAAATGGTTCTTTTACTTACTGTTTAATATCTACTTATTTACCCATTCACTAATTCAGCAATCATTTGTACATACCTACTAGGTTGAGGTAGCAACTTAAACTCAAATGTTATGGAATTTAGGAAAGGAAGTAAGAGAGAGGAGGTGAGAGTGTGAGGGGGCAGGGCTGCGACATGGTGACATGACCGTAGACATGATGGAACAAAGGAAACTGGCCTAGCGTCCTACAGCATTTCTTCCCTGGTAGGGGGAAACATTTCTGTGCCCAGAGTGTGTCAAGTCTGGTGACAGGAGCATAGGACTGCTCAGAGATGGATGGGATGATCCGACCCATGCCCAGTGTGACGCTGGTCATTCTACCCCAAGGGCAGCCATGAGCACTGATGTACAAGTAGGTGCAAATGTCTGAGAAAGGTCCAGCACATAGGGTGGCTGTGAAGCTACCAGATGGCCACAAGCAGGAGGAGACAGCGGCAGGAAACCTCTCCCTGATGTTACTCGGAGATTTTAATATTTAAATTTAACTTGATTTTGAATAAAGTACTCAGTACATGCACATTTACTTGTAGCCAAAAACCGTTTCAAAACTCTTAAGATCATCCCACCCAAAGAAAAGAGAAAAAAAATCTCATATGCAAATCAAATTATAAATTTACAAGGCTAATTTTTTAAGAAGCATATGAAACATTCCAAAATTGAATTTACTATGGAAAAATACAAACATATTTGAGGGACATTGGAAACAGTCATGATCAGCTGACACGACCACACTCAAGAAAACCTTCTGAAACTTGCTGATTCCCCAGGGTCTAAAGGGCAGAGGAAAAAATCCCATTAAATTATATCCAAATGGGGATTAGTCATTAAGTAATCATGTTTTAACATGTATTGAGTTTCCTAGAAACCGTGCCACATCCAGACATTGCTAGACCTTCATTCCTATTTCAGTGTTCCGGATATTTATGTTTTCTTTCCCACTCACAAACAAGGCAAACACTCACATCTTCACCCAGAAGAGTCATGCATTCTGCTATGAACAACCAAACTGGAAATTTTTATGATACAGGACCACAGGAATCTTTGAGGCTTGCTATTCACCAAATGCTAATTTTAAAGTCTTTGTTGTTGCTGAAGAAACTCAACCCAAAGATGATGTGACTAACAGGTTTCCAACGCACGTGAACATTCTTGAAGTTGTGATGAAATACTCAGAGTGTTGGGGGATCGTGGCTTTGGACAGCTGCATGGACAGGGACTTTTGTACCTGGGTCCTGCAGACCCCCGAGCACTGCTGGCAATGACAAAAATGGTGGGGCAAGGTGCCCTCCACTGCCTAGTGGGGTCAGGCGGGTTCAGCCTGTTCTCTCCTCAATCCAGCCTCCATCCACAAAGGCATCACCACAACTGACAGGATCTCTCCCCGTGAGTGACAGCATCTCTCCCATGACTGACAGCATCTCTTCCCACTCCATCCACAGGGGTGTCACCCTGACTGACAGCATCTCCCCTCCATCCACTAGGGCGTCATCCTGACAGCATCTCTCCCCATGACTGACAACCCCTCTCCCAGTGACTGACAGCATCTCTTCCCACTTCATCTACAGGGGCATCACCCTGACTGACAGCATCTCTCCCCACTCCAGCCTCCATTCACAGGGGTGTCACCCTAACTGACAGCAACTTCTCTACTCTCTCGTTTCCTCTGGGAAGTCGGGGTCTCAGGCCAGGATTCTGAGTTCCACCAGAACCTTGCTGTTTCCTAGGAACTGGGGGCTTGATGAGGGGCCAGACATGACCAGAATTGGGGCTCTTGCACCCTGTCTGCCACCTCCACCTTCTCCTTCCATGCAGCTTTCCAAAGAGGGGTCCATGTAACTAAAGTCCCCGGTGACTTAGGAACATCTGAGGACTTTCTGAGCTATAGGATCCCCGGACTCTAGATCATGGAATTAAATGCTCATGAAAGTGTTCTCTGACCCTGCTTCTGGATCCCAATGGAGCAGGGGCTGGGGAAACCTCTTCACACTGACAGGGGCTCCCTCATCCCTGGCAGGGGTGGAGGCTTCGTGCCTGGATTTTGAGGCCAGTCCCATGGCTCTGGCATGTAGGAGCAGTGTCACCCTTTCCCAGCCTGTGCTGGGGTCCTTTTTGTTACTTCCGGTCACTGTCCTGACCCACAGTCGAGCTGGCGTGCCTGGGAGGAGAGGAGCGTATCAGCCTTGCTCTCCCCACACCTACTGCTCCACTGTGATGAGGAAGTGGCAGCTAAATATTCAGTGAGGAAATCAGTTCTCTCAAATCAAGAAAGCATAGATTAGAGCAGCACTGTAGCACGCAGATGATTATCTTAGCACAGGACGAAATAAGGGGAGAACAGCCCGGAGACCACAAGCCTGCGTGCCGTAAGAACTGTGTGGAGAATGCAAACAAGCATTTCACATTTCAGTCTCATTTCACTGTTTGCACGGAAGGAGGGTAGGTTGGGAAGAAAGCCTGAAAACTTAGGCCCCGCTTCCTCCCAGCTTGTCACTGGTGGCAGATGAGCCCTCTGAAAAGGAAAAAGGACATTGAATGACATTTTTCATTACACCGCCTGGAATTTATTTTTATATTTATGGAGGCAGGGGTCACACCTGGCAATGCTCAGTGCTCTGGTTCTGTGCTCAGGGATCCTGGAGGTACACCAGCAACCATAACTAATGCCAGGATTGAACCTTGGTTGGCTGCTTGCAAGGGAAACACCTTAACCCCTGTACTATCTCTCCAGTCTTCCATATTTATTTTCTTGGCTGGAGAGATAGCACAGAGGGTAGGGCATTTGCCTAGCATGCAGCCGACCGGGGTTCAATTCCTCTGTCCCTCTCAGAGAGCCCAGTAACTACTGAGAGTATCCCGCCCACATGGCAAAGCCTGGGAAGCTACCCGTGGTATATTCAATATGCCAAAAACAGTAACAAGAAGCCTCACAATGGAGACGTTACTGGTGCCCGCTCGAGCAAATCAATGAGCAATGGGATGACAGTGATAGAGTGATACAGTGATGTAAAAATAATGACCAACAAAACTATGGCTTTATTACATTATTTCTTATGATAAAGAAAATTTTAAAGTAAATTAAAAGTCAAATATAAAAATCATAATAAAAGTAGTACTAAGGTTTTGCAAAAATTGTTGTGGAACTCATAAAGGCCCAGAAACATAAGGCCAGTCCAGCTCCAGGGTCTGATAAAATGTCCAACCCCAGCTCATCCTGATAAAATGAATCTGTGCAACTTTATATAAACTTCTGCTCTGACTATCCCAGGCCCCCACCGAATCTGTTTATTGATTATCCCACTTCCAGAGGAACTACACGCAGGTATAAATAAGATCTTTTTGAATTAATAAGTGAATACATGCCTAAATTAATATAAAACATCCAAAGAACAGGGCTGGAGCGATAGTACAGTGGGTAGGGCATTTGCCTTGCATGCAGCAGGCCCAGGTTCGATCCCCGACATCCCATATGGTCCCCCGAGCACCACTAGGAGTGACTCCTGAGTGCAGAGGCAGGAGTAACCCCTGAGCATCACTGGGTGTGACCCAAAAAGCAAAAAAAAAAAAAAGAAAATCCAAAGAAAAAGTAAGTCCTGCCTAGCTACAAGGATCAAACATATGCTGACATCAAGGACTAAGGAAAAGATTCAAAATAAGATATTCAACTCACACTTGGTCTCTTGCCATCCCCACCCCACCTGATGCACGGTCTAACCAAGACCCTCCTGTGCCCCATGGGACAGGACATGAGAAGCTGATGGGCAGGGTCACGAAAGGAGGGAGGGCTCTCAGCCAGGTCTTCCTGCCACAGCTCCCAAATCCTGGGTCTGAAGGAAGCCAAAGGGTGCGATGGAAACAGTATTTCAGGTGGCCAGCAAAAGCAGAAGGAACCCCTTGCAGGCAGGGGACTGTCCAAAGTGAATGCTGTGGAGCTGACCTAGGGTCAGCAGGATGCTGAGCTGCCCTGGGCAGGGAGGATGGACATATGCCTCTGCATGGCCTCAGGTTGTGCAGGACCTGGAGAGCGTTAGGATCAGCAGAACCAGCTCTCCAGAACAATCAAGGAGAACTCTGAGCTGTGCCCTCGTGATGGGCTTTCCCCACAAAGAGTGAGGGAGAGGAAACCCCTCCATGGCCCATGTCATGTGCCCCCCTCACACATGTGAAGGATGCTGGACATTAATCATGAGATTCTAACCCCCAAGCGAGTTCAGAGAGCTGCTCAGAGCCACCTTCTTCCTATTGCTCAGGCCACTCATTGCTAATCAAGAGGATGTTATGAAATGTGAGTCAGAAGCCTCCGGCTCCCTGGAAGTTCCAATCGCTATATAAAGGGCCTCGCCAGCTGAGTTATCAGAACATCGGCCTCAGTGCAGTTTCCGGGTTTGTTCGGCTACCCAGGAATCGAGAGTTCAGCATGCACAGCCTGGCCCTACTGTTGCTGCTCTACGCCGGGAGCGCCTGGGCCTTCCCCGCAGCACCGGCAGACACGAAAGAGGAAGACATGGAGATTGTCCAGGTACATGCCTCCCTCCTGTGCCAGTGTGCATGGGCCTTTATGGGCAGTCATTCTGTGAATAAGAGTTTCTTTGGGGGTGGGTTTCCTTCAAAAAGAAATCTGGGTTAGAAGAGGAGGCAGAACGTACCGGGCCAGGCAGAGACTTCTTTTCCAGTTGAGGGTGAGCGAGAACTCAAGAAATAGTAAGAAATGTGGCTCTGTTAAGTGTAGATCTGATCTCACAGTAACTACTGGGAGGGAGATTTCCTTTCTGACATTGTGTTTGAATTCATCAAAATGTTTGAATTAACGAAGGCAGTGAGGACTGCAGAATCCAAACACAAACTTAAAATGCAGGGCCAGAGCGATAGGACAGCGGGGAGGGTGTTTGCCTTGCATCCAGCATCCCATATGTTCCCCTGAGCACCTCTAGGAGTGATTCCTGAGTGCAGAGGCAGGAGTAATCTCTGAGTATCGCTGAGTGTGACCCAAAAAGCCAAAAAATTAAAAATTACAAAAGCAGTTTCAGCTACAACGTTAGACTGTCGAGTTTTAGAAGAAAGAGAAAGTTTACTCCAGGCAGGGCTTCAATGATTTTATCTTCTTCTCAGAAATATCTGGAAAACTATTACGATCTTAAGAATGATGGGGAACAAATTGAAAGGCAGAGAAGCACAAGCCCAGTGGCTGAAAAACTGAAACAAATGCAGAAATTCTTTGGGCTGAAAGTGACTGGGAAGCCGGACGCCGAGACCCTCAGGATAATGAAGCAGCCCAGATGCGGGGTGCCTGATGTAGCCTCCTATAGTCTCTCTCCCGAGACCTTGGGCTGGAAGCACACAAACCTGACGTACAGGTAAGTGGGTGGTGCACCCACAGGAAAATCTGTTCTCTACCAGAGCCTTAAGGAAAGAGGTCCAATGTGTCTCTATTGTATGTCATTTAAGGATCGAAAATTACACACCTGATTTGCCCCGCGCAGATGTGGACCGTGCCATCCAGAAAGCCTTTGAACTCTGGAGTGGAGTCACTCCCCTGACCTTCACCAAGGTCCTTCAGGACCCAGCAGACATAATCCTTTCCTTTGTCTGGGGAGGTGAGTTGCTGCATTTGCTCCTGACATTCACCCTGCCTCCAAACCTCCCTGCTTGGCACCTGGAATTATTTATTGAGGGGGAGTGTTGGTTTCACAGCCTCACGTGTGCTGGAAGTTTGCTGGCTTCTTTGTTTGTTTTTTGCTTTTTGGGTCACACCCGGCGATGCACAGGGGTCACTCCTGGCTCATGCACTCAGGAATTACTCCTGGTGGTGCTCGGGGGACCATATGGGATGTTGGGATTCGAACCCAAGTCGGCCACATGCAAGGCAAAAGCCCTACCCACTGTACTATTGCTCCAGCCCCTAGCTTCTTGCCCTGGCGAGTTCACCTAACTGCAAGAGAGATTTGTTGAATTCTGTTTCTTGCAGATCACCGTGACAACTCTCCCTTTGATGGGCCTGACGGAACTCTTGCTCATGCTTTCGGACCAGGACCAAGACTGGGAGGGGATGTTCATTTTGATGAAGAGGAAACGTGGACCAACAATTTTAAAAGTAAGCTTACTAAATTTGCCTGACTTCATCTCCCACCTCTTCATGGTTGTATTATTGGCTGGTCTAGCTAAAAGAATGCATGAATAGAAGAATATTCAATCTAATGCTGCATTTAGAAAAGTCTAAGAAGGAAAAATCCAGGGGCCTAGAGACCCTGCCATTAGGTGTGTGGTTACGAGTTCAAATCTCCAGTGTCCCACATGCACTGAGCATGCTCCTAGCAGTTCTGCCGTATCCTGAACACCACAAGCAGTCTTGAGCCGCACTGTAACTAGGTTTGTGCAAGCCCCACATAAGGAGGTGCCACCCCCAGATAGCTCTGCAACTGAAAAGAGGTCTGGACACAAAAGTGTGGCCTCCAGCAAGCTCATGTGTAAGAATCACAGTGACCCACAATGAGCTCTACATCCATGACTTAAGTGCGTCAATGCAGGGCGCTCACCCTGGCAAACATGCATGAGAGTCATGCCAGGAAAGGAATGCAAACCTCCAGGAGGACTTGGGAATGCCAGACCTGAGCTGCAACACCAGTGAACTCACTAGATAAAAACATACGAGCAGCACAGCTGGGCAAGCGTGGCCCTGAGTCACTGCAGAGACAATTGGAATGAAAAGGCACTGGGAGAGGGAATAGGAAAGAGAGAAAACAATATGTTAGCTGTAACAATTTTGGCTGTAAATAGGTCCCTTGCATTTCTATTAAGAAAGTGTTGAAAATCTTAATATGTTACTTGTGGGCATCTACACAGACCCTGTTAATAAAAGGATGGACCACATGGTAGTACCACTGATAGTAAGACTGTGGAAATTAAGGAAAGGGTATTCCTGAAAATCCCAGCATTGTGCACAGATCGGCTTTATAAGTAGAAAGATTACATCAATGGACCTCGAGGTCTCTCTGTGGAGTGATACATACCATCAAGCTATGTGCTAGGCTCAGTCTGCTGAGTTTTCCTTCCAACTGTAGCCGTGTGCACAGAGAATGCAGGCTGTAGTCTAGCTCTTCGCTGTTAATAAATGCACCCCCACCTTCCCAGGCTGCAGAGATAGGACAGGGTTAAGGTACCTGCTTGCATGCAGCCAACCCTAATTGAGAACATGTGAGCATTGGTTCATGTAGAGTTACAGGTTACCTCTAAATGGGGCATCTCAACCCTGGGCGCTTCTAACCTTCAGATGGACCTATTGGCTCTTTCAGATTACAACTTGTATCATGTTGCGGCTCATGAGCTGGGTCATTCCCTTGGACTCTATCATTCTACTGATATCGGGGCTTTGATGTATCCCCATTATGTCTTCACTGGCGATGTGCAGCTCTCCCAGGATGATATCAACGGCATCCAGGCATTGTACGGTCAGTAGAAAGGGAAATAATGGCCTGCATCCTTCTCTCATTAACTGACTCCTGACAGAAGCTGTTTTCATTGTTTATGCTGCTTTCCAATGCCAAGCAGAACTAATTTCAGATCTTTTTTATATTAGGACCTTCTAAAAATCCCAGCCAGCCAACAGGCCCACAAACTCCAGAACCATGTGACAATAAGATCACCTTTGATGCAATCACTACAATTCGGGGAGAAATCATGTTCTTCAAAGACCAGTAAGTGTTTTTTTTTTTCATGGCGTTTTTGTTTTCATGTTTTGCATTTGTAATAGTCAGAACACTTGCTCCTCTCAGCCCCTGGCAGGCTATTCTTAAGCTGCTCAAATATCAGCCCCACATATGTTAACAGGCATCTTTCTAGAGGAGGAATTACTTGCACAACATGATAAACACAAAACTTTTGTTTACCTGCACTTATTCTGCTATTTGATTCTTAGAGAAGAATATCACTGAAGGAGAAAAGTGCTAGATTACTCTCATGTTACAGATCAGGAAAGTAAGGCAGAGAGAAGCAAATAGCCTCTTCCAGGGCACAGCTGACTGTGAGAGAGCCACGCTCAGTGTTCTGAGTGTAGACTAAGACTCTTTCCACTTCCATCACTGTTTAGGATGGTAAGTGTGTTTATCCTGGGTAAAAAGAATCCATTCTTTTTGAAATGCCATCAAGGCTTCGCATCCAGACAGAGACAGGATCAGAACTAGATGCCAGTGCATGATTGCCAAGGAATGCCAGAGCTTCCCTCTGGCCGGGATCTGAGCCCTCCCATCAGCACATATGATAATCTGTGCTTCACCATGCCAGGGACTGTGGAATCAGGAATAAACTCCACCAACCACCAACCAGACCATGTCGGAGAGACAGTGTCTAAGTTTAAAATGAACCCTTGGCTATTGTTAGCTACGTGCCCTTAGACACCTCCTTCCCCTCCTGAATCTTACTTTTTCATCCATGAGATGAGTATCCTGTATAATTCTGTCAGGTTCTGTGAGGTCCAGAACTACAGAGGTAACAGCAGGTATTGGCCTGGTGCTCTGAAGTGGTATGAATGCATAGTCCAGCTGAAGCTGCAGCCAGCTCCAAAAAGCTCACCAAAGCCAAATATTAATTTTGAAGAGTTTTGCCAAAACACAGCTGTTTTAAAAGTTTAATTATACAAAATTACAATTACATTAACAACAAAGGTAATTTTTTTTGAAAAAAAAATCAAACTCCACCCATTGTAATTCTTTTGCTACACTTTACTCTATGTTCTTGAGATTGTTTATTTCTGGTGCATTTGCACCGCGGAACTACCATGCAAGAGATGGTGAGCTACCAGAAATCTCTTGACATCTGCCCTGGTGGGAGCACTTCCAACCACAGGGATAGGCAAACCCTACAAACCAAGACTCTCTCTGACCCCATGGTGGTGAGCCGGATGTTAAATATTTACCAGCAATCTCCAGTACCAGCAGAGAACTGCTCCCCACTACAGACTTTTCCCCTTTCTCTTTTAATTCAGGTTCTACATGCGCAGAAGTGATTACTTCCCAGAAGTAGAGCTCAATTTCATTTCAGTTTTCTGGCCCAGTCTTCCCAGTAGACTTGAAGCCGCTTATGAAGTCACACACAGGGATGAAATCCGGTTTTTCAAAGGTAAGGCTTCTAGTTATATTTCAGGTTTTTTTTTTTAAGAATGATGATGTTTTGGGCTGAGACATGAGAGTACTAGTTAGTTTCTCTCCATGAATTTTTAAAAATATAATAGTCTCAGTTCCTGAATCATTGGGAGTCCATCACGTTAATAATTGCATGGTGAATTTCTGTATAAAAAGATGGGAGGTTTAAAAAAAGTTTTCTGTCCTGTTTATTAATTTGGGCTTAGGAAAGTACTTTCTGTATAAACTATTTATATCAAGGAAAACCTCCCTATGTCCCAGAAGCACTCAGGAATAAAACTGAGAGACTTGGGCCAAAACCACAAAGTATGAAAAGGAAATATTTGAATTGTTTCCTCCCGAGCATCATTTTAAATCAAATGACACTGCTGAGAGGGGCAGTCAGAGGATGAGGACTGAAGCTCTGACTTCACCACCCTGGGGAGGCAATTCTAAGTGCAGAGTCTCAGGATGGAGCAATTGCACAGCAGCAAGCTGCTTGCCTTACATGCGACTGACCCAGGTTCAAACCCCCAATTCTGCCAGGAGTGATACCAGAGCACAGAGCCAGCACCACTGGGTGTGGCCCAGAAACTAAAGGAAAAAGAAAAAAATTTAGAAAACCTGCAATTTAGAGAATCTCACTTAGCATAAATGTTCTTCCTGGTTGTAAGGTCCTGCTCCAGACCTTGAATTATAACAAAATTTCCAGCAACTCTTACATACAAGGAACTATGAGAAACCCTGAATGACCATAAACTGAATAGAACAAGCTTCTTTGTTTCTATCAGAATAAAACGCAAACCCAGACCACAGTGTTTTGTCTTGAAAGATACCATTGAACACTACCATTTCTACTGCTGTGAGTGTAGGACATTGAGATACTTGGCACTGTCTTACACTCAAAGAAATGATGTTCAGGTAGAATAAAAGAAAAAAAACAAAAACAAAAAATCTGGGCACAGAATTAAATATTCAACCTATATTTGAATCAGATGCAAAGATTTTAGTTTGGACCAGGTGTACAAGGCATTATAAATGGTGAGTCACCACAATCCTCGGAGTCAGGACAGCACGGGCATGAGCTCACAGTGTGTGGGCAATTGGAAGAGTGACCAGTGACCTGCCTTTGAAAAAAAGTGCTGAACCCCTAAGACAGGAAAGTTCAAAAGCTTGTCACTCACTGGAATCTTCTTTCTGAAAAAATTAAAAATATGTATTACCTGGTCTAGAAGAGAGAAACCATATCCATCATTTAAAAACAATCTCCCTAGGAGCAAGGCATGTGGCTCTATGGTCAAGCATTTGTCTTGTGTGTGAGAGGACCTAGGTCCAATTCCCAGTACCACTTGATCCTCTGAGTAGCACCAGTATCAATTCGCCCAGCACCATGCAGGGAATAAATCCAGAGCACCAAAGGTGTGACCCAAAACCAAAGCCATAGAACAAATGACACCCCCCCCCCAACACACACACACACACACACACACACACACAGGTGATTCTGCTGCCTCTCTAGACTAGGAGACTCAGAAGTGAGTAAGGAGCTGCTTCCTGTCTACAGGTGCCCTAGGCAAGTGTTTTTATTCCTGGCTCTTGATTGACAGGTAACAAGTATTGGGCTGCCCAGGGACAACAAATGCTATATGGATACCCCAGGGATATCTACATCTTTGGCTTCCCAAGAACTGTGAAGAATATTGATGCTGCTGTTTCTGACGAAGAAACTGGGAAAACGTACTTTTTTGCTGCTGACAAGTACTGGAGGTAAGGGCTGAGGGTAGAAAATATTGGGGCATTGCTTTATTTCCCATACAGAAAACATTCTAGACTGAGCTATTGTAAAATGAGCCTCAGCTTTACTTTTTGTGACTGGTTGCAGCTAGTTCAGTATCCAAATCTACTGACCAATCAGTCATCCTGGGAACCCGAAAGGGGCAGAGCCATATGAGCCCACCGGAAGTGCCTGCCCTCTCTTCACACTCACCTTGGTAGGCCGGGTCTAGAGAGCTAGAATTGGGGGTTGGTTTAGAAGGATATTCTAAATCTTCTAGACCAGGCAATACTCCACGCCTTGCTCCATCCTATATATGATCTATAGAATTAACAGTTCTCAGTGCATTTAAGCTGGTGAGTCCCATTTTGAGGTTTCGAGACATATACAGATTCTCAAATGTTTAACAACCAGTTCTGGCACTTCTGTTTTCACCAGGTATGATGAATATAAGCAATCTATGGATAGAGGCTATCCCAAAATGATACAAGATGACTTTCCTGGGATTGGCGGCAAAGTTGATGCTGTTTTTAGTAAAAGAGGTAAGTAAACAGATAGTATTTCCTCTGTATTTATTGTTACAATAGCATCAGTCATGCTGTTTGAAATAGTAAATGCCACAAATATTTGCTCTCATAAATAACATGGATTTTCAGGAATCCAAGGTAAATCTATTAATTATTTGTATAATGTAATCAATCTCTTTGGTTTTATTCCTAGGTTTTTTCTATTTCTTTCATGGAACAAGGCAGTACAAATTTGATCCTAAAACCAAGAGAATTTTGGGTCTCCAGAAAACAAATAGCTGGTTCAACTGCAGAAAAAACTGAACATAATAATATATTTCAAGAGACCCAATGAAGGAGGTTTCCAGAAGAGCTATATATTTAAATAAAATATATAATATACCTTAAGTAAATAAAATACCTCATTTTATTTATATTTATATGTGTGTTTACATCTAACGAATTGGAATACAATGTATATTTTCTATAATTAAGTTTCACAAGTTGGGGTCTAGGAAAAATTCACAGCCATGGAGCCACAAAGACAGAAGCATCTTTCAATTGTTGACCCTTGTCAATGAACAATTTTCAAGAGAGAGAGAGATGAGAATATGAGTCTCCACAGAAGAAAGCAATTCAGAAACAAATGGGCATCTTAACAAGCAGGGCAAACAGCCTTCACAAAAATAAATAAAGTGTTTCATATTCATAATTAAATCATGTCCTCTTATGTTTTAAAACTTTCTGTGAAATTTATTCTAGTATATCATTGTTCCCCCATTATGACGTCTCACTGACAGACCAATGTTCAATGTTGAAATGGGAAGCAGGCAAATGTGTCCTAATGATCACTGCAAATACATCTCTCTAGGGAAAGGAAGCTCAAAATGGGAATATAATTCCTCCCTTCTGGAAAATATTCTTAGAAAATTTTATGAAATGCTTGCAAAGTATTCCCTTAACTGCAACTAATGCTATGGCAATACTTGGACCCAATTCAAGCAGAAACTATCAGGCAGGTATGGACTTTGTACCCATGAAGTGCACAAACATCTAAGATTATAGAGAGACCTGAGTTTCATAAAGCCCAGTAGAATGGGGTTAGGAACACCAGGTTAGGAAAACAGATTCAAACTGTGCTTATGTACTTTCACAATCCAATGAAGGCTGGAATGCCATTCATTACAGAAGAAATGGCCAGGAGAAGGGTCATGACTAGCATATGCCTTCACCTCCCAGCCTCTGTGATACGCATCAGCCTGGGGAGCAAGGACCCCCGAGCCACAGAGATGGTTAGGTATGAACACACAACTCGAGCAAAAATTCATGTAATCATAAATTCTGGTTATCGAATAAAACGTTTTATTTTGCCCTCCTGCCAACTGTCCCATGTTATCACATACCAAGTATGATTTCATTTCTGGGAAAATCACTTTCCAGCTGGAGGTTTCAATGGCAAAATCCAAAATGATTGCATCTGAAGCCAAGACACAGAAAGAATTATTGTGGTGCCGAAGGCGGCAGACCTTCCTGCCATGGCAATGCTGCTTCTCTAGTTTTGTGGGAATGTGGCAGACAATGGCACCAGTTCTCACTCCCATTGAGACTGACTATCAATTAGAGGTGAGACCTCTAAAGACATGAATGTTTCTGAGCTGTACTGACTAACCCTTCCTTACTTAGTGTGTGAGTCCTTATGGCGATGATGTCATGTGGCATACAATTAGGATTTCCTAAGATCTCAGGGGTCCCTTTTCTTGTCACTGTGAATTCTGAGGGTTCTTGGCCATTCCTGGCGGGAAGAACCAGCAGCTCTAAGAGGACTACCTCTCCCAAGTAGACTTGAGGTGTCAGCCTCATGGCTTGTGTTCCATCTGGCCTAGAAAATTTTACCTCAGGCCTCTTGCCTCTGCAAGTATCAAAAATCTTGTGTGAAAGAAGAGATTCGTTTTCTGAGAAATTCACTCATTTCCCCTTCCTGACTTGCCTTCATGAATCCATTTAAATGGGGAAGTTGTGGTCAGACACTACCTTGACAGGAAGCAAATGAATTACTCACCACAGAGTGCATGCTCACAAGTCCTACTGTGCACCAGGAGATGCCTTGCTCACCTGCCAGAGAGCAGAGATGGGTGGGCCCTGTGGAACTCTGTGTAATCGAATGGGCTTGCAGGGAAAGGGGAAAGACACCTGCTAAAAGTGAGGGAACTGAGGAATCCATCACAGATGTTCTCTGAGAGAAGATGGTTTATTGAGGAGGAAGGAAATGTCATCAGGTGGGGCAGCTATTCCAAAGGATGACCTTGGGAGCGGTGACAAAGACAATTTTCTGTTACACAGGGACAGACCCTGAGTGCTAGATCAAAACACAAACCCCGTTTCCATGGATTTTATCGCTGATAATAAGGTTATATTTCTAGATGGATTGTATTTGGTAAAAGGTGAAGATTATTAAAGGGGGTATGCACAATTGATTTACATCAGGAGGAGGGACAAGGTCAGGAATGAGAGTTTACACTGATGAGGTTAATGAAGCTAAAAACCCCACATCCCACATCCCACTGCTGCCACTATGCAAGCTTATCTACCAACCCTGTTCCAGAAAAACATAAATAAATCTTGAAAGAGACCAATTAGCCGCAAATTTTTTTCCAACACCCTGAGACCTCCTGGTGACCTTGGGAGCAGGGACAGGCTAAGTTCCTGCCCCATCAAAGCCCCAGAACTCACATTCACACCCCAATGGCTGCTGCCATGCCTCCAACAGACTGCCCAGATATATATTCTGGATTTTCTGAAGCATGCAGTCACATCTTCAAACTCTACAACACTGACACTAGTAGGAGTACACCAGATTGGATGGGAACATAACATAGAAGCCAACTAGTCTTTTTTTAATTAATTAATTTATTTATTTATTTATTGCTACAGAAATTATTTATTCGTTTATTTGGCTTGGGGACCATATCCATAAGTGTTCTGGGGCTACTCCTGGTTCAGGAATCATATGGTTCTAGGGATTAAATAAAGGCCTCTAACAGGCAAAACATACATTATAATCTATTGTGTTATTGCATTCGCCTTTACAATGGAATTCTTTCATTGTGTTTATACTTATCTAGTATGATAAAATAGCAAGTACATTAAAAGTTGGTCTTTATTTAAGAGCATTTCTTGACCATACAATATTTATTATGTATAAGATAAGGGTCCAAGGCAGGGACTTCCCAGGTCAGGGCTGGAGGTTTGTCCTCTCTCTGCTCACAGCTCCTCCAGATCTTTGTTTGGAGTCTAATGCTGATCCTTGGGATTAACAGGTGAGGTAAGATGATGCTGAGGCATGGTTCTGGAGGTTGTTTGCATAGAATCTTTGTGAAGTTTATTCTTTGCATGAAAACATAAAGATTTCTGCTGCATGGAAAACAAATTACCAAATGCTTTCTTTTCAGCAGGTCGACTTTAGGGGGGAGAAACTCCAAATCAATAATAGTGAATTTTTTGTTGAAATATTGAATGTAATCAAAGTAAAGTGAAAGTAAAGTGAAATTTACCAGTTACACATGCGGGGTGTGGGGCTGGGGAAGTGGGGGGAAGGGGGGAAATATACCGTGATTCTTGGTGGTGGAATATGTGCACTGGTGAAGGGATGGGTGTTTGAGCATTGTATAACTGAGACTTAAACCTGAAAGCTTTGTAATTTTCCACATGGTTATTCAATAAAAGAATAAAATAAAAAATAATTTTAAAAAATAAAGATTTCTGCTGCATATGCCATCTGTTCAGTCCCTCTCTCTCCATTTATCCTGGACCTGGTGACTCCCAGATGTCCTGAAGCCAAGTAATCTTGACTAACCAAAACATCAACACAAAAGGTTCGACTAGGAACAGCAACTTATTAAACCCTCAAACAAGGACTTAATGTCCCCATGGTGAGATACAATTTTCACAAATTCACAAATTTTCTTTTACTGAAGTATTTTTTGATCATTCCGCTAGCCATTTAATGGTAACAAGCAATATAAAATATTGCGGGTCTGCTACAAAAGCTTGAGGGGTGGTTGGAGCAAAGGGAGATGAGGTGAAGGGAAGGTGACAGTGGTGGTGGGATTGGGGTTGGAATATTGAATGCCTATAACAAGTCACCTTAAACAACTTTGTAAACCACAATATTTAAATTAAGTGGGGGAGGGGAGGACGGGCTAGGTTAATTCTACTGTCTTTTCTGGCCTCGTGATAAAAAGATGAAACAAATGCAGGACTTCTTTGGACCTGAAACACTGAATGTGACGAAGTCCACAGGTGCCCTGAACTGGCAGACCTAGGCAGGGATGCCAGGGCAGCTTTACTGACCCAGTTCAGATGGTCACTGGATTCAGAAACCAATAAACCAATACGAGGAGTGTCACTGGCCTTTTAATGTTGACTTTCTGCCCCTCCATCATTTGGATTGAATCTTCCATTCCAGCCTGTTTCTCTTAAATGCTGTGCTAATCCCCAGAAGCATGTTCATTCCCACCTAGAGCCTTATGTGTTCTTCACTGTGTTTTCTCTTTATTTCTTAGAACCCCTCCTTCTCGCACCATAATCTCAATGCTAAACTTTCAGTCCATCCTTTGAAATCACCTTGAAGGCTCTTCCCTCCCTGAAGGTTCTGCCCACCCTCCCAGTTGGATGCAGTTGTTTCTTCCTCTAAACCTAAACATCTAAGTGATGTAGATGTTCACCTCTCTTGTAGATTTTCTCTCCTTCCCTATGACAGAGGAAAGGAGAGAGAATCCAACTTATCTGAGTTGTTTGAAAGATTGAGGAGAATGCATATCGAACATTTAAGCCAGTTTTATAGAATACAGACACTTCATACCCATTTCTCTCACTGCATGCTCAGCACAGCACCCCACCCAGGACAAGTTGAGTCATTTTAACCTCGGACTCTCTCTTCATACACATGCGCTCAAGATTGCACGGAGCACTGAGTACTGAAAGAAGAGAGCAGAAGTGATTTCCTCACTCATGGCTTCACTCTGAAGCACTTCTCCTTAGGAGAAAGAGAATCTCTACAGCATCGACAATTCAGTCTACAGAACAGACAAAGAGCAAGCAGAGCTGTGACTTGATCACATTCTCAGTAGAGAGGACAGCAAGCTGCATAGCTCCCCCATCTCCTTGTTCTTGTTCTCTCTCTCTCCCTCCCTCTCCCTGTCCTCCCTCTCTCTCTGTCTCTCTCTGTCCCTGTCTCTCTCCCTTTCTCCCTCTCTCCTCTCCCTCCCATCTCTCTCTCCCTCCTCTCTCTCTCTGTCTCTCTCTCTCTCTCTCTCTCCTGTACTAAGAGATTATCGTGTCTGTTTCTTCACCTGTTTTCAGCACACAGTTCCTATCCAGAGTGATCATTCCCAACTACCTTTGTCAAGACGGTCCCTTCTCCATCCCAACTGCCTTCTACAGTGGGCACCTTTAAAGCAGCTTAAGGTCACGGGGGGGGGGGGGATCTCCTGACCTGTAAACATACATCTTGAGGCTCAACACTGGCCAGCCTCAGAGCTACTGCACACATCAGCCAATGTCTCGGGAGTTGATTTATCTGTAAATGCAAATAACAGCATCATCTGCTCGGCCAGCTGAGAGGGAATGGAGCAGTATAATGCCCGTGCAGTCAATATTCAGCCTGTGCTCATTTTCAACACTAGTATTGCTTTTTCAAGGTTCTTAAAAAAAACTAGCACACAGCTCCTTTTCCTTGATCAGAAAATTTTTCAAAAGTAAATATCTAACTAAAAACCCCAAAGGCAATGAGGAGCAAATTGCACTTTGTTTTTACCTGTTGAAAGAGTCCTCCATTTGGGGTTACCAAATCATATTAATATTGCAAAGTTGTCAGCGTGCAATGAACCTGCATTGCTTCACATTCCTGATGCAGCAACTGTTTAGACACAGCTGTATAAGGGGCTGGCAGAGTCCTGTGCAGATCCCAGGGCCTGGGAACCGCTGGGCACTCACAGGTACAAGGGCGACCTGGAAGATGGAGAGGAAGGTCAGGAGGCAAAGTGCAAGGCACAGCCCATGTGGCGTGAAGATGCTTTCATTCCTGCTCCTGCTCCACACGCAGCTCTCCCAGGCCTTCCCAGCCATCTCTAATTCCCTAGAAGAGAAAAATAGAGACATTATTCAGGTAAGTGGATTCTGATTTAAGGGGTAGGGGGGAATAGGAAATTTGTAGATTGGTTTCTCTTTTTAGTTCAGGCAGCCTGAAAGAAATCTCTGTTCAGTTTGAGGCCAAACATTTCATTTTAGTGACTCAGAGCGTTCTAAATTGGAAAAAAATCTGAGTCCCCAAAAAGCAGAGTTCTTCACAGGGAGAGTATCATTCTGAGGGAAATGATTCAGAAGGAGATGGACAGATATAGAATGACTGCACTCATGGAATATAAAATATATATATATATAGTGGAAAACTTATATCCATGGCCAGGAAAAACAGAAGCTAAGAAGACTGGTCAATGGTTGGAATCAACCAGAAGTGTGGGCGGGTGGAAGGTAGATAAAGAGAGGACAAGTATGACAATAATATCTGGGAATAATCACACTGGACGAGAATTGAGTGTTAAAAGTTTGTAAAGGGATATGCCTGATACCTTTCAGTATCTGTATTGCAAACCACAATGCCCAAAAGGAGAGAGAGAGAGAATGAGAGAGAGAGAGAAGGAAAGTACTTGCCATAGAGGCAGGTTGGGGAGGTTGGGCGGGAGGTGATGGGAGAGAAACTGGGGACACCTGTGTTGGGAAACATACACTGTTGGAGGCATGGGTGCTGAAAGGCTGTACGATTGAAACCTAACATGAACAGCTGTATAAGGTTCTATATCACAGTGATTTAATTTTAAAAAATCTTTTAAAACATCTGGAAAAAAACAACAACAAAAAGCATGGCTTTTCAAAGCCCAAAACTGTATCACTAATATTTTCAGCTGGAATGATTTTAACTATAAGCTAAACATTTTTATCATGAGCCCAGCCAGTTTCTATGCAACCCAATTACATAGACGACAAAGATGAACTCATCTTTACAACCCAAATCCCAAGAGAATATGAGTGTCTGTATATCAGGTGAGAAATTGGGATCAGGATGTGACTGAGTGAGAAAGCATGCGCCCTGCATGTGTGAAGCGCTGGGTTCACTAGGTTGCATGCACCCCACCCTGCCCCAGCAGCACTGGGTGTGGCCCCTACTGTTTCTAATGGGAAGTTATAAAAAACTAATCATCAGTCAACACAGTAATCAGGGGCCAGAGAGATAGTCTAGTGGGTAAAGCATTTGTCTTGCACAGGTAATCCAATTTTCTAACAGCAGATTCTGGGGCTGTTTATGAAATCTTGGAAGCACTAGAAAGGCAGAACCAATTCCTTTATTTCTGGTGTTCTGCAACATGAAAATCAGTCCCAAATTTTAATAAACACAAGGGAATGCTACCACAAATTCATCACAAACAATGTTCATGGTGTTACAATTTTAGAAAAGCATATTCTTGTTACCTTTTCTTTTTTATGCTTCTTACAATGTTATAGTAACCCTGGGTGAATTGTCAGGCTCACTAGTTCTTATTCTGTGCAAAACATGCCACTGGCAGTGCTTGGGGAACCCTGTGGCTTGGAGGATCAGGCCAAGAACATTCAACAAATGTCATCCCTTGCCTCAACACAACAGTCCGGGGGTTGGCGGGGGGGGGGGGGGGGGAGGTGGGCGGTGTTACTGTTATTTCCACTTTAGAGAGGAGAGAGAGAGATGCTGTGAACTCAGATAATACATGGCAGAGCTAAGAATCTGAAACCAAGCCTTTTTGACCCCAAAGCCAGTGCCAACACAAAATATTTCTGTCCTGTATCACTTACAAAGTGCCAGACATTCACAGACTGCTTCAGAAGAGGAAGAAGACTTAAAGTTGGCTTGTCAAACCCTTAAGAAACTTCATTTCCTAACTGGCCCTTGTAAAGAGTTACCATGGTGAATAAAATGCTATTATATGTGAGGTTGCTGTCACTCCAAATCATATTTGGACTTCTTTTGAAAATGTCAATTCTCTTTGAGATGCAACAGGGTGACTTGGGACCTGAACAGGCATGGTGGCTAGGTCCCTTCTCTGTGCCTCCACTCTTTAGGGAGAAACCCTTCTTGACAGTAGGGAGGAGGGGAATTAGAATCTGCCTTGATGCAACTAGTATCTCAAGAAACCGTTAAATTCTGGTGGTAGTGTATTTATTTCAAACAAGAAGGCAGACACTTAACTGTCACCCAGCAATTTGCAGAAGACCTTGGTCCTTATTCATTATTTTTTTTAATTTTTAAAATTTTATTGAATCACTGCGAGATAGTTACAAGCTATCATGTTTGGGTTACAATTACACAATGGTCAAACACCCATCCCTTCACCAGTGCACATTCCCCACCACCAATATCCCCGGTAGGTATCCCCCACCTTTTCCACTCTCCCCCTGCCTCCAAGGCAGACAGTATTCCCCATACTCTCTCTCTCCTTGTGGGCATCATGGCTTGCAACACAGACACTGAGAGGTCATCATGTTTGGTCCATTATCTACTTTCAGCACGCATCTCCCATTCCAACTGATTCCTCCAGTCACCATTTTCTTAGTGATCCCTTCTCTATTCCATCTGCCTTCTCCCCTCCGCTCATGAAGCAGGCTTCCAGCTATGGGGCAATCCTCCTGGCCCTTGTACCTACTGTCCTTGGGTGTTAGCCTCATGTGGTGTTATTCTATACTCCACAAATGAGTGCAGTCCTTCTGTGTCTGTCCCTCTCTTTCTGACTCATTTCACTTAGCATGATACTCTCCATGTCTATCCATTTATAAGCAAATTTCATGACTTCATCTCTCCTAACAGCTGCATAGTATTCCATTGTGGAGATGTACCAAAGTTTCTTTAACCAGTCATCTGTTCTAGGGCACTTGGGTTGTTTCCAGATTTTGGCTATTGTGAACAGTGCTGCAGTGAAAATATAGGTACAGATGTCATTTCTACTGTGCTTTTTTGCATTCTCAGGATATATTCCTAGAAGTGTTATTGCGGGGCCATGTGGTCCTTATTAATTATTAAATGCCTATTTTTATGCATAACATTAATTGAAATACTGAGGAGGTGTTTCTTCTTTCCCATAATTTCTGTTCTCTGAAAGAAACCCATTTGTGCTGTGGTACTTTTTTCCCTTCTTTGATTTTTATAGTATTGTAGATGAGAATGCAAATATTCCGAGAATAGCCGGTCTGTTTGTCTCTATCCAGAAATACCTGCAGAACTTCTACCAATTACCAAGAAACGGCTACCGATCTGAAAGGAAGAAAGGCAATAATATCCTTGTTGAGAAGCTGAAGGCAATGCAGCGATTCTTCGGGTTGAACGTGACAGGGAAGCCCAACGAGGAAACGCTGCAGATGATGGCAAAGCCTCGCTGTGGCGTGCCCGACAGCGATGACTTCATGCTGACACCAGGGAACCCCAAGTGGGAGCACAGCAACCTGACCTACAGGTGAGAGTTTGAGACTTTCCAAACTTGCTCAGTCAGCCAGTGTTTACGGGTCTCTAAGATACACCAGGTTCCATTCTAGGACTTCAGAGAAGTCAGGGAGAAGCAAATGTCCCTTCCCTTGGAGATTTAGCTCCTGGGGGAGAGGCATAAGAGTTCACCCTGTGGTCAAGGTCCCACTAGTGCTTTTCACGCTCATTTTTGGCCACTTATTTTTGTCACTAACAATCTAAAAAAGGCCTATACTAGGCTATCTCTCAAAAACTCACCGTAGGACTCCAAAAACGTAATCACTGCTGGGGGAAATCTAGGCTGTCCTTCCATGCATTTTGATAATGATAAAATAATGACTCAACATTCGCCAAGCAGTGAACTGCATGTGTTTCACCACAGTAACCCCGTGAGGGGCCTGACTAACTCTCCCTGACAAGCCCCCTGGCATCACTTTGGGTCTCGCCTCTGTGCCGCTCCCCAGTGGAGCTCCATCGCTTAGGCAGAAGGCAAGATGCGGGCGAGCTGCAGTTCTGAACAATAACAAGCCCTTCACACATTCTCATCATTTTGAAGGATTATTAACTACACCCCACACCTGTCAGAGGTGGAAGTGGAAACAGCGATTGAGAAAGCCTTTCAAGTCTGGAGCAGGGTAACATCCCTGACCTTCACGAAGCTCCCTCGAGGAGAAGCAGACATCAAGATTGCCTTTGTCCAAAGAGGTGGGATCTGAGATGGCAGGTTGGGGGTGGGGGTAGAAAGCATGAGGGGGAGGGAAAACGGTGACCTGGAAACCCTGAGACTAGGGTGAAGGGACATGGAATGGCTGTGTGGTGGGTCTGGTGCCAGGATGTTGTATGCGTGAATGCATGCATCTCTACCATTGCCAGTACTATAAAATTAAATCACTGTGGCTAAAAATTCTTCACAATTACTTTTAAAAATACACACACACACACAAAAGATCATCTCAAAGAAGTCATGCTCAATTTCGCTTCACAAGGCTGAACTGCAGTGTGACAAGATCTAATGTAAATGACTTCATTTAGATCATGGTGACAATTCTCCATTTGATGGACCCAACGGACTCCTCGCTCATGCATTCCAACCTGGTAAAGGCATTGGTGGAGATGTCCATTTTGATGCAGAAGAAATATGGACCATGACGTCCAGAAGTAAGTTAGCCAAAATTATCTCCACAATCAGCTACCAAATAACATTTTCCATGTTTGAACTCCATCTGCCTTCCCCACATACATATTCAAGTTATTGTAGCATTTAAAACTTACACAACTGACTGAAAATAGTCAAGAGGGGATCTGGAGAGAGTGCAGAAGTTAAGGCACTTGTCTTGCACCTGGCTGACCTGGTTTGATCCCTAGCCCTGCCTGTGGTCCCCTGAGCACCCCCAAATCTGATCTCTTAGCAGAGAGCCAGGAGTATGTTCTGAGCACCATCAGGTATGATACAACTTAAAAATAAATTTTGAATGGTCAAGAATTTAAGTCAATTTAGGCTTAGAGGGAGAAAGAAGGGAGAAAAAAACTATTGGAACTAATTATTAGCCTTATTTCCTAGTGCAGGGATCATAAAGTGACAGACAATAGCTAAGTCCTACCTGACTAACAGACCCTGTCGGTATAAAGACCGTTTGGGGGGACAGGCCAGGCTTATTGTCACCTATGACAACATTCAAACTGCAAAAGCATAGCCGGAGCACGGGACAGAGACCATGTGACTCATAAAACCAAAAGTATTTCCTCTCAGGACCATTTGCAGAAAAAGGTTTTGTTGAGCACTGTTCTACGCTATATTTTTCTATGTTAATGTTACATTTTTATTGAAAAAACTGATATTTTGGTCAGAGAACAATTTAAAGATAATAGTTTATGTATAGCCCATATTATTTTAACCAAAACATCAAAATATTCAATGTAACTATAAAATAATGCAGCTGATTAATAAGCTACATTGAATCACATTCTTTTGTTCTTTATGTCCCTCCTTCCTTTTCTTCTGTATTTGAACTCAAATACTAACGTCAAATTGTTCAAGTTTTATCTTTAAAATTTTTTTTATTAAATCACCTTGAGATACACCATTACAAAGCTGTTCATGATTGGATCTCAGTCATACAACGTTCCAACACCCGGCCCTCACTAGTGTAGATTTCCCATCACCAATGTCCCCAGTTTCCCTCCTGCTATTCCCACCTCCAACCCCAGCCTGTTCTCTATGACAGGCACTTTTCTTCTTCTTCTCTCTGTCTCTGTCTCTGTCTCTGTCTCTGTCTCTGTCTCTCTCTGTCTCTCTGTCTCTCTGTCTCTCTGTCTCTCTGTCTCTGTCTCTCTCTCTCTCTCTCTCTCTCTCTCTCTCTCTCTCTCTCTCTCCTCCCCCCCTTTAGGGCATTATGGTTTGCAATACAGGTACTGAGAGGTTATCATGTTTCTTCCTTTATCTACTTTCAGCACGCAGTTCTTATCAAGAACGATCATTTCCAACTATCATTGTCATAGTGGTCCCTTCTCTATCCCAACTGCCTTCTCCTCAAGATATTGAGGCAGGCTTCCAGCTCTGGAAAAATCTTCCTGGCCTTTATTTCTACTGTCCTTGTCCTATTAGGCTCATACTATGTGTTTTCACATCCCACAAATGAGTGCATTATTTTATGTCTGTCCCTCTCTTTCTGACTTATTTCACTCAGCATGATACTCTCTATGCCCATCCATTTATAAGTAAATTTCATGACTTCATTTTTCCTAGTGGCTGCACAGCTACCAGAGTATATATATATATATTTCTTTAAAATTATAAATTTAATTATGTTTGATAAAGGTACATATTTTCTGAAATTTCAGAAATTGGTTTGTTTAGGAAGTCATCTGGGTCTGGAAAGAACAGTCATCTTCTTTCTCATCCAGTTATTTCCTCTTCACCTGGCACTGCTTCAATGGCATATTTCCATGGAGGAAACCAATCCTTTGAGAAGACTCAGGATAAAGTTTGGGATACAGAGAGATAGTACAGGGCCCACAGCACTTGTTTTACCTATAGCCAAGACTGGTTTGATTCTGGGCGCCACAGGGCACGCAACGCACCCCAACTACCAACAGAAGCAACCCTGTGTGTAGAACCAGGAGCAATCCATAGCGCCACTGGGTGCGGCCCAACCGCACCTGTGCCCCCAGTGGTCTAGGCATCCTGAAGGCAAAAATAAGGGCTAAGGAGAGGAAGAACCAAACCACAGGGCACTTCACGGGGCCCAGAGCAATGACATGCCACAGAAGTCTGACTGGAAACTGCCCTTTTCTTATCTAGCGCCCATCCCTCTTGACACCTTTAGCGCTTCTCTGGACCAAATTATCCAGACTGCCGCCTGGACTGTGCACCGCCAGTGTCTATTCTTTCCACCCAATCGGAGAATGGTAAAGATGACAAGAACAGGGCTGTCCTCCCACTGGGATGCTGCAGCCCCTGGCCACCTCAGTCCTGCCACTCTGGATCAACCACTTACTCCATCGGTCATCTAGATTGCTCTAGATCAGCCATTTACTCGAGTGCTTGCCTTCCAGATTACAACCTGTTTCTCGTCGCTGCCCATGAGTTCGGCCATTCCCTGGGGCTCTCCCATTCCTCGGACCCTGGTGCCCTGATGTACCCGAACTATGCTTTCACTGAGCCCAGCTCCTACGTGCTCCCCCAAGATGACATCAATGGCATCCAGGCCATCTATGGTAAGGCAGCCATACAGGGCTGCTGCCCGAATCTTAAACAAGTATAGACATGCATGCACGCACACACAGAGAGAGACAGAGACAGAGACAGAGAGACAGACAGAGAGACAGAGAGAGGATATATTTAAATTGTCCTTAGGACAGAGATGGGGATAAATGAAACTTCCATGGGAAGGTGAATGAACTGGGGTCAGTCATAGGCACAGAATGCCCCTGAACTACCATGGTTGGCACTTTCCGGGCCTGAAATTCGGGGACCCATGGCCCTGCCCCCACTGGCGGCCGACTGAGGTGGAGACTGGGGTGAGGGTGTCCCAGTTCCTTCTGCCCCGAGCAGGAAGAGAAATCCCGGAGTAGGTTTCCATACAGAGCAGGCAAATTGAGCAGGAGAGGAAGAGGTGAGAGTGGTGGGGCACAGAGGGAGGTGCAAGGGATGGACACTGATGGACACTGGAGCAGCAACTTCCGGAGAAGAGAACTTCCTGGGATGAACAGACTCCCCTGAGTGTCACCATCCCGAGCAACCCTGCCAGGCTCAGCCCTGCCCTAACTCCCTCGGCTGCAAGTAGAGCACCTCAGTTTATACCACTGACCACACACATCCATTTTTTTTAAAAATGTTGCTGAATCATCATGAGATAGTTACAAGCTTTCATATTTGGGTTACAATCACACAATGATCCCTCCACCAGTGCACATTCTCCACCACCAATATCCCCGGTATACCCCCCTTTCCCACCCTCCCCCTGCCTCCAAGGCAGACAATATTCCCCATACTCTCTCTCTACTTTGCGGCATTATGGCTTGCAACACAGACACTGAGAGGTCATCATGTTTGATCCATTATCTACTTTCAGCATGCATCTCCAATCCTGACTGATTCCTCCAGCCATCATTTTCTTAGTGATCCCTTCTCTATTCTATCTGCCTTCTCCCCTCCGCTCATGAAGCAGGCTTCCAGCTATGGGGCAATCCCCATGGCCCTTTTATCTACTGTCCTTGGGTGTCAGCCTCATGTGGTGTTATTCTATAATCCCCAAATGAATGCAGTCTCTCTATGTCTGTCCCTCTCTTTCTGACTCATTTCACTTAGCATGATACTCTCCATGTCTATCCATTTCTAAGCAAATTTCATGACTTCATCTCTCCTAACAGCTGCATAGTATTCCATTGTGGAGATATACCAAAATTTCTTTAACCAGTCATCTGTTTTAGGGCACTCGGGTTGTTTCTAGATTTGGGTTATTGGACACATACACATCCTTACAGCGGAGGCTGTTGACACTGGCTTTCACACATGCTGTCAGACTGACACCAGCTCCTCCACTGAGGGGGGCTTTGCGGAGGAAGGAAAAGGAGCTGTGGGCAAAATCAGAGAGGAACAGGGCAGATTCTAGAGGCAAGGGGGACGGGCACGGGCACTCAGGCTGGCAAATTCTCTTTCAGGCCCTGCAAGCGGTGGTCTGCAGCCCACTGGGCCCACCACACCCTTGGCATGTGACCCCAGGCTCTCTTTCGATGCCATCGCCACACTCCGTGGAGAAATCATTTTCTTTAAGGACAAGTATAAGACTGAACTCTTCTTCATTTGACTTCTTCTGTGGGTGTAGCCTAAGACAGGGCCCTCATTGAGTTCCTAGCTGCCATACCACTGAATTCTCCACATATGCAGCACACTGGAATCCACAGTGCTTTGGGGATAAGTCAAAATGCCCAGGAAAAGAAAACATAGTAACAGCTACGAGGATTTGAGCTGCTCGGGAGCGCCATAGCTGGGTTTGCCCAACACCAAAACATGATTCAGTTTAACCCAAAGTCAATTAAGAAAATGGGAATGATCACTTATGTGAATGGAGGGGAAACCATCCAATTGATTTCCCCCCCTTTCTGCCATTAATCATTGTGTGGCTGTACAGTCACAAGATGAGTTGTCTTGTGTTACTTTTACTAAGAGATTCTGAATATTCCCATCACTTTATAGAAATAATGACAAAGGATTCGCACAAAATTAATCTACCTGCATGGGAGAAGGAGGGAGAGTGTAAACTCACCACTCCTGAGAACTGCTCTGACCATGACCCGTGCTCTGCCCCTCGATGCAGTTCTTGTGCGAGGCTCAGTCACTCATCACTCTACCCCACCCTTCTCCCAGCTCCCTGAGACTGAGTAGCCACTGCTTAGCTGCGCTGCGTGGGTTTCCTCCCCATGTTCCAACAGGTACTTCTGGAGGCGGCACCCTCAGCTACGCCACGTCGAGCTCAATTTCATTTCTCTCTTTTGGACATCCCTGCCACATGGCATCCAGGCTGCCTATGAGGATCCCGACAGCGACCTCGTGTTCCTATTCAAAGGTAAAGGCAACTGCCGGAGGTTTTTCATTCACTGGATTCTGCCTAAATGGGAGCAGTACCTCTTCCTGGTCCTTCCCATATGAGTGAGAATATTACACTTGCTGGGTTTCAGTCAAGAAAGCTGGTTTGTCCCAAAGAAGCAAAAAAGTACAATAGAAATAACATCTGCACTTGTATGTTTATTGAAGCACTATTTACAATTGCCAGACTCTGGGAAAAAAAAACCCGAGTGCCCGAGAACAGTTGACTGGTTAAAGAAACTCTGGTATATCTACACAATGGAATACTATGCAGCTGTTAGAAAAGATGAAACCATTGAAATTTGCATATTAAGTGGATCAACATGGAAAGTATCATGCTAAGTGAAATGAGTCAGAAAGAATGGGACAAACACAGAATGACTGTATACCCATTTGTGGAATATAGCATTATAGCGCCATCATCCCGTTGTTCATTGATTTGCTCAAGCAGGCACCAGTAACATCTCCATTGTGAGGATTGTTGTTACTGTTTTTGGCATATTGAATATGCCACGGGTATCTTGCCAGGCTCTGCCACAGTAGCTTGCCGGGCTCTCCGAGAGGGATGGAGAAATTGAACCTGGGTCAGCCACATGCAAGGCAAACGCCCTACCCACTGTGCTATCGCTCCAGTCCTTGTGGAATATAAAGTAATATAATGGGAGAATAACACCTGAGGATAGTAGAGATAAGGGCCGGGAGGATCAGTCCATGGCTTGGAAGCCGATCTCATGTGCTGGGGTAAAATGCAGGTGAGATGGAGAAGAGACCACTAAGTA
Organism: Sorex araneus; assembly: GCF_027595985.1. Lineage (NCBI taxonomy): Eukaryota > Metazoa > Chordata > Mammalia > Eulipotyphla > Soricidae > Sorex > Sorex araneus. The sequence goes on from NC_073304.1 coordinate 178,788,675, forward strand.
AATGATGGTTGGAGGGATCACTCGATGTGGTAGATACATGTTGAAAGTAGACTATGGACAAAACATGATGGCTCCTTAGTTCCTATATTGCAAACCATAACACCCAAAAGTAGAGAGATAGAGTGTAAGAGGGAATGTGTCTGTCACAGAGGTAGGGGGTGGGAATGGGGTGGGGATGGCAAGAGGGACACTGGAACATTGGTGATGGAGAATGGGCAGTGATGGAGGGATGGGTACTCGAACATTGTTCGATTGAAACGTAATCACGAAAGCTTGTGAGTCTGTAACTGTATCTCATGGTGATTCATTAAAATTAAAAAAAAAGAAAGAAAAAAAAGCTGGGTTGGATTTCCTGCTGGAAATGGTAGACTCTGAAATGTATGTTCCTCAGTTTCAACACGAGAAAACCTCAGCAGACCCATATTAGTGCTCTTCTACCCTCATTCAATTACAACTGAGATCCCTCAAGACTACAATTTAATCTATCTATAAAAGCCACAAAGACAAGATGTCCAATTGAATGACAGTCTGAACAGTTCGAATTTTCTCATAGCTCCTGGACAACAATCATAGCTCAGTGAACTTAACTTTATTATCTATTTTGTTTTGTTTATGTTTGGGGGATCACATGCAGCAGTGCTCAAAGCTTACTCCTGGCTCTGTGCTCTGGAATCACTCCTGGCAGTGCTCAAGGGACCCAATGGGGTGCTGGAGGTCAAACAGGGTCGTCTTCATGCAAGGAAAATGCCATAGCACTATAATATGACTCAGGCCCCACCATCTTTATCTTTTAAGACAATTTGTTCCACTTTTATTTCAATGATAAATTTATTCTAAGGCCATGAAGTTGTAGGTCCTGTAGGAACAAAAGGGCTTTCCCTAACATCTACCCTTGACTGTTAACAGGCAACCAGTACTGGGCTCTGAGTGGCTATGATATTCGGGAAGGTTATCCCAAGTATATCTCAAACTATGGCTTCCCAAGCAGTGTCCAAGCCATTGATGCAGCTGTTTCCTACAGGAGGAAAACATACTTCTTTGTACATAATCAACTCTGGCGGTAAGGTTTTTGTATTAGAGTTTCAAATTTGTTTCTTCACCCTGTCTACAAATCACTGATAAGGATAAGGCACCTGAAGGTTTTGAAGCCCAAGTTGGACTTTGACAGACATTCTTGTTCACAAGATGATTGATGTTGTTATGGCTTTTGAAGTTTCATTTCAATAGAATTAAAATGTCTGAGCAAAGATATGGAAGATGGTATATCATGAAACAGAGCCAAGTTCTGATAAAGCATTCAGAGGGATGCAAAGAAAGACTTAAACTAAATCTCACTTTTTAATTAAATTTAAACTTCACCCCCAATCACCACCAGGGGTCAACCGTGAGCCCAGCAAGGAATAGCTACTGAGCACTGTGGGGTGTGGCCAAAGAAAGGAAGGGGTAGGGGAGGATAGAGGAAGAGAGAGAGAGAACAGACAGAAGGAGAAATGGAGGGAAGGAAAATATTTTTATTTTCTGAATAAAAAATGTACAAGAAGGCTCTTTGTAAAGTATATGTGATTTAATGAAAACCACTGTCATTATACCCTCTATTGGTGTTAAAAATTTTGTTTTCATCAGCTACGATAACCAAAACCAATCTATGGATCCAGATTATCCCAAGAGCATAACAAGTACCTTTCCGGGAGTAGGAAGAAAAGTTGATGCTGTTTTCCAGCAGAACAGTAAGTAAAAAGGGTACCAATACAGTTTTTCAATTTAACTAGCATATTGGCATCTGACTACTATAATCCTATACTACTATATATATGAGAAGAGGGAATTTTGAATCTAAAACATTTTAATTGGAACACCATAAGACTTTGTAGGAAACATCTGTCTTCTGGGGATGGAGAGACAGTGCAGCCAGTAGGGTGCTAGTTCTGCATGCAGCTGACCTGGGTTCAATCTCTGTCACTCTGAGCCCCACCGTGAGTGATTCCCTGAGCAACTCCAGGTGCTCCCAATACCCCCCGCCCCCATTATCTTTTATCAGATAACTCAATAATCATCTCTTCTTTGTTACAGACTTCTTCTTTTTCTTCAGTGGACCAAGATACTATGCGTTTGATCTGTCTGCTCGTCGAGTTACTAGAGTCGACAGAAGCAACCGGTGGCTTAATTGTAGATAAAACTGAAGGAAAACCAAGATGTTCACGTTCAGAATTTGGAAGAGAAGACTAATTCGCCTTTCCTTACACTGAGCTATTTCTCCTTCCTCAGTATCTGCCATTGCTGTTGTCCTTGGACCTTCCTGAGCAGAAATACATTTGAAATTTCACTTTTTTTACAGATTTAATTCTGACATGCAGCAAGTGCACACTTTACATCAACAGGTTTTTTGAAATTCAAGAGAAATGACACATACAAAAGCAGGTCCTCAAAAAAGATTTTATCCTTCATCCTCAGCAAGGATCTGCCCCATTAACTATGTAGCTAAGTGGCATCCGATAAAAAGCGCCACCCGAGGACTTGTAGCCCTCCACCTCAGGCTGGGGAAAGAGGAAAGCAAACCTTCTCTGTCACATCAATGGTCACTATTTTGTTACTTGCTTCTCTAGCTTCTATCCTATTTATTCCTTAGGTTCTTTAAATATGTCTCACATGTATCTATTACATTCCATTGGCACTAAGCTTTAGTTCAAAAGATTTTGAACATAAGCAATGTTCCTTGCCTTTACAAGAATAAATTATTGCTAATTTTACTCTTGGAAAAAATCGGGTTCTTGTGTCTCTCCACTGTCTTCCCCACCCATCGCCCCCATCATCCTCAGCCTTCCCTCTGCAACCTTCCCAACAACACACACACAAAGGAAACGTTGAATTCCTAACCCCAGGTGCCTATGAATGTAGCTTATTTGGATGACTGGTTAAAGAAACTTTGATACATCTCCACAATGGAATACTATGCAGCTGTTAGGAGAAATTAAGTCATGAAATTTGCTTCTAAATGGATAGACATGGAGAGTATCATGCTAAGTGAAATGAGTCAGAAAGAGAGGGACAGACATAGAAGGACTGCACTCATTTGGGGATTATAGAATAACACCACATGAGGCTGACACCCAAGGACAGTAGATACAGGGGCCAGGGGGATTGCCCCATAGCTGGAAGACTGCTTCATGAGCAGAGGATAGAAGGCAGATGGAATAGAAAATAAAATAATGGCTGGAGGAATCAGTCAGGATGGGAGATGCATGCTGAAAGTAGATAATGGATCAAACATGATGACCTCTCAGTGTCTGTGTTGCAAGCCATAATGCCCAAAAGTAGAGAGAGAGAGTATGGGGAATATTGTCTGCCTTGGAGGCAGAGGGAGGGTGGGAAAGGGGGGTATACCGGGGATATTGGTGGTGGAGAATGTGCACTGGTGGAGGGATGGGTATTTGATCATTGTGTGATTGTAACTCAAACATGAAAGCTTATAACTATTTCACAGTGATTCAATTTTAAAAAGTCTGTGTGGATGCAATTATTTAAGATGCAGTTATACTGGATGCAAGTAGGCCTGGGAGCCAGTGTCCTTAGGATAGAAACCCACATAGTGGTACAGATCTTGTAAAAACAGGAGGACCAGAGTGAAGAATTGGGCCATTCCAGAAGGCACTGCAAGCCGGAGATTGCTCCGGATCCCAGACCGGGCCAACAACACCGGGGTGCCAGACGGGGAAGGTACAGCTGACACGCCTTCCCCAGATGGAGCCCCGGCGACACTGAGTTTCTACTAACACAGCTCCGGTATGCGGGACTGGGTCATCTCCAACCTTTCCTGACATACAAAATATATACTCAGGAATGGCTCCGCCACCCCTGAGCATCCATTATCCCAGACGAACAGAAACCAATCTCAGAACGCAGAGGCTGCTGGCAGATATACTCCTGGACTCGGAACTAAGCTACGGCCCCGTGCAGCCCCGGGAGGGGAAGGGTTTCTGTCCCTTGGCCTTTTACCTCCTGGACAGCATGGTGACCGCCAACGTTCAGAACCAATTGGACAGAAAGGTAGGCGTTTTCATTGATGGGATGGGATGCATGGGGAATCTTGCAATGGGGGAGGCCCTGCCTCCTGCCCAAATGAAAACCGGAGCGGTCGCCCATGTACAGCTTCTTCGCTCCTGAACAGCCATGATCCCAGCACCACAGAAACCAATCTCGGAATGCAGTGGCTGCTCACAAAAATACCTCTGGACTTAATACCAGAATTCCAAATCTGGGTGGCCGCTTTCGTGACCATGCAACATCATATGCTCTTTGTTACCAACAATAGAAAACATACAATCTAATGATGCCCTTCCGACAGGTCTGACTATTGGGGGGAAAACTCCAAATAATAGTAGTGAGTTTTCTGTCGAAAATTGAATGTAATCTAAGTAAGGAAAGAGTAAAGTGAAAATCATCTGCCACACAGGCAGAGGGGGAGTGGGAGGAGGGGTATGCTGGGGTTATTAGTGGTGGAACATGTGCACTGGTGAAGGGATGGGTGTTTGATCATTTTATGACTGAGACTCAATCCTAAAAGCCCTGTAACTATTCTCACGGTAACTCAATTAAAAAATAAAAAATAAATTACAAAAAATAAACAGGAGGACCAGAGTGACAGAATCTCATGACAATCACTACGGGTGAGTAAGGACTCGCACCGAGAATGACAGATAAGATCATCATCCTCCTGGCATCTTGATTTGGCTCCAGCTACCCAAACTGGCATGGAATAGTCTTCTGTGGTTTGCAGCTTCTGGGTCTGTGGCATGTCGCTCCAGTGGCCCTAAGAAGCTTATTCACCTACACGTCATGTAAGGACGTTCATCAACAGAGAATGATAAATCTGGGATAGGAATAGCATCTTCGAAAGGGCCAGCGTAAAGGAGGGGTTCCGCTTCCCTCCTGCCTTCTCCCCACTCTATTACTAGAGTCCAAGCAAATAGTTTTCTTTCTCTTGCTCCTTATTTCTTTTATTCCTAGTGTTTGGGTCTGATATCTGAAAGACCACACAAAGCAGTGAGCTTTGTTGTATAAAGTTTTATTTGGCACAAGTCAAGCAAGTGTTGAGTTCAGAAAGCCAAGAAAGCTGAGAAGGCTGAGCCATCAGGGCCATGCCATCTAGTAGGAGTGCGACCCTCTCCTTTATTCTCATACCCTTTTTAACCCTCATGTCTGAAAGTTGCCCAATTCTTGGTGGTGTAGCTAACTTGCTGGTGACCTTTTACTTGATTGGTCGCTTCCAGCTGGTTTGTGCTAGGCAAGTGCAAACTCCTGTTGGTTGTTACCATCTGGGGGTTCATGTCTCATCTCTCTCCAAGGACAGCTTTCCACACCCTGCTGTCCATCAGTGTTTCTAGCTAACTCTGCAATCCTGAGATGTGCCTCAAGGCCACAGGCATGGCTGTACAAATTTTATACCAAACAAACTCTGGGTGCAGAATAGCTGCTGCTTCCAAATGGTGGTGCTGATGCTATGCTGAATACTACCTATTTTCCCTGGCAGTAGTAAGGAGGGGCCCACACTAGACTACCCAAGAAGGGGCATTCTGTAGATAACCAAGCTTACTGTACAAATACGAAGATGCTAAGCAAAAGAATCAAATTGAATTAAACAGAGCCTAGATGCATACATTTGATGATAGATCTTTTTTGCTAAGAACTTTGGGGTTTGTGGAATTATAATAATCCAATATCAAATTCATAACAATGGCATATCTGCAACTGTTAGAATGCAATGCAGCTCATTACACAATAAATATGCTTATTGTAAAATAACTCTCGCCAATACCATCTATTTTCTCTCTTTTTTTTTTTGTTAAAGCTTTTAAACCTCACATATGAGTACGAATTGGAATCTTATGGTTGTAGAATGACCCATCAAATGAGTTCAGATGAAAGATTTTATTGTTAGTGACCGAGGTGACTTACTTATAATTTCTTAAACTTCCACCACAAGTGCGGAAGATGGCACAGATATTAAGGCATGTGACTTGCATGTGGCCAACACCAGTTCAATCCCTGGCACCACCTGCCCCCTAAGAATCTCTGGGTGCCCCCTGGAGGTCCTCTGGTGCCTCAGAACACAAGCAGCAGAGCATCCTTGGCCCACACAATGGACCAGGAGGACTCCCAGAGGACTGCTCAGGAACCCACCACCACAGACCCCTCGGGGCTCATCTCAGCCAATAATAAAAATTAGCAATAAGAAACTTTGGTATATCTACACAATGGTATATTATGCAGCTGTTAGAAAAGATAAAATCGTGAAATTTGCATATAAGTGGATGGGCATGGAGAGTATCACACTAAGTGAAATGAGTCAGAGAGAGAAAGAGGGAGAGATTGCACTCATTTGTGGAATATAAACTAACAGAATGGGGAGACTAACACCCAAGGATAATAGAGATAACAGCCAGGAGGATCATTCCACAGCTTGGAAGCTGGCCTCACATGCTGGGGGAAAACGTAGCTGAGACAGAGAAGGGACCACTGAGTGAATGATGCTTGAAGGGCTCACTCAGGATGGAGATGCATACTGAAAGTAGACTATGGACCAAACATGATGGCCACTTACTACCCGTATTGCAAACCATAACACCCAAAAGGAGAGAGAGAGTAAGAAGGAATGTGTCTGCCACAGAGGCAGGGGGTGGGAAGGGGGGGTGGGAAGGGATGGGGTGGCGGGAGAGACACTGGGAAACATTGGTGATGGAGAATGGTCACTGTTGGAGGGATGGGTACTCTATCATTATATGATTGAAAAGTAACCATGAAGGTTTGTAAGTCTGTAATTGTATCTCATGGTGATTCATTTAAAAAGAAAAAGAAAAAAAGAGCAACAGACTTCACTGCACCTGTAGCCCTCTGTCTCTCAGCCAGAACCACTACAGCAATGACACTCACCTTTTAGATATTGCTTTACACTTCATAGGGTTGATGTCTATAAGCTTACAATCTCCTTGAGGGCTGGAGACAGCTCAGCAGGCCGGAGCGGGCACTGCAGGGCCTGGGGCAAAGTTAGGCTCCCAGCTCACCTGACATCTCCTAGAAGTCACCCCACAACAGCAAGCTGGGTGCAGCCTTGAGCACCACTGGGCGTGGACAAAAAATTCCCCAAATACATTACATGAAAAAATACATTACCCCAAATTTATTTCACCAAGCCAACAAAAGACCTAGAACATACGTCATTTCATCAATTCATCTATCAAAAGAATGAATGACACACTTCTAAGTGCTGAGGAAAGGGTGAAAGAGATGCACATATAATTCACCATATCAATGTAACAACTACAAAGGGGTGGGTGAAATGGGATCTTTTGCTTTGAACAATGAGGTCAATTTCTGATTATATTTTCTTAAACATTCTTGTGGCGTTGGTTTTATACACACACAAAGATGAAAATTTCATCTCAGAACACCTACTAATTGTGCCAACTAGTTATAATCAATTATTTGCCAAGGTTTTATTTATTTGGGAGATGAAAGCAGCTCATATTTCTTTAGTGATATTACACAGAATAAAAGGAATTTAGCAACAATATGAAATATAATAAAGAATTTTTGATTGTTCCTTCTTAAAGTACTTATGACTACTATAACGAAGTTTTATGTCAGTATGAGAGATATAGGATGACCAGTTTAGATTTTAAAAACTCATTACTTTTTAATCTTAGTTATGGCCTGTTTCTAATACCAAAACTAAAACTTTGGTGCAGTTATTTGATTTGTAACATAGTGCCAGGAAGTAAAAGTGGGGCAGGGAGCGGAGTGAGACAGACAAGAAGAAAAAGCCTAACTGGGAATATGTTATCAAGGATTCTGTGTGAACAACAAGTCATATTCCAGAATATTCCTTGGTTCCACCCAGAGTCTTGAGGAGCATAAGGAACATCTTTCAATTGTTCAACCTTTCAGGAATTATGGAGTTGGACTGTCCATCGTTTGTTAGGTGAAAGGTGGTTCAATGACATTGTGCTGGGAATCATCTGGTGTGTATTGGAGGCTGGGCTTTGTCAAAGGAAGGTGGGCTACAGCCTGTCAGCCACCACAACAGCTACAATATGAGGGAGCCATTGGGGACCACCATGCCTCCCCCCAAATGTCATTAAGCAGCACAGGACTGCAATGAGCAATGACTATTTTTATTGAACAATTGCAGATGATGACTGCAAACCAAGCCAACTTAGAAAGCACACACACACAACACGCTCTGGCAAAGGGACTTCTCTGTTATTAATTAAGTACAGGCAGAATCATGCCAAACCGTGCCACGTTTCACAAAACTTTTTCCAATTTTGTGGAAAGAGAGCGGGACTTTCTTCAGCTGCAGAGAAGAATGGAGAGCTTCCTGCTCCTGCATTTACTCTTTGCAACATTTTCTTCAGCATTTCCTACAGACCGGAAGGTGGAGGAGGAGGAAAATGCAAGGTTTGCTCAGGTACGGTCAATAAATATTATTAACAACTATCAGTAAATGGTTGATTGTGTTAATTGCTTCGGGGCCTGAAAAGACAGAAAACCTTTGAATTCTTGATTTCCTTGAGAGAAAGGGCTGTCTCCCACTTCCTGTGTGAACTATGTGGAGAATGTCCTGAGGAACTTCCTGAGGAACTGTGAGGGGTGAAGAATGAGGGAAAGGTAGCAAAATAGACAACCTTAAGCAATGGTTACGTGAAGAGATAGTGCAGAGAGAACAGAGATCTCTGGCACCCCAACAAGAAACAACCACAAGATGGAAACTGTGGAATAATTTAACACATAGAAGCAGTTAGATTCTTTCCTGTGGAGTTTGGAGCTTAATGGGTGGTGTGACTTGGCCAATTCTGGGCACGGACAGCTCCTCATGTGAAAGTGAAGAGTGAAAACTGAAAATAGTGAGCGATTCTTCTGTTTCCCTCCTTTCTTCTTTCCTTCTTGTCCCTTTCTGTACCCTCATTACTTATTTCTTTTTTTTTACCCCTACTGCCCAAAGAATTAAGACAATTTTGTTTTCTCCTGATATATGGAGATTTGCTTTCCTTTAATCTATGGCTTTTTTTTCAATTTGGGCCACACCCAGCAATGTTCAGGACTTACTCCTGGCTCTGTGCTCAGGGCTCACTCCTGGCAGGACTCAGGGAACCATATGAAGATGAACTTGGGTCAGCCGCATACAAGGCAAAAGCCCTACCCACTGCTCTATCCTTTCAGCTGCCGTCTGCAACTTTTGACTTGGGGCAGGAACACATTAACACAGGAGCACCCAGCAGTGCTCAGAACCCACTATTAAGGGCTCTCAGGGGATCATAGAAGGTGCTCAGATGACCTATTTGGGTGCTGAGGATGAATCAGGGTCAGCCACATGCAAGGCAAGTACCGCCTCCCCCTTTCTGTCCCTCTGCCCCTTTTAAAATATTTTTAATTTTATTATTTTTTATTTTATTAATTTTTTATTTTAATTTTATTTATTTATTGAATCACCGTGAGATACAGTTACAGGCTTTCATGTGTGAGTTTCAATCATACAATGATCAAACACCCATCCCTCCACCAGTACACATTCTCCACCACCAATGTCCCCAGTATACGCCCCCCTTTCCAGCCCTCCCCAGCCTCCATGACAGACAATTCCCCCATACTCTCTACTTTGGGGCATTATGGTTTGCAATACAGATACTGAGAGGTTATCATGTTTGGTCCTTTATCTACTTTCAGAACACATCTCCCACCCCCAACGACTCCTCCAGCCATCATTATCTTAGTGATCCCTTCTCTATTCCAGCAGCATTCTCCCCCAGCTCATGAGGCAGTCTTCCAACTATATCCCTTCCCCCATTTGTCAGGCATATCTGAACCGGTTCTACCGTCTTGAGTTAGAAGAGAGTCGTCTTGTTCAGAGCAAGAACAGGAGTGTCACAGATGGCAAAATTCGGGAAATGCAAGCATTCTTCGGCCTGACAGTGACTGGAAAACTGGACCCGAGCACTCTTGAGGTCATGAAGACCCCCAGGTGTGGGGTGCCTGACGTGGGCCACTATGGCTACACTCTCCCTGGTTGGAGAAAATACAACCTCACTTACAGGTAATGCTTCCGCTGATCTATTTCCCCGAATCCAAGCACAAATGTTACATCCAAGGAACAAACCGATCCCAGTTTGCTTCACCAAGTACTTCCCATGAACCCGGCACTTTGTGGGTCTCATGTATTCTTCCTTCCTGAGAATTTGTGACAGGAGGTGTCACTGTTCTTCTGTCGTAAACAGAGAGAAGTGGAGACAAATGTTTGTGCACCACCGTCGGGGTTACACAGCTCCCTCAGTAGGCTCAGTCTGGCTCACATGCTCTGGGCTCTGCTCTCTGCATGGAAGAGATGCAGATGCAGAACCAGAATGAGTGCAAGGGAAATGGGAAAGACTGAGAGGAGCCCACCCAGTCCTATCAGGGAAATGGGGGTCAGAGGGATCGCGAGCATCCGAGTTTTCTCCTCTCCATCCAAGGAAAGGCTGGGCTCACGAGCAGGGGGAGAAGCACGCGAGATGACCCCCCCCCAACCCAAGCTGGGACCAGCAGCCTGAGGGCCCTCCTGCTGTATGATAAGTTTCCTTCTTATCAAGGTGCAGAAAACTGCCCGAAAGTTAATATGCCGTATGACTGATCAGACAGATCAGTGTATTTGGTATATTGTCTGAGCAGGCCTGTACAACCAGTACCTGACATATTTTTGTCTGCTTTTAAGAATCATAAACTATACTCCAGACATGGCACACGCTGATGTGGATGAGGCGATCCAGAAAGGCCTCGAAGTGTGGAGCAAAGTCTCTCCACTAACATTTACCAGGATCTCCCAGGGAATTGCGGATATCATGGTCGCCTTCAGGACTCGAGGTAAGGTTTCCTGCTGGGGAGGTCCGGTCACCTCCTGGGCCCAGCCCCACCCCTGGGATTTGTGTTTCAGTCCACGGCCAGTGTCCTCGATTTTTTGACGGCCCCCTGGGAGTCCTTGGTCACGCCTTTCCTCCTGGTCTGGGTCTGGGCGGAGACACTCACTTCGATGAGGATGAAAACTGGACCAAGGATACAACAGGTAAACCCCATTTTCTTTCTTTTTTGTATATATTTTTTATTTTTATTTTTTTAAATTTTATTGAATTACCATGAGATAGTTACAAGCTTTCATGTTTGAATTACAATCTCACAATGATCAAACACCCATCCCTCCAAAAGTGCACCAATTCCCCACCACCAATATCCCCGGTATACCCCCCCTTTCCCACCCTCCCCCTGCCTCTATGGCAGACAATATTCCCCATATTCTCTCTCTACTTTGGGACATTATGGCTTGCAACACAGACACTGAGAGGTCATCATGTTTGATCCATTATCTACTTTCAGCATGCATCTCCCATCTTAACTGGTTCCTCCAGCCATCATTTTCTTAGTGATCCCTTCTCTATTCCATCTGCCTTCTCTTCACTGCTCATGAAGCAGTCTTCCAGCCATGGGGCAATCCCCCTGGCCCTTGTATCTACTGTCCTTGGGTGTCAGCCTCATGTGGTGTTATTTTATACTCCCCAAATGAGTGCAGTCTCTCTCTGTCTGTCCCTCTCTTTCTGACTCATTTCACTTAGCATGATATTCTCCATGTTCATCCATTTATAAGCAAATTTCATGACTTCATCTCTCCTAACAGCTGCATAGTATCCCATTGTGGAGATGTAGCAAAGTTTCCTTAATCAGTCATCTGTCTTAGGGCACTCGGGTTGTTTCCATATTTTAAGCCCCGTTTTCTTTAGGAACCAAATTTAATATTCTGAAGAAACCCTGAAAATAGCAGCTTAGCAACTAGTTGCTTTTGCTTTCCAATTTTCTCTACAACATTCTGTGTTTTATGTTTTCCACGGTGACTTTAATGAAAGCACTCAATATCTATTCAAACTACTATGCTGTATAATTCAGATCACTTCCCCTAATGCCCTCAGAGTTGCTCATCTGCTATGATTGAGAGGGCAGGCTGGCCACACCAAAAACAGGTGACTTTTCAAAAACTACAAACATTCATTTTTGAGACACCCATTTTTCTCATCTGTTTATTCTGGGGAACAAATATAAATTATTAGTGTTCACATATTTGTCAGAAAAAAATGATGGCGCATGTACTATAAGAATTATTGCAAGTCTCCTATTCTTTTTCCTTAATTCCTTATCTCAGATGCAAACATTTTCCTTTTGATAGTCTCATGTACTCACGGTATCCCTGTCTTTTGCTAAGGATTCAACTTATTTCTTGTGGCTGCCCATGAATTTGGCCATTCTCTGGGGCTCTCTCACTCTAACGACCAAACAGCCCTGATGTTCCCCAATTATGTCTCCCTGGATCCCAGCAAAAACCCACTTTCTCAAGATGATATCAAAGGAATCCAATCTATCTATGGTGAGCAACTTTATAAATCCTTTTTGTTTTTGTTTTTATTTGGGGGCCACATCTGGCAGTGCTCAGGACTCACTCCTGGCTCTGTGCGCAGGGATCACTCCTGTTGGTGCTCAGGGGACCATATGGGGGGGGGGGGGGGGGCAGGAATCAAACCTATGTTGGCTGTGTGCAAGGCAAGCACCCTCCCCTCGGTACTATCTCTCCAGACATGCAACTGCATAAATTTAAACATATAAATAACAGAAAGATTTCCAGGAAGTTGAGAAGAGCACTTTGGGAAATAATTATGAAGCAAATATTCAGTTGGGTAAGATGTTCCTGCCGGTGCATTTCCACATGTCCTCCCCACTCATTGTGGTGTTTCTGTTCTCATCAAAGGCCTGCCTGAGGTACCTGTGAAGCCAAGGAAACACACTGTTCCCCAGGCCTGTGACCCTGACTTGACTTTTGATGCTATCACTACTTTTCGCAGAGAAGTCATGTTCTTTAAAGGCAGGTAAATGCACTCCCTAAACAACTCAGCTTCCTACGAAGATTCATCTTTGCTAGAGATTCAAGAAAAGTGAGGGAGCCATGGGGTAGAGAGAGAAACACATCTGCTTCCATTTTATAGCTACCTATGTTGGACTGTTTTACTATTTGCATACATATTTACATATATATTTGCTTGTTTGATTTTCTAGTTAATTTCAACATTGTAAACAGTTTTAAAAATGTGTAGTGTCATAAAATGAATCAGAGTGTATTTTCTGTAAATTTCTTAGCTAACATTATACACCAATCCTCTTACTGATTTTTTTTGGAGCTGACTTACACCATTTCATGAGACAATGGTTAGTTGCGGGAATTCTGTATAATAGCTCATATCACTTTTGCCTCTGGAAACTGGCAACGTTATAAGCCTTTACACCCCAGAAAGCAGAAGATGATGAAGGTTACAGCTTCTTTCTACCTGAAGAGCAGCTACAAATGCATATCAGCAGACCATCTCTTAACAATGAATCAGTGAAGTATAAACTATAGTAAAAAATATCAAATCTCACTATGTAGAACTTATTGGAATTAAATGACTACAAAGAATCTCGGTTATACATCTCAAGACCACATTTTTCAAAGAAAAACATTAGAACACACATGATCTGACAGTAAAAGGGCAAAAATCAGACTCCTTCCATTCACAACTTGATAATACTGTAGTGATTTGCTGTCACTATCAAGCTCCAAACAGCAGATGCTTAGACCATTTGTCAGACACAGAGAAAGGCTGGCATCCGGGAAGGGAAGAGGTATATGAGTACTTTTCAAGTCTCATGCAGAGACGAAGGACTTTACAGCCAGACAGAAAAGTCCAAAGGAATATTTTGATATGCCAATAAGAGTATTTCTTCAATCTAGTGTATACCAAGCACCAAAATTCTTTGAATGTTTGATGTTGCCTTATAATATCAGGTGTTATTGATTTGGGAAAATATAAAGCCGCCCAACACTCAGAATTATAAGATTTTTAGTGGCAGTTTAGTTACCAAGAGACCAGAGACCAGCCACCAAGACAGGTCTGGCCTTCTGATAGTGCAAGGTTAGAACTAAACTCACAACTAAACTTGCTGCAGAAACTTGTGCCAATACTCTAAGTTATTTGAGGAAAGATACAAACCAATTAGAGGAAAGAGGGAAAACCTAAACCTACAATATTTTCATTGAAATACATACAGGCTGTATGTGTCAAGTGGATTTCTTTGTTTGCTAATTCAGGCACCTCTGGAGGATATATCTCGATATCACTGATGTTGAATTTGAATTAATCTCTTCATTCTGGCCATCTCTGCCAAATGACATTCAAGCTGCATATGAGAACCCCAAAGATAAGATTCTGGTTTTTAAAGGTAACTTGGTCCATCGTGATTTTCTTCTTCCTCAGGATCCCCTTACTGGTCAGGGAGATATTCATGCAAGAGTCTGGTGCATCAGCTAAACATGTGGCATCTTTGCCCCACCTTAGGCTCCTGCCACCAAGAATAACTACCCAGAACTTTTTCTGGCTAAGATGATAAACACCATCCAGATTACACAAAACCTTTTTTTTAAAACTATGCAATAGAAGAAAACAGTCTTTTTTACTTGCCAAATAAAAGCTATGTTGTATCTCCTGTATATACCTTTTTGACCAGGCTTCTAGGTTTGGCAAATAAGAACAGGATGTTTTGGCCAGGGGACGGGTGGGGGTGCCGTGGAATAAGGTGGCAGGATCCGGAGCTAGAGGAGAAGCCAGGTAACTGCAAAACAATGCTCTCAGGAGACCCTATGTGACATGATGCCTTCATGAAACTTAATTTTAAAAGCAGGATGCTTTGAATTTCACGTACACAAGTAATGTTTAGTATTTGCATGCCCCTTATGATATTATATACACATGTATTGCAAAATTAATTGTTTATTGGAAATTCATTTCATGGATGTACTCAACTTAATTTAGTTACTTGTGTTCTTCACTACAGGTATGAGGCCTTTTGACTGCTGTTCAGGGGGTCACAGGGGACCCCTCCCCAATGGTCAGTCAGATTCTTAGCTAACTGAGCCTAGGATGCAAGGAAAGGTCCAAGATCCTGCATTACTCAGGTCCTGTGGAGCAGGCGATCATATGGGCCATGGCGGAGGTGCTGGGGGCCTCTGGCCACACTCTGTGATGCTGGGGTGCCTCCAGGGTTACACCTGGGAATTCTCTAGGGATAATGTGGTGGCAGGTATCAAACCTGGGTTGAGAGCATGCTAGACAGACCCTAACCACCTATTTCCTTGTGTTTTATGTGTCATAAATAAACTTGAATCAAAGCTAGAAAAGCTACCAATGGGGCCAGAGCAATAGTACAGTGGGTAAAGCACATGCCTTGCACGTGGTCGACCGGGTTCCATCCCCAGCATCCCAAATGGTACCCCGAGCAACACCAGGAATAACTCCTAAGTGCAGAGCCTGGAGGAACCCCTGAGCATCACCGGGTGTGACCCAAAAAAAGAAAAAAAGAAAAAAAAAGATAAGCTACCAATGCCATAGCACTGATATGGAGAAGTACACTACTAGAGAAGTATGTTATTACAGGTATATATTATTTTGTTATGTTAACAATTTAAGCATCCAAAGGGCATGTTGAGAATAAGTAGACATCAGATTACCAACTCTCCAAACCCTGAAGCTGAGAACACAACATCTCATTATTTCATACTTCTCAAAATATCTGTTTCTCCTCTCAGACCTCGAGCAGAAGATAACCACCTTTTCACGTCTTAGATGCTGCCTTCTGGATGATCAGAGGCTATGCTGTTTTGCCGGATTATCCCAAATCCATCTATACACTCGGCTTTCCAAAATATGTGAAGAAAGTTGATGCAGTTCTCTGTGATCACAGCACTAAAAAAACCTACTTTTTCGTGGGCATATGGTTCTGGAGGTAAGTTTATATACAATTGGCCTCTTTATTTTACTGTGGTGAAAAATCAACACCTAACATCACTTTAAGAGACAAAAATTAAAGTAACTTAACATCTTCTTAAAGCAAATTTTGTTGGGGGAATCATGAGTAGATGACATTCACTATATCAAAGAACATTCCGATGAATACAAAGATCTATTTCCAACTTTAAAAAATAAAGACAAAATAATAAAATAAATACCAACCAAATTGTTGATTTCAGAAAAAATCTATAAAAGCACCAAGCTTTGATGCCAAAGAGGTAGTACAGGAGGCAGGGCACTTGTCTTGCATGTGGCGGGCCCAGGTTCGATTCTGGCATCATATAGTAACCCAACTCCGCCAAAGTGATTTCTAAATGTAGTCAGGTATGGTCCCATAAGCACTGTCACGTGTGGCCCCAAAACAAAACAAAGCACTGTAGCACTGTCCTCCCATTGTTCATCAATTTGTTCGAGTGGGCACCAGTAACGTCTCCATTGTGAGACTTGTTGTTACTGTTTTTTGGCATATCAAAATACACCATTGGGAGCTTGCCAGGCTCTGCCATGCGGGCGGGATACTCTCGGTAGCTTGCTGGACTCTCCAAGAGGGATGGAGGGATCAAACCCAGGTCAGCCGCATGCAAGGCAAATGCCCTACCCGCTGTGCTATTGCTCCAGCCCCAAAACAAAACAAAAGCACCTGACTTAGCCCCAACTTGAACAGTCCTTAGAACATCACCAATATGACAAATTACATGGCAGGTTTCTCTCATAGTTTCTTGCTTTCAATACACTATAGAAAAATAGTTGCTGTACTTCAAATCATTGGTCCAATTAGGTCTCCTCTGACAGAACTACTTTACTCCCCAGATAGTCTAACTCCTAGTTGGGCAGTAGAAGAATTGGGTTTCCCCAGAGACCCCCAGGAAACCTTTCCAACCCCCGTATCCAGGTATGACGAGGCGACCCAAACCATGGACAGGGGTTACCCACGGAGGGTGATCAAACACTTCCCAGGAATTGGTCTCCGGGTCGACGCTGCTTTTCACCACAAAGGTAATGCCAAAGCAAATCAGTTACTTGGAGGATTTTAATTACTACGAAATAAAATGAATCATAACTAATTTCATGTTGATGTAATTTTACTATTGTTGAGTAACATAAACACAAACTTCGGCCCTTTTGGCATTCTCACAAGCTGAATTATATTTTCTGTTATTCTAAATATATGGCAAAGGCAATAAAATCGGTCTTACTTATCACTGATCCAAAATACTCTCCAAAAGTCCCCCCCCCCGCCCCCCCGTGCAGCTTCCAGCATATGAACTGAGCAGGGATGTCCAAGATGCAATCACATCGCTGAGACTTGGAGTGTGAAATCTAAAATTCTACAGTATTTTTGAGTTAGGAGGGTAGGGAGCACAATCCACAAATCTATATATTATTAAATAACCTCCATCAACTTAGTGTCCTGTCAGCTGCTCTGTCTTCAAAAACTGCAGCCCAGACTATGGAGCTGGCAGGAATCTAAAATTGGTATCAAGTGCCACATCTTTTATTCCCTGAACTCAAACATGGAACCCCAGACCCTAAGGTAAGGTAAGGCAGAACAGTCACGGGGAAATGAGGGCACAGGCCCAGGTCACAGGCCCAGAGGACTCTTCTGAAGACCTAGTTTGAGAACCTCTGGCCTAAAACACAGCCTGGCTCAATAGGTATTAAGTCCCTTGAAATGTATGTTTGATACACTAGCCTCTTTCTTGGATTAATAAAAAGACTTTTTTTTATCTTGACAATAATAAAGAAGATAAGCCTACACCATACACATTTGTTTTCTCTATGCAGTGTTTAGTTCTTTTATTCTCTTCATAGATGTTTAAAGTATGAAATCATTGTACAGTAGTGAAAGATGACTAACTATAATTTCCTCTCTCTTTAGGATTCTTTTATTTCTTCTGCAAATCAAAGCAATTTGAATATGATCCCAAAGCAAAGAATGTTACCCGAGTAATGAAAACCAACACATGGTTTCGATGTAAAACCCCATTAAATGCATCTGATTTTTATATCAAGGAAAAAGTACATTCAGGAGGAATACAGATGTTTTGTAATAATTTAAACTTGTTTATTTTAAGTATTGGGTATGTACTGAAAAAAGTCTCCAGTAATCAGTAAATTTATATATGGAAGATGAAACCCAAGAAGCCTTATAATTTGAATATGCTTCAACATAGAACTGTGATTACATCAAGTTCTAATTGTCTCCTGGACAAAGATTCAGTAGTCTTTCCTGAGCTATCTGAGGTTGTTTTCACAGGAATTCCTTATGTATAACCAAAACTCTGACTTTTGTACTCTAAATCTGTTTTCTACTTTGTGGTTTGAAGGAGTAAGCCACATGTCTTAACTGAGAAATCTGAGATGATGATTATTAAAGCAATCCTTAGCATTCTGCTTTGTCTGGACCTCTGCGATCGGAGACAGCCAATGTAATACGTTCCTCACGCTTCCCTTCCGAAATGGTCTATACTCACTGAAAACTAGCACATAGTTGGCAGAACAAAATGTCACCTTTATTCCCCAGGAAACTTATTTGGGAGAATGTCTCTCTAGGCCAGCAAACTCTAGAATGCGATGGTCATCGACAGTTCCTGGGGAGAGCTGAAAAGCACCAAGACTGCACTGCAGAGAGCCCAGAAGAAAGGAACTAAGCGAGAGTGTTCCTGTCTGGCTTCTGTCCACACTTGCCATTCCTGTCAGTAACCCCAGCCCCAAAGACAGAAGGAGGTGCCGCAAGTACTCAGCCGATGCCCCGGAAGTGATTCCCCGGCAATGAAAGAGCCAGAAGAAGGTTAAGTCAAGTTGGATGCCCCTGAGAGGGCCTAGAAACTAGAGACTTCCTCCCTGGGCCTGAGATGCTCGACCCTGGGAGCCTGAGGCCAGGGCAGGAGGGAGGCTCTGTGTTCTCTACTATTCCATAGATTTGGTGAGCTTTAAGTTCTTACCATTAGGCTTTACTTTTACACTTTCAAAACTAAACGCTTGGAAAAATATTTATAGCCCCTGGCCCGGAGTGGGGGAGGATGCCAAGGAAACTTGATCCAGGCCAGGTGACAGAGGGGGCCAATGGCAACTAGTAGGAAACAGCAGAGAATGCCTCGGGAATGTCTGCAGATGGCTCCCCACTACACATTTTCCTTTCAGTTGGTATCCCCAACTCAGAGTTACTGACTGTTCGAAACAAAGCAAATATTAAGGACTACAGTTCAATACCTAATACGTAACAAATAGATAAGTCTTTGAAGTAAAAAAAAAAAAAAAGCATGCTGAGGCAATCAGATATCCATAAAGATGGGGCCGGGGTGGGACCTGACACTTTCCCCCACACTATTCATAAAAACTCACCAAGCATGAGCGTAAAGCTTGGAAAATTAATATTTTGAATTTTGATCTTGGATTATGCAAAGATTTTTTTTAGATAAGACAAAGCATGAACCATAAAAGAGAAATGAACTCAACTTTACCAATAAGACTCAAAACTTTTACTCTCCAAAACAACAATCTTTAGGGCAAAGGCCAGGATGGGAAGGCAGAGCACTTGCCTTGCTTCTGCCCAGCACTGGTGGCAGCAGCCCCCCAAATCTGTGTGTAGCTACACAGGTGCATATGTATCCATTCATTTACGGTATTGCAGCCACAAGCTGCAATAGAAAAGAAAATTTTTGTTTTGTTTTGTTTTGGGACCAACCCAGGTTCGATTTCTCTGTCCCTCTCGGAGAGCCCAACAAGCTACTGAAAGTATCTTGCCCCCACAGCAGACCCTGACAAGCTACCCATGGCATATTTGATATGGCCAAAAACAGTAACAAGTCTCACAATGGAGACGTTACTGGTGCCCGCTCGAGCAAATCGATGAGCAATGGGATGACAGTGACAGTGACAATGTTTTGGGGACATTACTGGTGCTTGCTCGAGCAAAATGATGAACAATGGGACAACAGTGCTACAGAGCAGTGCTACAGTGTTTTGGAGCCATGTCGAGCTGTGCTTAGGGCTTACTCCCAGCTCTATGCTCAGAAATGGTTTCTGACAGGACTTAAGGGAGCCATACCCCATAGGAAGGGGTCTGGGTGGGCGGCAAGCAACACAAGCACCCCCAAAAATATTTAAAGCTATATACCTAAAAAGGGAGTTGCAGCAGCTGGAGCAATAGTACAGTGGGTAAGGTACTTGCCTTGCCAAAGGCAATACAGGTCTGACCCCCAGAATCCTATATAGTCCCCCAAGTGACAGCAGAAGTGATGATCCTTGAGCACAGTCAGGCATGGTCCACCACAAAAAAAGAGTCCATCCAAAATATATAAAGACTTTTGTAGTCAAAACACAAGTACACAAACAGCTCAGTTTTATTAGTAGCCCAAATTTTGCTGTTTGAATGTTTTCTGAAAGGCACATGAAGATGTTATTATCTTAATAATTAGGAAAATTCAATTAAAACCACAGTGAGATATCACATAAATACAAAATAAAATATTAAAATTGAAAGACTATATTCCTGCTGCTGACAAGTGTAGTAACTGGAAGTCTATGAGGAACCTGGTGAGAATAAAAAAATGCGGGGCTGGAGTGATAGCACAGTGGGCAGGGCATTTGTCTTGCATGCGGCCGACCCAGGTTCGATTCCCAGCAACCCATATGGTCCTCTGAGCACCGTCAGGAGTAATTCTGAGTGTATGAGCCAGGAGTAACCCCTGTGCATCACCGGTGTGACCAAAAAAACAGGGGAAAAAAAAGAGAATAAAAAAATGCAACACGTTAGGAATCAGTTTAGCTGTTTCTTATAAAGCTTTACATCCAGTACGTGTAACTCAGTGACCCTACTCTTAAAATTTCATCCCCCCAAAATGAAAATATTTTCATAAAAATAATGGCATGTGGACATTAATAATGACTTTACTTATGAAAGCTAAGACCGGGGGTGGGGAAAAACAAATGTCTCTGAACTGCCGAGGTGAAAGACAAATTGCAACACACTCAGGCTAAAAGGGGAAAGCTAAAAGGGCCAGAGCACCGTGACACACAGTAGGAAGCCAGATGGGCAACTGCAGATCTCATAGAAATTGACACAGCAAAGTCAGTCACCAGTTATTAAGCACAAAAAAGGAGGGAGGGGCTGACCACAAACACACCTGTGTGATGGGAAGAGTCTTTCATTGTTGTTACTTGCTCACTTGTTTGCTTTTGGCCATACCTAGCAGTGCCGGGGGGGGGGGGGGGGGGGCACTCCCAGTAAGGCGTGGGGGACCCTGCAATGCAGCCCCACCCAGGAGTTAAATCCTGGGCTGCATGCAGAGCAAGCCCTTGGCCTGTTGAGCTCCCTCTTGTCCTGTGATGGAGAAGCTCTTTTAAGTTCCTGTATCACTGTATCACTGTCATCCCATTGTTCATTGATTTACTCGAGCGGGCACCAGTAAGGTCTCTATTCGTCCCAGCCCTGAGATTTTAACAGCCTCTCATTACTCATCTTTCCCAGTGATTGGAGGCTCTTTCAGGGTCAGGGGAATGAGACCTGTTATTGTTACTGTTTTGGTATATCAAATACACTACAGGAGCTTGCCAGGCTCTGCCGTGCAGGCAGGATACCCTCTGTAGCTTGCCAGGATCTCCAAGAGGTATATATATATATATATATATATATATATATATATATATATATGTGTGTGTGTGTGTGTGTGTGTGTGTGTGTGTGTGTGTGTGTGTATTTCCCTCTTTGATTTTATGGAAAATGGGTAGGGAGTGTCTTATGATGTGTTGCACAGCACTATTTTCAACAAAAATTAGGCATAGGAAAATCAGTCAGAAAAGAGAATTGTGTGTACAATAAAAATCAAGTTTTACAAGTGGCATGAATGGAAAAAATCTTTATCTTTTAAAATGAAGTGTTCAAATAAGTTCCTGTTAAAATACGTATTTTCCTATATAAGTATACAGCAGTAAAGCTGTATCTTTGTTTCACTGTCTGCTTTAGACATACTACCAGGCCCCCCATTTTCTCGAAGCAGGAGTTGCCCGATGTGTTTAATCTCCCACAGCAAAGTCCACTGCACCCAGCTTCAGAAAGAAGGCATTTGATTTCTATACCCTAGCTCAAGGGAGGGTGAGAGTAAGGACTCCGGAGCGAGACTGCTGGGGTGCATGGCCCAAGTTCCCCACTAATTAAACATAGAACTTGGGCAAGTTACCGACACACTTTGCACCTCAGTTTCTCCATTAGTTAAATGACTGTGGTAAGTTTCGGGCTCAGAGAGCTGCTCCAGACCTTCACAGTCACATGCAGCACACAGAGTCATACATGAGCTCCAAGTGCTTGGAGAGTGTGAGTCGGCACTACTACAAATAGCAAGTTGTGCATTTGTGTCCAAAAGCACGAACAATGGTTGGAATCTACCACAAGTGTGTAGGGGGCGAAGGATAGGTAATGATAGCGAAGGGACCAGTATGAAAATAATAGCTGGGAATGATGGACAAGAACTGTGTTGAAAGTAGATAAAGGGATACATATGATAATCTTTGAGAAAGAGAGAGAGAGAGAGAAGTGCTCGCCATAGAGGCAGGCTGGGCAGGGGGTGATGGGAGGGAAACTGGGGACACTGGTGCTGGGAGATGTGCACTGGTGGAGAGATGGTGTTGAAACACTGTATGACTGGAACCTAATTATGAACAGCTTTGTAGGGGTTGATGTCACAGAAATTCCATTTTTTAAAAAATCTATTTAAGAAAACCACACAAACAAGTAGAAAAACTAGGAGAGAAGCTAAATTTCTAGAAATTGGAATAAAATGTGGCCTGATTCTTCCCTGGTTGTACACTATACGCAGTGGGACCAAATGAAGTGAGGTAGCCAATTGGGCCCCAGTCTTCTTCATCCCTTTTGGTCTTCTGAAGGGCTATGGAGTGGGTCTTGAGGGAAAGACACAGCATCCAAAGCAAGCATGAACGAGACTACTTTATTCCACTTGGAGAACTGAGCAGCCGCGGTGTCGTGGAAAGGGACTCACACCCAGAAATTGCATTTCCACTTCCTCTTGCCCGGGGACACAGAGGGACAGGCTTCAGCACCTTCCTATTGTTCATCCGGGCGGAGTCTTCTAAGACACTCACTCAAGTGAATCATTTGTTCTAGAAGAAAATGTATAATTTTTCACCACCGGGTGTGGCCCTTTAAAGTAACTAATTTTTTGTTTGTTTTTTTTTAGTGTCTCTTTTTCATCTTTCTAAACTTTTTAAATTGAGGCTCTGTGATTTACAGTACTGTTAACGATGGTTTTCCACGTACATAATTGCAACACCAATCCCCTCCCCAGTGTCCCCACCTCTCTCCCCCAGGGACCCCGATACCTCTCTTTTACACCCCGCACCACCACCAATTCAGTTGTATGTATCAGTTCTCTAGTTATTAAATATGTGGTTTTAGGTTGAAGTTTAATCCCTTATCTTTTTCCAGGTATACAGAATTTTCAAAATAGTTTATGTATCTTCAGCATAAATGATCACAAATACCATACATTTTAATTTATAAATTCACTCACTAACTGAGATGCCACTATCTGAGATTTCCATAGGAAATAAAAATCCAGTTATTCTTGTTAGGAATCACTTAGAATCTTATTTCTAAGAAAGAAAGAAAATTTAAACCAAATGAACAACAACATTTTGGAGAACTTACAGTAGAATGTTTTCAGAACAAAAAACTTTCTACCGAAACTCCATCATTTCTTTTCTACTTCTGGCTAAATAGTCAGATTGCATAGGTTGTCAAGCCAAGCTCAATCTGATTTTAATCTTGAGAAGCCTCAGGAAATCTGATACCAGGAATCAAAAGAACCATACAAAAAAGTGCATTATAAAACATAAGATTCTTCCCATGAAAATGACACATTATTGGGAGAGCTTCCTGTCAGATTTCTCCTATGATGCATCTATTGGTTTCCAAATTGGGCTTCTGTTGGCCTTGGCATTTATCGGTCTCATTCATTCATTAGGCAGCAATCCAATGCCCACTGGATGTCACAGGAACTAGGGGCTGGAGAAGCAGGAGGGTGGGCAGGGGGGCAGTTAAGGTGCTTGCCTTGCGTCCTTCAACCCCAGTTTCAACCCCCTGGCACCATATAGGGTCCCCTAAGCATGGCCAGGTGGCACTCCTGAGCAGTCAGGGAATAGCTACTGAGCACCCCCGGGGTGTGGCCCCAAACCCCTGGCTCCTCAGAAAAAAAATGAAGTGACAGAAAATTCGACAAATATGTACTGAGAGCTTACTATGTGCCAGGCACTGTTTTTAAAAGCCAGGGCCACAGTGGAGATTGGCCTCTGCGAATCCTGCAAATGAAGATGTGTAAACATTTGAAACAATGATTAAAGAAAAAAAAAAACGCCAGAGCAGAGCTGGCTGCCTCTGTGAAGAGTGTTCATGCCCATTGTTCCACCACAGCCTGGAGGGTACTGCCCCCTGCAGGTGCCACAAGCCTCCGAGCCAGCCTGGGCCTGGTGAGTTCATTCAATTACCCAGTCACTGTGAGAGAGGAAGAAGCCACCACACCCCCCTCTCCGTGGAGGCTTCTTACAAATGAAGGCATGAGTGTGAGAGGACACTCGTCTTGGCCTAAGTCACTTGGCAGACACCAAGGTCCAATTCCCGTCTCATATATTCCTATTTTCCATCTTTACAATTATCACACATTTTGTTTCAAATCTTATACTCATCACCACACCAAACACTCGGCTCCTCGTGCATTGATTTATCTCCCTGTAAGGACTTGATCTTGCTCACCCCCTGTATCTTCGGCATCTCCCAGCTTTTTGAATGTTCTGTCTGTCTTAGATATTAGCCCAATACCTGATGTGTTCTATGCAATTTTTTTTTTTTTGCCCTGCATCCTGGTCCTTCTGCAATAAGTTTCACCCAAGTTCATGATTGCTGTGGTTTGTTTTCCCAACGTATGTGGTGAAAAGGCAAAAGAAACGCGCTCAACCACACACCCGAAGTAACACTGGAGAGCAACGAGGCTCACCCCACCCGTGCTCATTTTGCATCTTAGCGTCTCCTCCAGAAAATGGATCCATCAGCACCAGGATTTTCTTTCTTGCCTGGCAGAGTTCTCTTGAGATATGTAGACACGGATGTGAATAGTGAAATTCGGACTTGAGATCTTCACCATAGCTGCCGTTTATGTTGTTATGGGAGAACAACTTGCAAGCCAGTATTTTTGGTTGTTTTTATTCCTGGGGAATAATCAGAGAGCTCCAGGCGAAGAGGAGGGGGAGAGAGGAGCTTCTCTCAGCTGTGAGGATGGCCATTCCCAGTGGGGTGAGCCTCATTCCTCTCCTGTGTTACTTGGTGTATGCTGCCAGCTTGCTCCATGGAGAATGGACCGTGTTTCTTTTTGTTGTTGTTGTTGTTGTTGTTATTATTACTTTGTAATAAAATAATTTTATACATAATTTTAGTATGAACCTCACCACAACTTCATTGGATTATTAGGAACTGAGCAATGTGCATTTATAGTATTAACAAAAGAAAAGGACCTCACAGTGCAAAGACCAAGCATTTTAATACTTTTTTAATGACTCGCCGTGAGATACTGTTACAGACTTACAAGCTTTCATGATTGCGCTTCAGTCATACAATGATTGAGTACCCATCCCTCCACCAGCGCCCATTCTCCATCACCAATGTTCCCAGTATCCCTCCCGCCATCCCCCACCTCCTGCCTCTGTGGCAGACTCATTTACTCTCTCTCTCTCTCTCTCTCTCTCTCTCTCTCTCTCTCTCTCTCTCTCTCTCTCTCTCCTTTTGGGTGTTATGGTTTGCAATACAGGGACTAAGAGGCCATCATATTTGGTCTATAGTCTACTTTCAGCCCACATCTCCCATCCTGAACAAGTCCTCTAAGCATCATTTACTTAGTGGTCCCTTCTCTATCCCAGCTGCCTTTTCCCCCAGCATGTGAGGCCGGCTTCCAAGCCATGGAGCGATCCTCCAGGCCCTTATCTCTATTCTCCTTTGGTGTTAGCCTCCCTTTATGTTACTTTATATTCCACAGGTCGGTAAAACCCTCCACAACATTGAAGCCATGTTTCTCTCTCTCTCTCTCTCTCTCTCTCTCTCTCTCTCTCTCTCTCTCTCTCTCTCATTAATGAATCACTGTGAGGTACAGTTACAAACTTATGAATTTTCATGTTTGCATTTGGTTTACATCCCTCCACCAGTGCCCATTCTCCCCCACCAATGTTTCCAGTATCCCTCCCACCACCCCCACCCCAACCCCCACCACCTCGACCTGCCTCTGCCCTTTTGTTCTCTCTCCTGTTGGGTGTTGTAGTCTGCAACAGAGATATTGAGTGGCCATCATGTTTGGTCTATAGTCTACTTTTGGTATGAAGCTTTCAACCTGAGTGGGTCCTCCCAAAATTCTCTACTAGGGGAAGCCGTGTTTCTTTTAAGGATGGAATTGGAGCACTTCTCATTGCCTACTGGGTCCTCTTTTCCACTTTGCCACTAGGTGGCGACTGTCCACCGAAACATTTGAGTCCAAAGAAGCCAAATGCCTGGACTTTGGCAGGTTGTAGATCTTACCCACACGGGGGCCCTTCAGAGAGCATGAGTTTCAAGAATTTTAAAGTCCAGGTCAGACAGATGTTCTAACCTTGGGTTTCTCCACAGTGAATAAGCCAGACACCATCCCCATCAACTACATACCACCAGCACCTGTGTTGCCATTCTTCTATCCTCTCTGGCGTGAGACAGCATCTCACTGTCATTCTGATCTGCGTTTCCCTGACAACAAGCAATGCTTAATGCTTTTTTTGTGTGCCTATGATTGGGATGTTTTCTTCATGGACATGTCTGTTCAGCGCCACTCCCCAATTTTTGACGGGGTTATTACATTTTTGTGGTTGTTGAGCTTTTTGAATGTTTTGTCTGTCTTGGATATTAGCCCAATACCTGATGTGTTCTTTGCAATTTTTTTTTACTCATGCAGTAATTTTAGTGAGAGTTTTGGTTTAAGGTTTGTGGAGTTTGTGGGGTTTGGGGGTTTGTTTTGTTTGTTTTGGGGGGGTTGTTTTGTTGGGGTTTTTTGGGGGGAGGACCATGGAAAAATTTTTCACCAAAATTTTTCTAAAATTTTCACCCAAAACATGAAGATATTAATTTTAAAAGGCAGATATCTGCACACCTCTATTCATGTAATGTTTGGTTCAATGGCCAGGGTAGGAAAACAACTCAGTGTCCAATGGATGAAGAAGCTGTGACCTGGCACCCACTGAGAGTCACCAGCAGCTTTGCCTGTGCCGTGGGTGAGATTCGGCGCCCACACCCAGTGGGGCCTTAGCTCACTGCACACTCTCCAGAGTGGACTGGGGAAACCAAGGTTCCTGGCACGTCAGAGTGCCCAAGAGCCACCTGCATCTCTCGCCTCGGGCTCCTCTCCTACCCACAGGACTCTGAGGTCCCTAGAGTCTTTCTCATCAGGATGTGCCATTTTCCCTTGACTGCATTGTTGTTGTTGTTGTTTTTCACAAAGATAATCCATAATGCTCAAAATACAATCAAAACATTACCGCATGGTTTTTCTTATTCCCGTCAATGCTGGTGAAAATCAGGCACGTTAAATGTTACTGTGTTAAAACAAAAGAGAGACAGCGGCTGGGGAGGTGAGTCAGCGGGCTGGAGCAGACGTCCTCATGCAGATCCTGGGACTCAATGGCCCAGAACCACAGCAGAGACCCACAGAACTGTGCCAGGACTAGTCTCTGTGTACAGTCAGGTGTGTGTGTCCCCCCCGCAAAAAAAATAAACTTACTAATAAAGAAATCTTAAAGTTTATTTCTTCCAGGGAGAAGTAGGCATCAATTACATGCTAATTTAAGGGATTGAAAATGTCTGTCTGAGGGCTGGAGCCATAGCACAGGGGGTAGGGCTTTTGCCTTGCACGCAGCCGACCCAAGTTTGATTCCCAGCATCCCATATAGTCCCCTGAGCACGGCCAGGAGTAATTCCTTAGTGCAAAGCCAGGAGTTGTAGGCAGCCACTTTACAAGTCTGGCTCTTATTTCCTAGTAAAATCAATCCTGGCTCTTCTGATAAAACAGAGGCTTGTAGCAAGGTTGCCACTATGGTCACCATTTGTTTCTCAATAGCCTATGCCCATAACAAAAGGACATGTCAATCTGCATTTGTATGTGGGTCCAGACACACATACCACACCATTTCCTCCCAGCAGAGAGGTATAAGTATTGTAACTGCCAGTAAAATAAACTCTCTCTCTTCCTCCTTCTTGCTTTCTGGCTCTGCGTCTGTTCATTCGGCTGCGTCCCCTTCTCAGCCCCACAAAGGGTCCTCCCTGCTGGACAGGACGGGACCCCACGAGGAGTAATCCCTGTGCATCACCAGGTGTGATCCAAAAGGCAAAAAAAAAAAAAAAAGCTGAAAATGTCTGTCTGGAATGTTGTGTGGACACAAGGAACATGCCCTCATGCCTGTTTCTGCCAAGGGCACGGCCTGGGTGAGAGCACTGGGCAGGGTCCCCTTCCCTCATGGAGCCCCGCCTACCTGACTCTTCATGGCTCTCCCCATCAGCTTCTTATCTCCCATCACCAACCCTCACTGGAGACTAGAAAAAAACAGTTCACCCCAGGAAACACATGGGCTCACAGGTGACACAGGTGACACAAAGGAGATTCACCAGCACCCAGTGAAGATCCTGGTCACTGAAGCTCTCCAGGGTGTGGTCCCGCCTTACTAGCAGCAGACTGAAGAGAAGTGACAAGGAAGGACACAGGTGACCTGAGTGTGAGGACTCAGTCTGCACCGGCTGCCAGGGCCAGCAGTCAGGGAGTCACGTGAAAGGCTGCGGCTCAGGTGAGCAGCGGAAAGAGCACCAAGGCTGCACCAGAAGCACAACCAGCCTGGCGAGTAAACACCGTTTAGTGTGATGACTGTGGAGAGGCCCGAACCCGGCACTTAGGCCTGTCAGCATGCCAGCAGGCCCGCTAACTACTCACTGCACTCCTGCACGTGTATATTTTCCTGCCCCAACACATACTTAAGGCAGATGCTGGGCTGCGGTGGAGAATCTCTTTCATGGCTATTTACCTGCATTGGGCTGCTCCCATGCGTGACCCTCTACTTATTTGGTCCTATTTGGAGGATTTTTTAAAAAAAATCCCCCATGGATTTCCACACACACACACCCCACCCCTGTAATTCTTCCTATTCTTTCTCATTTAGAAAAGAAGGGGCATTTGTAGAGCGGTTACTCTCAAACTACAAAAGAAAGACTGAGAACCTTCCTTTAGTCTTAAGCCTAGAACTAGTTTTCAGAACATGTCTAAAAGACCACACGGCAGGGAAATGCAGCATTGGATACAAACCACCCTCCTCAGGCTCTGCTCACAAGCGGGTGTCAAAAACTTGGATATTTTTTTTTTTCGGGACTGGAGTGATATCACAGCGGGTAGGGCGTTTGCCTTGCACACGGCCGACCCAGATTCGATTCCCAGCATCCCATATGGTCCCCCAGCACCGCCAGGAGTAACCCCTGTATATCGCTGGGTGTGACCCAGAAAGAAAAAAAAAGAAAAACTTGGATTTTAGAAGGGTTTCCATACTGAGCGGTTAAAAAGTGGCTTGCTGCACCCAGCCTGTGGAAATATGCTTATGTCAAGCCTCGGCTTTCCTTCTGGAAATCTGGAATATGGATTCATATGAGACAGGGATGGCAAAAAAGGAAATTCACCAGCACCCAATAAAGATCCTGGTCCCTCATAAGCATCCCTAGTTGGTAACGGTTCATACATGTGGCCCCACCTTACTGTTCAAAGACTCAAGTGTTGCCAAGTCACCCCACCAGGTAAGGATCCATGGACACTTGCTCCTGACTCCCCCAGGCTGGGTCCCATGGGCCTTTTCCCTTTTCTCATTTTTCTGTTCACTCTGAGCAAATCATGGATTCCATGGAGGGCAGGAAGTCAAGAGAAGAAGCCCTCGTGCAATCCTGCACTCTGGGGATAGAAAAAGATGAGTTGAGGCCAGAAAAAAAAAAAGTTGAGTTAAGATAGATAAAAATGGCTTAAGTGTAAGGTGTGAATTCCCTAAACATCCACTAAAGAGGTGATCTGTGTCTTAGACCCTGGGGAAATGTGATTAACCTCTTGTAGTAGTTGGAGAATGGGTACTTGGTCCTTGAGAAGCATCATTTAGTTTATAATCTGATCTTGTCTAGAATAAAAATTCCTGGAGAAGTAAATGCCAGTTGGCACAAATGATCTTCCTTAAAGTCAAATCACCTCAAAACACTACTGGTGGGAATGCTGACTGATGCAACTTTCTAGAAAACAATAAGGATATTTTGAAAAAAAAAAAAACACTAGGGATTGGTCCCCATGTGATCCAGCAATTTGATTTCTTGGAATATACCCCAAGAGCTCACAAACACAATGCAGAAAAATTTTGTTCGCTGCAGCACTATTCACAATTAGCCAAACTCTAGAAATAGCCCAGGTGCTGGAGAACAGATGAGTAGATCAAGAAACTATGGCAATGGCACATCTATACAACGGAACACTACTTGGCCATAAGAAAAGATGACATGATGACCTCTCAGTGTCTGTGTTGCTAGCCATAATGCCTAAAAGTAGAGAGAGAGAGTATGGGCAATACTGTCTGCCATGGAGGCAGGGGGAGGGTAGGAAAGGGAGGGTATACCTGGGATATTGGTGGTGGGGAATGTGCACTGGTGGAGGAATGGGTGTTTGATCATTGTGAGATTGCAACCCAAACATGAAACCTTGTAACTATCTCACAGTGATTCAATAAAATTTTAAAAAAGAAAAAAAAGAGAAGAGAAGAGAAGAGAAGAGAAGAGGAGAGGAGAGGAGAGGAGAGGAGAGGAGAGGAGAGGAGAGGAGAGGAGAGGAGAGGAGAGGAGAGGAGAGGAGAGGAGAGGAGAGGAGAGGAGAGGAGAGGAGAGGAGAGGAGAGGAGAGGAGAGGAGAGGAGAGGAGAGGAGAGGAGAGGAGAGGAGAGGAGAGGAGAGGAGAGGAGAGGAGAGGAGAGGAGAGGAGAGGAGAGGAGAGGAGAGGAGAGGAGAGGAGAGGAGAGGAGAGGAGAGGAGAGGAGAGGAGAGGAGAGGAGAGGAGAGGAGAGGAGAGGAGAGGAGAGGAGAGGAGAGGAGAGGAGAGGAGAGGAGAGGAGAGGAGAGGAGAGGAGAGGAGAGGAGAGGAGAGGAGAGGAGAGGAGAGGAGAGGAGAGGAGAGGAGAGGAGAGGAGAGGAGAGGAGAAGGGAAGGGAAGGGAAGGGAAGGGAAGGGAAGGGAAGGGAAGGGAAGGGAAGGGAAGGGAAGGGAAGGGAAGGGAAGGGAAGGGAAGGGAAGGGAAGGGAAGGGAAGGGAAGGGAAGGGAAGGGAAGGGAAGGGAAGGGAAGGGAAGAGGAGGGGAGGGGAGGGGAGGGGAGGGGAGGGGAGGGGTGGAGAGGGGAGGGGGAGGGGAGGGGAGGGGAGAGGAGAGAAGAGATAAAAGAAAAGAGAAGAAAAGAAAAGAAAAGAAAAGAAAAGAAAAGAAAAGAAAAGAAAAGAAAAGAAAAGAAAAGAAAAGAAAAGAAAAGAAAAGAAAAGAGGAGAAAAGAAAAGAGAAGAAACGAAAAGGTGAAATCATGCTATTTGCTGCTGGGTGGATGGAGCTGGAGAATATCATGTGAAGTGAAGCGAGTCGGAAGGAGAGGGACAGACACAGAAGGGGCTCTCTCACATGCAGGATAAAAACAAACACAGGAAGGGAACCATGAACTCCCAAAGACTATAGAAACAAAGAACAGGAGAAACAGCCTTCAGCAACCGGAAGCAGAGCCAGGTGGGACATCGGCATAGGACAGGGAGCAGCAGTACCAGGGTGGAGAGAAGTGGCCACTCTGGGGGGCGACAGGCGCCGGAATTGCATAAAGTCTGTAACCAAAGCAGTAACTGTGTTGGAAACCACAGTGCCGAAGAAAGGGGTCAGGCAGGCCTGGGAGGGAAGCCAGGGATGCTGGCAGCAGGGAGGGAATGCCAGTGATGGGCCTACTGTGGAATTGTGTCCGCTTGTACGCTGGAAACTCAATCATGAAAAACTTGGTAAATTGTGGTTCGCTCAATTAAGAAAAAAATTTTTTTATCTAGGAATCTAGGGTTCATCTTTGTTTTTTTCATTTTAGGACCTTCCAAGCATTTTAAAAATATTTTTTTATTGCTTATTCCTTTTGCGTTGGCAAAGATAAAATAATGGGCTTTGCATATATTCTGCTGTGAATAACATAAAGACCCTTAACTGTAACATTTCACTTAGGACACTCCAAGTGTTTTAGAAGCTATGTGCCAGTAATGGAGTCCTAAAGTATTCTTAGGTAAAGTGGTATGTTCACTGCTTTTTAAAGCATGTAGCTCTAACACTGATTTACACCTCTTCCCTCCTGCCTGCCTTTTCAAAGACAGGTAGAAAACCTTAAACTTAAAAGGCTTCTGAGACTAAGACTCTCCTATCATACTAGGAATCTTCTTTTAAACAATTTATCAAATCCGTTTATGTTTTTAACTCTCCAGTATCACTGTCACTGTATCACTGTCATCCCGTTGCGCATTGATTTGCTCGAGTGGGCACCAGTAACATCTCCATCGTGAGACTTGTTGTTACTGTTTTTGGCATATTGAATACGCCACGGGTAGCTTGCCAGGCTCTGCCGGGTGGGCGAGATACTCTTGGAAACTTGCCAGGCTCTCCGAGAGGGGCAGAGGAATTGAATCCGGGTGGGCTGTGTGCAAGGCAAATGTCCTATCTGCTGTGCTATCTCTCCAGCCCAAACTTTCCAGTATCTTAATTTATTATGATTAGTTCTGACGTGGCAAATGCTTGCCAAGAGTACATCATCTTCGATTTGGGGTCAAATAGGACCCCACTGTACCTTTGATTACAGTGCTTCTCCCCTCCCTTAGACTCGGGGCTTCTCAATTTCCCCTCCAGAAGGCCCTCAGTTTCCCCCTCTTAAACGTTTTTTTAAAGTGTTTCCAGTTTCTCCAACCAAGTGCCAGGGATTATGCACTTAGCTGACTCACAACAGCTACGGTTGCACTGTTTGTGAAGGCCACGTACCCAGTGGACGCATTAGTGACGGCTGTGGTGTCTGCTGGGGTTGCTGAAGCTCATGCATGCATGTCAGAGGCTGTACTTCTGGCCACATGCTTGCTTGTTAGCTGCTAGCAGGTGTCACTCTCTCCATGGTGCACACACACACACACACACACACACACACACACACACACCACCACCACCACCACCACCACCCCCGGCTGTGCACTGCCAGTCTGTCCTAGAGCAAGTGGCAAGCTGGGGTTCAAACTCATGACCATAAACTTGCAAGGCAGCACCTCCATGCCCCTTCACTAACCCTCGGGACCAGGAAATAATATCTTGGGAAAGGACTAGTTACAATATTTTAGAAATCAGTGTTACAAATGTTTTATAAATACCTGATTTTGCTAAAAAAAAGCTATTTTATTCTATCTCTGGTTAACAAAAATAAATATTCAGATACAATCTAGAACATATATATTTCTATGATTCTTTTTAAATCTTGGTCTGGGGCTGGAGCAATAGCACAGCAGGTAGGGCATTTGCCTTGCATGCGACCGACCCGGATTCGATTCCCAGTATCCCATACAATCCCCTGAGCACCACCAGGGGTAATTCTTGTGTGCAGAGCCAGGAGTGATCCCTGTGCATCGCCGGGTGTCACCCCAAAAAAAGCAAAAAATAATCTTGGTCTGAAATAAAATCCCAATTATGAAAAACATAAAACCACCAAGAAAAAAAGTCAACAGTCATGCATAGCCTCCCGTGCCCCCAATAAGAAAGAAAAAAAAAACTGTATATTATAATTTTTAATAGGAATGTATCTAAAATCTAACATTTATTGGAAGGCCTAGAGGTGAGAGAGACAGCAAATTAGACATAATAACCATGCTTTCATGTTAAAACATACCTTTACAGTAATGATCCAAAGGCCTAAGGGGTAGCATGGCAGAGATGAAGTCAAGAGAAGTGAAGAAAGGCACTCAGCACATTCATTCACCTTCGGGCTTGGCTAATATGAGGGTAGGCCCGGTGCACCCTTTAGTTAGACGCACCTGCCGCTGTCAGCAGAAGTGCAGCTTAACAGCACTGGGAATTGATTTTCCAGTTTGATACACACGTCTTTATAAGGGATGAAGAATTGGATTTGCAAAGAAAAATAAGTGTGCTTAAAAGACGATTCGACTCTGGAATTGACCAAATGGGATGTTTTTAAGGTTTCAAGGGTCTCTGAGAAGTGGATGTTGGAAACAGAGAGAGAGAGAGAGACAGAGACAGAGACAGAGACAGAGAGACAGAAAGACAGAGAGAGAGAGACAGAGAGAGGCAAAACTTCCACTCAACATTTCCCCCAGCATCTGGCTGAAGGATGGAATCCAAGTCTGTGGCGACAGCATTTATAAGAAGCCCCTCGAGAGGTCTAACTTCTGCTCCCACCAGGGGGTGGGGACTGGCATGCCTTTTCACTTCCCTAACCTATTTCCTTATCAATAAAATATGTCATAAAATGCCCAACTGGAAGAATTCAAGTTAGGATACTTTAGAGTATCTGGCAGGTAACAAATTCTTAAAACACAATAATTCAGAAGATGATTACACAGATGTAGCAGCATATGTGAAAAGTACTTCGTAATCTAGGTGTGTGCGCACAGAAGAAGGCCAACTTGGGTGAGAACTAAGCGCGCTGGTTCATAAGGGTATCACTTCTGGGGGAAATTCGCTGGAAGAACACCCCATCAAGTAAACAGGAAGTGCAGTACCAACTGTCCTAAGAGGGAGAAAAAAAATTTGACTCATTCCGGGGCCAGAGCGATAGCACAGTGGGTAGGGCGTTTGCCTTGCACGTGGCCGACCCAGGTTTGATCCCCGGCATCCCATAGGGTCCCCAAAGCACTGCCAGGAATAATTGCTGAGTCAGAGCCAGGAGTAACCCCTGAGCATCGCTGGGTGTGACCCAAAAAGAAAAAAAAATTGACTCATTCTGTGTGCACTTGAGGCAGAGGCTGGAAGGAAGAATGCCACCGAGAAGTCAGACAGTGCTGGCGACCCCCAGAAGCCAGCAGAGGTGAGGCAAGGACTTGCCCTTGGACATTTCCAGTGCTCAGCCTGCTAAGCCTCACCCTTATGTCAGCTCAGTGAGAATTATTTCAGACTTCTGAACTGAAACCCTTAACAAAAGTGTCAGCTGTACTAATCCACCAAGTCCGTAACCATTCTTCATGGTGCCTGGAGAAAACCAATGCAAGTTGCCAGCTCTGAAGCTTCCTCTCCCCCATCATCAGCCTCGAGGCTGCGGTTCCCCGAGGAGGATGCAAGCAAGTT
This sequence comes from Sorex araneus, assembly GCF_027595985.1. Lineage (NCBI taxonomy): Eukaryota > Metazoa > Chordata > Mammalia > Eulipotyphla > Soricidae > Sorex > Sorex araneus. The sequence continues at coordinate 178,824,036 of NC_073304.1, forward strand.
CTTGATGAGCCTCTGGGTAGCAGCAGCATCTGTTAAAGAGGCCGATTCTACACCATCCTTCCAAGAGAAGGAGCTCTGGGCATGTCAACACTTTGGCTGTGTCACTTTCTCACAAGCTGGTGCACTGGGAAGGGAAACCTGGGCGTGACACGCAGCTCAAGTCCTTTCTCAGGGGACGGCTGCCTCCACGGAGATTTCATCACTGGATTTTTAACGGCTGTGAACCTGCAAGAAGAGACTCTAAGTCTAGGCCACATCATGTTCTGACTTTGGCCTGTGATTACAGGCTAAGAAGGCTAATTCCACAGGCAGAACTTCAGTCATAGGTGGTTTTAAAGAAATAACAACCGGAGTCCCCTGGGACCACAACAAAGACACAGAAGGCCAAAGATCTCCACAAAGGCAGTGGATGACCATGGAGGTGGTGCCTTCAGAGAAACAAACTTTAACTTCTCCCTACTCCAAAGTCACAGGCTTCTGTGCAGCCAGGAAGCTTTCAGGTAGCCACTGGAGCAGTTCCACTACCCCTGATGAACCTGTGTGGGCAGCAGAAGCCTCCACTGGCTGGAGTGGTAGGTGTGTCTGAACAAGGGATCAGTGGCCCAGAAACCTGGACCTGTCTTCCTGGACCCCCTTGGACACCAGTACTAGAATATCGCTGTTTTGACATTTAAAAGAAGAGTAGTTTGGAAAGATAGTGTGCTTTTCTCACACACAGTCAACCTGGGCCCGGCACCCCACACTGTCCCCCGAGCCCCCAGGAGTGCTCACTGAGTGCAGAGTCATGCGTGAATCCCAAAAGTCAGAGGAGTGGGGCAAGGAAGTCCATACACCGCCTAACATAACCAGGACTCGGATTTAAAAAGTCATGACCCTCTAATAGTAAGGCCGATCCCTCTGGCGAGCAGCTCTCACGCTTAGGTGCTTCTACACAGCACCTTGCTAACATAAAGCCAGGTGTGGTTGACAAAGGTTTGCTGTGAATAATATAAAGACGCTTAATTGTACATTTCACTTGGGAAGTTCCACATGTTTTAGAGAAACTACATACCTGGAATGGAGTCTGAAAGTATTTTTAGATAATGTAGTATGTTTATTGCTTTTTAAGACACAATACTATTACACACTCAACAGACAATAATGTAGCATCAACGTGACTTTTATAGGTACTAGAAAATTTTAAAAATTCCTATGTTTTATATCAATAGTTGCTTTACTGCTGGTTGTGGTCTGAACTGAATATTCAGAACAGATATGGTGCATGTTGGTCTGAACTGAGACCACAATTTTTGGTGTATTTTGGTGGCCATTTACACCTAATGAAAGTGCCAAAATCACTATCTTGCTTTGTTAAAAGCCCATTTACCAGAAAAAATGGATGAAGAGAAAGAGATGTATTTTAAAAACTGAAGTGCTCCTGACGTGGAAGGTGCTTCTGCAGCTAGCCTCATCTCCCCAATGGTAAAGAGCTCATCACCGTGTCTTCAGACCCACTGAGACAGATCTCAGGCTAGAGTGCTCTTCTCTGGGGTTTTCTGTCTCTCACTAATCTCACTTTAGTCCCCCAAAGCCACTTTAACAAGCTTAAGGATTCTGCCAAATTTGAAGAGAGGAACTCAGTGCCACACCGGAATCTTCTTTCAGCTCAGGGGTCTCTTGATCTATTCTCTATGAATGTTTCTGGACCTCAGTTTCTCTCTGTGCTGGTTTCAGCTTTGGCCATTTGAAAATGTGGATGCTAGACCCGGTCACAATAGCCAAGACGCATTCTGATCAGTGTTGAGTGAGATCTGAGTCATCTGGGCTGGTGGTACCACATCTCCTGTAGGATTCTAGAGAACCCTTGACTGGATGGATGGCAAGAGCCTTATGTCCCTTTAGGAAGGACATTCTACTTCTAGAAAGTTCTTACTCAGAAGCAAATTGTCTGGCCAAAGAGATAGTATAGGGGTTGGAACGCTTGCCTTGCATTCCACCAACCCCAGTTCAGTGTCAGGCATTACATATAGTCACCTGAGTACTACCGGGGTCACTCCTGAGCAACAGAACCAGGAATAACTCCTGCCACCTCCAACTGTGGCCCAGTCCTCACACACACACCCAGATTCAGAACAGTGTGAAAGAAACCACAGAATCCTGATCCTCTCCAAAGGGTTTGCTACAGCCCCCAATTTTACAGAGAGGAAAAAGTCCAGCAGCATGGTTTTGACTACTAATAATGCTGAAACAGCAGTGCACTGCATCTCCCTGCTATTAGACCTTCTCTATAGTTTTCAAAGCCATACAAGGTTTTCGGTCCAGAGCTGCAGCCAGCATCCTCTCTCTATGGGGTTGCTGCTGCATTCGGGATATAACTGTCTCCAGGTGTACAACGTAAACCCTCTGAAACACAGTTAATAACTTCCTTCCCTTTCTTTCACCTTTAAGTGGTGCTCACCATCTTAGCCTTCTTAACATGATTTACAAGAGTGAGGGTGATGAAAGTCTCCACCCTGCTCCCTCCTCTCCCTTAGCCCAGCCCGTGTCTGAGGTTCAAGCTGTGAGTGAACTAACCTGGAGAAAAAATTTAGCTGAGCACAACTAAATTCTATTTAACCTTCCTGCTTCTCCAGTGATGGGTCACTTCCATAAATCCCTCCCCTCTCCCACCCTGTTCCTTTCTCCTATCCAGACTTCAGGATGCCAGAGATCCCATCCAAGTGGAGCCTTACCTCACTCCCCACACCTGATTTCCCCTCCCATGTTGATCCCTTAGATCACTGCATGGTTCTTCTGTCATCATGTTTATCAAAAGTCTTTTTTTTTTTTGCTTTTTGGGTCACACCCAGTGATGCACAGGGGTTACTCCTGGCTCATGTACTCAGCAATTACTCCTGGCGGTGCTGGGGGACCATATGGGATGCTGTGAATCGAACCCAAGTCGGCCACATGCAAGGCAAACATCCTACCCACTGTGCTATCGCTCCAGCCCCACAAAAGTCTTTCTTAAGGCAGCAGACCCGGACATCTGCAACCCAGTGATCCAGGTTGGTACAACTATATGCCTTCAAAGTCAGACAGCCACCAAATATACCAAGGTTAAAGCCCGTGATCTTAAGGCGAATCAGGAATGAGCTTTCTAAGTCTGGAAGTTAAACTAAATGATGTGGGAACCTACAGGTCTAAAGGAAAACAAAGATTTAAAAATAATAAAGGTAATAACAATAATAATGACAAGTAATTGTGTGCATTAAAAAGGTGGCATTTGGCAAGTTCCAGGAACTGAGTAACCGACACTTCCAACCTACCTCCCGGAAAGCTACAATCTGGAGTGGTCTGGTCTTTTTTAGAACCCTGTAATCCACACAAGGTCTAAACCAAGATGATGGATGATGATATGAGGAAAGGAACAAAAAGAAGAAAGAAGAGGAAGTGAGGGTATAGTATATTTCTGTTAAGGAAGAGCTATATTGAAAGAATGAAGAAATGTAGCCATTTATTTAGAATAAGAATACAGGAAAATGTACTGAGATGAAGAAAGTCCTGTCAATCTGAATTCCTGTCAGAGCAAGCACTGTATTTGTCCCAGAACTAATGTGTTGATTTATCACGTCTAGTCATAGGTAAGCATAGCACACCGCAAGTCAAGAAATAAGAATCAATAGCTAGAGTAGAGAAGTGCTAAATTCAAAGTTTTCTTTGAAAACGGGAGAAAGAGATTCTAGAAGAAACTTCCCAGAAGCAAGAAGAATAGGAAGAACTGATGATAAATTAACCAGGAGGTTAAGCCATAACTGAAAAGGACTTAAATAAAATATTACTTATTCTAAAAAACGTTTGGACCTCTATGTGTCCTTCATTTACAGGATATTTTAAAAGAAAACTATAGGGTAAGCAAATGTTTGCAAAAGTTTAAACTCATGTCTCCTTCTCCTTAGAGATAGAAACTAAAAGACCTTTTGAGACATCCTCAGTCCTGTGATTCTATGACATTTCGTGAAATCAAGAGCATGATTAAGCCTGAAAACTATAATAAAAACAAACCTTAGGTGTAATTACAATACACAAAGTGCCTGCTTCGTCTCTTTTGCTGCTGCTTCTTGTATTTTTTGCTGAAACAACTTCAAACTGCAAATTAGCATTTTAAAAAAAGATCTTGGTTTCTCAAGGGAAAAAAAGTAAATACTTCTGAATTTAAGACATGATTCTGGCTCCAGGCTATTTTTGCTGCTCCTAAACTTTGCTTGACACAACTAATAATATTTGCTAAACAGCTCTCTGAAGTTCTTATTAGACATTTCTTGGATGGCACTCAAAGACAAGTGAAATACAATTTCTGCCTTTAGAGAACTCAAAATTTTGTTCCAGGGTACAAAAGGACAACAAATTACTGCCAAAAGTGAGCTAAGTTCTGAAACAGAGTTATCTGACATGGTGATTCATAAAAAATTCTATTTAAAATGCAGAAAAATACATCCCCTGGGAATGTTATTTACTGTCCCGAGGCTGTGTGTTATATTCCATTATCCTTCTTAGCAGAGAAAGAGAGACTGTGGAGACAAACAAATCTACAACAATAGATGAGACTATCAAAGAAAAAAAATAAGTATTTAGACAGAAAGTAGAATGATAACTCCCCACAGGTTAACTAACCTGGAGAACAAATTTTAAAATGTCAGTCAGAAAGTGGGGCCTCAGTGCTCCAGAAGTCAGGTAGAAAAGGTCCAAAATCCCCCAGAAAGAGGCAGCTCTTCGAAAGTCAAACTCATCACTGAGGCTGACATGTCAATCAAGTGAAATTCCAAGGAGAAACAGGGAAAGGCTTGGATATGGTGATAATGATCCTGAGGAGAAAGTAAAGCAAATACTTGAGGTCATTTAGCCCCACCAGCTGTATCTGGGTGACATTCAGCGCTATCAGCGATCCTGAGAGGGGTATGACACAAGGACACCCTTGCTTGGCAGTGTCTGTGGATGGTCCCAACTTTGGCTTCTCTTACACAAAGACTTTAAAACGAACTGAGCTATTATTTACAGGTGTAGAAACCTTATAACCTTAGGTAGACAATTGATATTTTCTGAAAAAATCTTGATATTTGTCATCTGAAAACACTTTTGAGCTTGCTTTTCTACTGTAAACTGTGAATGATTGTGAATTGTAAAATCACAATACACAGGAATCTTTGAAGAGGCCCTTTTGCATTTCACTCTTCACTTATTCCTCTTTAATAAAATCTGAGAGTGGAGAAGAGGGCACACTGGATTTCAAATGACATCTGATCACAATTTTTTTAATTCAGTGCTTTGAGGAAATAAGAACATCTATTTTAACAAATAAAAAAGCAAAAACTGGTTGTATGGGAGGAGCATACCTGGCAGTGCTTGAGACTCACTCAGCCAGTGTTCAGGAGTCTAACACAAAGCGAGGGTGCAAAGCCAGGGCTACCACATGCAAAGAATGTACTCCAGCCCTATGAGCATCTCTCGAGCACCCGAGGGGGGGGGGGGGAATAAAGTTTTCAGAGTACACCTTGATGACCACACAGAAAGCACCAAGACTGGGCCCCAGAGATGCTGAGAGGACACAAGGACTCATGGGACTCTCCTGTCCTGTGGGCTCATTGACTCCCACAGGCTCCAGTGTCTCAGGGACATACATTTTGGACTCGGCCAAGATTCCATTTTTTTAAATTACTGGTTCATTTTAAAAGAATAACTGACACCAATAAACATCCTCGTGGAAAGATGCTTCTCCCCCACCAAGGAGACACATGTCCAGTGTCCCTGAAGCCCCAGATTCTAAAAAGCAAAGTGAACAGAAGGTAAGTATATCCTAAGGTCAAGAAGTGGAAGGTGCCAGCAGGGCCCAAACTTCTGATATTGATCTCTCATCGAAAGACAGAGGCCAGTGAATCCCTGGTGTGCAGTAGCTGCCCTGAGCTCTGGGCACCAGGGTCAGTTTCTGCCCCGCCTCGTGTCTTGCAACTCTGCTGACCCTGAGGCTTCAGGAAACTGACCTTTCATTGCCCTTCACGAATAGGTCCTACTCTCCCACTTGCTGAGCTTCCTTGAACTCTGCTCTAATCTCAAACAGGAGCATCCTTTATCCAACCTCAAGAGATGTTTTCTAATTGCTCTTCTGTTCTATTGGACCAGGTAGTCCACTGTCAAAGAACAGTGCCAGTAAGTCATGTAAATATAGACTCACTGGGGCATGCAGCAGTGAGTAACACAGATATTTATGAGTGTTAATCAGGTATTCTTTTCATTTTTGCTGGGAGAAACTCCTGAGTTCTCTGTGGAGTAAGGGGAGCAAAAAAGTTCATGGTAATCCCTATATTCACAAAGAGAGTGTTTTTTTAAATTATGGAGTAGTTGAACAATGGAGGGGAGATAAATTTAGGTCATGTTTTAAAAATTGGGTTGGAGAAAGTATGAAAGAGAAGAAAACAGAGTGTGCTCTTACAGCCATTCATTAAGGTGCACACATTTCCTTAGCAGTTCTTAGCATGTCTAAAGGTATTCCAGTCAAAATGGAGTGACATTGAGAGGCTTTGCAGATAAATCATCTTGTGATTACATAATTACATTTTATTAAGTTATAACTATATGGGGGCTGGAGCGATAACACAGTGGTAGGGCGTTTGTCTTGCATGTGGCCGACCCAGGTTTAATTCCTCCACCCCTCTCGGAGGGCCCGGCAAGCTACCAAGAGTATCTCGCCCCCGTGGCAGAGCTTGGCAAGCTACCCGTGGCGTATTCGATATGCCAAAAAACAGTAACAAGTCTCACAATGGAGACATTACTGGTTCCCAGTCAAGCAAATCGATGAGCAACTGATGACAGTGACAGTGACAGTATAACTATATGTTATATACAATATAGAATGCTAGATAATACTTATCTTGCATTTCTGAGTTCCAGGAATTATGTTACACATTTACATATGCTGCCCTTGTTTAATTCACATAACTTCACATGACAGATTTAAATGTCTTCAATTCATGAATAAAGAAACTGAAGCATAAGAAGGAGCTAACTTGCCTGATATTACACAGCCTGCTTATCCTACATATATTTAAATAAGTAAGAGCATGAATAAAACTTTTCCATCCCTATGCATAAACAGAGCTGTTCAGAGTGTCCTAAAAGAGCTTGCCAGAACTATTGCCATATAACAAAACATCACCCACATCTCAGACAGGCCAATTATTCCTTCCCAAAGTGTATGCTCATTTAAATTCTTCTTAATTGCAAATGAATAATCACTACTGATCATCTCTTTGAATTTGTCAAAAAGTTGTTAGGGAAAGAGCTCATAAAGCAAAAGCAACTTAAGACGTATTATTTAACCATTATTCAGTCTTGAAAAAAAAATTGACATAGGTACTTTGGAATTACAGAAGGAAGAAATATACAGCTCAACTCAACTCTTATAGGAGGTAAAATAAGATTGCTTGAGAGATTTGATGAATGCAAAACATACATCTTTTACTCTAAAGAGGTTTTTTGGTTTTAGTTTGTTTTCTTTACAAGTCATGAGTGAAATCATATGGTATCTGTCTTTCTCCAACTGACTTTTCCCACTAATCCTAATACCCTCTAAGTTCTATTCATATTTGTTCTTTTATATTGCTGAGTGGTATCTTATTTTCTATACATACATCATATCTGTTGTTGGCATTTAAGTTGTTCCCATATCTTCATCATCGTCATCATCATCATCATCATCATCATCATCATCATCCCGTTGATCATCGAATTTCTCGAGTGGTCTCAGTAATGTCTCCATTCGTCCTACCCCTGAGATTTTAGAAGACTCTCCTTACTCGTCCTTCCCAACGATGCCGCATTGAAGGCTCTTTCAGGGTCAGGGGAATGAGACCCTGCATTGTTACTGGTTTGGGCATATGAATACACCATGGGGAGTTTGTGAGGCTCTCCCATGTGGGCAGGAAACTCTCGGTAGCTTGCCAGGTTCTCCTAGAGGGAGAAGTAGGCTATAAGATGTCCCATATCTTAGTTATTATTAATAAAGATGCAAAGAACATGAGACCTATCTCTTCAAATTAGTGTTTTTGTAACATTCTAACCCAGAAAACAAGATAACTGCATTGTATAGGATCTCTGTCTTTGAGAAACCTCCACACTCCTCTCCCTAATGGCCACACCAGTTTCCATTCACACCGAAGGTGTTCAGATTCCTTCATTCCACATCCTCCCCGACATTTGCTGTTCCTTGTCTGTGTGATTCTGCCCATTCTCACAGGTATGAGGCTGCTTGTGTGTTCCGTTCCCTAAAACTCAGAGATCATGAGCATTTTCTCATGTGCCTACTGGTCATTTGCATGTCATATTTAGACATGTGTAAGTTCAGACCCTCTGCCCATTTTTGAAATAAGGGACTTGGTGTATAGTGTGAGAGGGTGTGCTTATTTCGCATGTACCTATCCAGTTTTTCTAACACTGTTTATTGGGGAAATTTTGTTCATCCCATTATATATTCTTGGCTTCTTGTCAGAGATTAGTTGCCCATATTTCTGTAGGCTTATTTCTGAGCTCTCAATTCTATATCACCAATTGATGTGTCTGTTTCATTCCGGAAACACACTGCCTCATCACTGGCAACTGGCTGCATAACATGATATCAAGAAGCCTAGTACCTCCAGTTTTTGTTCTTTTTTTCACAGGATTGTTCCTGCTACTTCAGTCTCTTATAGTTCCATATAAACACTTATGATTTTTCTTTCATTTCTGTGAAGAATTCCATTGAGATTTTAATAGGTATCTCATTCAATCTACAAGTCATGCCAAATAATAGAGCCATTTTAATGATGCTATTTGCTCTGATCCATCAGGTGGAAGTCTTTCCATTTCTCTCTGCTTTCTAAGTCTTTCAAAATCTTATGGTTTTGATATATGATTTTTTATCACACTTATTTCACGGTATTTAGTTATTGTTGATGCCCTTATAAATCAGTTCATTATTTCTATTTTTACTAGTTCATTATTTGAATACATAAATGTGAAAATTTTTTTATATTAATTTTGTTATCTGTTACTTTACTGCCATAATATATTTAAAACTCTTGGTAACACTGAAGAGGAAGCTCTGTGGTTATTTTATTGTGTGATCGTGAGATACTATGATTATGTGGTTTAGGACAACTAGCCTTCATTTATATACTTTGTTTAAATCATGACTACTTCATTCATAACTTTCCTCATCTAAAATTCAAATATTTATATTTCATGATATCTTAAATCTGTCTCTGAATATTTTAAATGAGAGCATTTACAGTATTTTTCACTTTAAAATGAAATATTTTATACTTTAAAATATTTTTATACTTTGGACAAAATAGAATGATGGACGCTAAAAAGCAATGGCTCTAAGGGGCTAAAACCAATTTTTAAGTCATTATCAAAGGTACTTAAATTTCATTTACATTGTAAATTTCAATACACAGGCTACTCAGTCCTCCTTCATATAAATCAAGGCTAATGGCTCTACCAAATAATGCACCCCTCTGCCTCTCAAACAGCTGCTTCTCAAATTTCCTTCAGTTGGCTGATACTCCCAGGACTCCAACTTCACAGCCATCCCAAAGAAAGAATAAGTCAGTCTTTTCAACACCAAACTGAAGAGATTTGGATTTGGTTGTTTGGCTTCCCTCAATTCAGTTGAGGGAAGCCAAAGGCTGGATTTGTACCTTTGGTTGAAAGATTCCAGTACATTCCTTTTCACAGATCCTGGAACCTAGAGTATTTTTTTGGCTTTTTGGGTCACACCTGGCAATGCACAGGGGTTAGTCCTGGCTCTGCATTCAGGAATTACTCCTGGCGGTGCTCAGGGGACCATATGGGATGCTGGGAATCAAACCCGGGTCAGCCGCGTGCAAGGCAAACGCCCTACCCACTGTGCTATCACTCCAGCCCCTGAAACCTAGAGTATTCTTAAGAAAGGCATTTACTGCACCATTAGACTCAGTGCTAAATGAATTTTAGCCATCTTGGGTCTAGTTTCTTAAACAAATCCATAGGAGCAAGGTGATAGTAGAGCGGGTAAGGCATTTGCTTGCACATGGCTGACCTGGGTTCAATTCCCAGAACTACATATAGTCCCCTGGCCCCTACCAGGATTGACTCCTGAGTACAGAGCCAGGAGTAAGCCCTGAGTACCGCTAAATGTAACCCCCATAATAAAACAAAGACTGAATGTGACATTTTTAAAAAGCGTTTATGATTTATTATCAGCATGTCTTGGGCTTACTCCTGGCTCTGTGCTCAGAGATCACTCCTGGTGGTGCTCAGAGGACCATATGCAGTGCCAGGGATAGAAGAAGTAGGGCTGGCTGTGTGCGCAAGGCAAGCACCCCTTTTTGTTTGATTTGTGTACCTCTTTTATATGCCTTATACCTTGGGTCATATAAAACTTTCTTGGGCCAAAAAGGATCGTGAGTGAGTCCAGTTCCAGAAGCACTGGCCTTGAGCTCAGTGTCCAGTTGCAGTGGGGCTGCTGCATCAGTTCTCACGCCCTCGAGCTCATGTCTTCCCTCCCCGACTCACCAGTTGTTCTTAAACCTTCACTTCTTAACCCCCCTTCTACCAAAAGTTCCATGTTCAGTTTTCAAATTTCCCTCCTCCAGTTCTGGAAGATTCCATTTCCAGAGAGTTTTTTTTCTCCTGGGGGGGGGGGGCAAACCAAAATCTCAGTGCAACGTGTGTGTGTTGTAAGTGAAGTCACTCTACCCCCCAGCACTGCCACCCTTCAGGGCACTGATAGGTAGCGAATGAATAGCTGTTACAGCAGATGGATTCATAAGTCACTGTCACTGTCATCCCGTTGTTCATCGATTTGCTTGAGTGGGCACCAGTAACATCTCCATTTTGAGACTTGTTGTTACTGTTTTTGGCATTTTGAATACACCATGGGTAGCTTGCCAGGCTCTGCCACGTGGGTAGCTTGGTGACTCTTGGTAGCTTGCCAGGCTCTCCGAGAGGGGCAGAGGAATCGAACCCAGGTCAGCTGCATGCAAGGCAAATGCCCTACCACTGTGATATATGAATCACCCCACACCACACCACAGTTTCTGCTCCATACTTCTATCTATGCCCTATGAGTTTAAACCAATGCCCTCCTTCTCATTCTCTCAGGCTTCTCTGTAGCTTTTCTCTCATCTGTATCCTTACCTCCTTTTACTGGCAATGAGAAACCCAGTTCCACTCACTTAAGTTCTCTGCATGTAGCCAAATTCCTCACCCTGCTAAGCTGCTATCCACCTCCCTGTTCCCCATTCTTAGATCCTGCCCTTCTACCGCTCCCAAATGATCATCTCCATTTGGGTTTCATTGCTGGATCTTTTTTGAAAAGAAAGAACAGAGGAGAATGGAGACACAGAGAAGAGATAATCAAACAATAAGCAATAAAGTGGCAATTCAATAACAAGAGAAAGATAACTGATGACTTGTTCAATGTTTTTAAAAGGCCTCAAAACTTCTTTATTCCTCTATTTTCTTTCTCTGTCACCTAGCCTTATCATTCTAATATCACCTATACTTATCATCTCCCAAATTTATGTCTTCAATCTCAATCTTTCAACAAATCCCTGACTTACATCCCCCTATTTACTCAAAACCACCACATGAATGTCAGGCTGACATCAGAGTCACAGATCAAGAAGAAACTTTTGAGTTCCCATGTTCCCAAATTCACTTTCCCCAGTTCTCCCCCATCCCAGTAGGAAAAAATACTCCAAGGGGCCCAGCAGCTAGTCCAGGGATTAATATGACACATGACTGACATGAGGCTGACCGAAGCTCCATGCAAGCAGCCCTGGACACTCCCCAGCACTATCGGGCCAGAGCAGCACCACACCCATGGGTGCTCGTGTTGAACCTCAGCTGAGAATGGCCAGGATTCCTGGATCCCTTGGAAGCAGCTCTCTCCCCACCAAAAAATAGTAACCCATTGTCACAGTGTTTGGAATGTGTCCAATGAGGTTTAAAGGGGTTCATTCTTCAAAGAGGGTTCAATATTTAATCTTTACAACATATTTGCAAGAAATAGGTCACTACTATCATTTATGTTTTCTAACCAGAAATGAGAACGGCAGAGAGAAGCTTTGCTACTCCCATCACACACCTGTATCTCCTCAGCCTAGTCAAAGCTAACCACGAGAATCCTCACTTCTTTCTAGTGGGACTTTCTGGTCACAGATGCAAACCTGACCCAAGAGTAGAGACTCCTGAAAATGGAAGTTTCCAGAGCAAACTCCGTCACCAAACAGGCCCTGGCGACAGAGCTCTATTTCTCCCTGCTGTAGACAGCTCTCATGGTGTGCTCCGTAAAGGGCTGGGAGGGTCAGAAGCCACTGATGACAGGGAGAAACTTGTCACCAAGCCCTCTTGGGCTTTCTTCCATCCCCTGGTAAATGGCAGGGAAAGTTCCAAAATCAATGTCCTGAAATCAGTTTCAGGAAGCTATTGTCAGAAACCATGAACAGCCCAGGTCAGACAGAAAAGGAGTTAGGATTCCAACCCCAGGAACACGGCCTCCCACCCATGCACCTCACCACTTGCTCACATAGAACACAAAAAACCCATTCTTGATTCCTCAATGGTCCAGTTCATGAAATTAACCCTACATGTGACTGTATGACCTTTTTTAAAAACTGTTTTACAATACTTTTCTTTATGATTTAGTATCGCTAATTGTTCCCTGTGGACACCTATTTTATATACCTTTCTACCTGACATCACATAAACATTCTTGACAGAAAAGGGTGACAAATGGAAAACCTTGCAGATATCCTGCTTTGCAACAACCCCTCAGGAAACTCTGCAATTCTTCTCACAGCTTCTCCTGACCTCAGACAGAGGCCCTTGTGCTTACACCTATGTCTGCACGTCCAAGTAGGACTGAACCCCTGGCCCAGAGTTGCAGGCTCTGTGGAGTGCAGGAATTGGCAACTTCCCGAGTAATACTGACTGAGGCAGCTGCTCCAGCTGCTGGCATCCCTGCTTTCACCTGCACATTTCCACAATAATCTGAGTAACTCATTTAGACAGGGTAGATCCTAGATCTACCCCCAATTTTGCAGTGCTCTCGATCAGAGTCCAACCTGGGGTTCAGTGCCAGTCATGGTTCACCCACTACCAATTCTCACACCACAATCTGAGCTCTTACCCCACACACCCCAGGCTCACTCCTACTTCAAGAAGTTGGCTCCAGACTGGCACACATCAAAGAGAATAAGAACAACCAGTGCTGGCGTTGATGTCGGGAGAAAGGAACTCTCTTTCATTGTTGATGGGAATGCCAACTGGTCGAATCTTTTTGGAAAACAATATGGGCATTCCTTCAAAAACTAGAAATTGAGCTTCCATATGACCCAGCAATACCACTTCTGGGAATATATCCCAAGGGTGCAAAAGAGCACAATAGAAATGACATCTGCACTTGTGTGACCATTGCAGCACTGTTCACAATAGTCAGAAACTGGAAACAACCGAGTTCCAAGAGCAAACAACTGCTTAAAGAAACTTTGGTACATCTACACAATGGAATATTATGCAGCTGTTAGGAAAGATGAAGTCATGAAATTTGCTTATAAGTGCATGGTCATGGAGAGTATCATGCTAAGTGAAATGAGTCAGAAAGAGAGAGACAGGCATAGGATGATTGCACTCATTTATGTAATATAAAATATCATAATATGCGACTAACCCCCAAGCTCAGTAAAGACAAGGGCCAGGAATATTGCTCCACTGTTGGAAGCCTGCCTTATGAGCAGAGGAAAAGGAAGCTGGGATAGAGAAGGGATCACTAAGGCAATGATGGTTGGAGGGATCGCTCGAGATGGGAGATGTGTGCTGAAAGTAGATAAAGGACCAAGAATGATGGCCTCTCTGTATCTGTATTGTAAACCAAAATGTCCAAAAGTAGAGAGAGAGTAAGAAGGAAATTGTCTGCCATAGAGGCAAGGGGTGAGGTGGGATGTGATGGGGAGAAATTCTGGGGACACTGGTGGTGGAAAATGTGCACTGGTGGAGGGATGGGAGTTCAATCATTGTATGACTCAAACTCAAATAGGAAAACGGTGAGGCAATAGAAAGAAAGAGAGAAAGAAAGAAAGAAAGAAAGAAAGAAAGAAAGAAAGAAAGAAAGAAAGAAAGAAAGAAAGAAAGAAAGAAAGAAAGGAAGGAAGGAAGGAAGGAAGGAAGGAAGGAAGGAAGGAAGGAAGGAAGGAAGGAAGGAAGGAAGGAAGGAAGGAAGGAAGGAAGGGAGAAACTGACTCCATTCCACCTCAAGAACTTTCTGGTCACTGGCATCTCTGCCAGGAATGTTCCCCCTTCATGTTGACACAACCCCCAACTCATGCAGACCTTTGTTTGTATGCCACCTTGTCGCTTCTCTATCCCTGCAAGCCCAACAGAGCCTCACACATAGAAAATACTCAACAGCCACTTTGAACATAAATAGAAGAAAATAAAAGAGAAGAAATTGGTGGGAAAACGGCACGCTTTTCAAGATGGTTCAATTTATCTTATGAGCAGACAAACTAGAGGAAACAATGGAGGTTTTTTTTAACTGTTGGAAAAACAATCAACTTCCAGAATTTGCTGATTTGCACATAGAAATGGGTATATAATTTAGCAAACTGACTCACTACAACAGTTGGGCAAGTGGAATGTGCTCTAATGGACTTTTGACATCCCACCCTCCACCTCGGCAACTGTAAACACATTTCCTACCCAACCTCAAAAGCTCACATCAGTGACCACGCATGACGGGCCTAAAATTTTACCAGAATAAACAAAACACTAACTAGACTGACATGCCGGTCTCTCACGGTTTAAGACAAACGTCAGCGTTAGCCCTCTGACCCAGGCCTCCTCCAGCCTGACCCTGAGTGACAGCTCAACTCCATCCTCACTGCCCTCTGAGCGGTTTCTCTATAAATGCATACCCAACCATATCATCTGAGGAAGAAGCTCTCCGGTAATTTCTCTTCACAGCCCATTAATGTCTGGATGCCCTCACCAGGAACACGGGCCCCTGTGACGTTGCCGGCCCTTTTAAATACCCTCAGCAAGCCTTCCTAGGCCCTGGCCCCTGCTGTGGCCAGACTCACTCCACGCTCTCCCGCTCATCTCCTCCTTTGCACTCCCACAGACGGTGCTGCTCCTGGACCCTCGCTCGGCCCTGTCCTCGAACCTGAAGCTGGTGTGAGAACGCATTGTGCTGTCCTCACCATTGCCATGACTCCTGTCAATGACCCCTGGTCTTTGGTGCCTGGTGCAGCCGTCGGAACCGTGGGTGAGAGGGGGCTTCCTACCGACAGGTCTCTGCTTCCCTTCTCAGACCTTTCTCCAGCACTTGTGTCTAGGAATACCTGCAGTTTTTGAGAGAAGATGTTCTTTGGTGTCTCTTGTCTCCTAACCCCCTTAGCTTAGAATTCTTGGGGCTGAAGAGAGAAAGCAGAAAAGGCACCAGCCCACAAGCAGCCAACTTTGGTTCCATCCCCAGCACCGCCGATAGAGCCCCTGGGCACCATCAGGGATGAGACCTTGGCACAGAGCCAGAAACAAGCCCTGAAAATAGCCAGGTATAGCCCCCAAGCCTTAAAAAACATTCTCTCCCTGCTTCCTCTCACCATCTCTCCTCACAGCCTCACCTCACTAGTCTTAAACCCTCAACCTTTTCTATCTTATAACTAAGCATAAACATATTTTTGTTTTTAAAATTATTGTGTGGGTAAAAATTCTTAGAAACAAAAATGACTCCAAAATTATTAACTCTTGCATTGTTCTCTGTATGTACTGCATTATTTTTTTCAGAAGGATCTTACCAATTTGCAATTTAAGGGAACTTTTTTCCCCCTTTAGATTCAGGCCATTCAGGACTTAGAGAAGTGTTGGGTTGTTGATTGGCAGTTCGAGTCAGTGAAGTAATAGATTTGAGGGTCAGTGTTGTTAGAACACGTCCACACAGGCAGCAACTCCTAATGCACAAGCTACAACTTTCAAAAAAACAATAACCTTTAGTTTTAGTAGAGCTGAGTTAAAATCTTGGAGCTACCACTTAAAATCTGCATGCATGTGAGCAAACTGTTCACTCTACCAAGGCTCAAGTTTCTTCACCTAAGAAATGGAGCGTCTAACAATTGTGTGGAAAAATAAACATAAAGTACTTGACTGAGGGGCTGGAGCAATAGCACAGCGGGTAGGGCATTTGCCTTGCAAGCAGGCAACCTGGGTTCAATTCCCAGCATCCCATATGGTCCCCTGCGCACCGCCAGGGGTGATTCCTGAGTGCAGAGCCAGGAGTAACCCCTGTGCATTGCCAGGTGTGACCTAAAAAGCAAAAAAAAAAAAAAAAAAAAAAAGTACTTGACTGAATGTCAGGCATAAAGTAGGAGTTTGATAAAAGTTCTGACACTCCAGTGTAATGGTAAGGATACCACTGTCTTGGAGTCACCAGACACTTTCGTTTGATGCATCATATGGATCAATTTCAAATTAGTTCCTCTGAAGACAATCTTTCTTTTCTTATTTCTCTCTGTAATCAATCAATTCTTCATTCATCTCCTTATTGAATACCTACTTTTTTCTAAAAACTAATCTATGTGCTAGGGATAATGACACAAACAGAACGTAAAAAGTCCTTATTCTACAGAGCACTTACATTTTAGTGGTAAAATACAGACAGTCAACACATAGACAATGGATAGTAATGACAAATTACACATCTAATCATGTAATGTTTTATTTTTTCACACAACTGTTACTTTAATCAATGGTCAACTCAATAACCATCAATAACCACTCGTAGCTTAGAAATAAGAACACTGATGTTCATTTTTATTATCCATGACATCATTTCTAGAAAATTTTGCAAGTCATAATGAACAGAAATCCTTAAGTGTCCCATTTATGAACAGGACTAAGCACTAAGTGTCTATAAGCTATTTTCATCCTCTCAGCATCCTTTGAATGTCAGGTATCATTTTCCACTTCATAAAGGAACAGATGCCTCAGGAGTCTTTGGATTGCAGTGAACATTTTCTGGGTTCGCTTGTCATTTATTCTTTGATTCTTAGCACCAACAAATTTGATTAAGTGGCTTTTGTCTCACTCTGTATTCAAGAAGCTTAAAATAGAATTTAGTTGAATAAGTCTACTGGATTTATAATTTTCTTTTTTTTCCTCCTGAGAATTGTTTCCTACATCTCACAATAGATGACAGAGTGATATTCACTTCTATAACAAATTTTGATTAACTACCTGGAGTTACCAGACCCAATACACCACCTATTTCCCATGAGGAAAATAAGGAAGGAGAGAGGAAAAGAGAAAGGAAAGGAGAGAAGGAGGAAAGTACAAAGGGAGGAAAGGAGAGAGAGAAATAAGCAAAGAGAGAGAGAGAGAGGTAGTGAATCAGACGAATCAGATAGGAATTATGTGAATCTAGCCTGAGTTCCCAAACTCTGTGACCTACCAATTCCTTTTCAGAAAAGAAATCCCTCAATACCCCAATGCAAAATATGAATTATTTAAGTGAACACAACTGAAACACCCTAATTGTACCCCAAATATTACTGCCCCCTGGATCATTCCTGAACCCCCCCTCAAGGTGTGGTATCACCTCTTTTGGAAACAATGAAGTGTAAGCATGAAGGTAAATTGTTCACATGACTCAAGTATTAGTAATAAATTATTTGAAACAGATTCCATTAGTGACTTTTAAATATCATCGTCACCACTATAAAATATTGCCCTGAATGGCATATAGAATTAAATTGAACAAAAGTTAACAATATTGAATATTTTCTGTGACAGAGATAGTCTTTGTACTTTTCATGCATTTTCTAATTTTATCCTAAACCATCCAGTTTTATTTCCTTTCCAACTAACCCAGTGATATTTTTTTTCAACTTTAGTCTGCATCAGTATTATCTGGAAACTTGCTAAATACAGGTCATAAAAAGTTAAGTTTTAACTTTTTAAAAACTGAAGTGCTGGACCTTTTAAACAAAAAAAAAATGCCAGAATTCATTCCTCCAACTTTCTGATTCAATAAATCTGTGTAGGGCCTGAAAATTTGCATTTCCAACATTTGCAAATGTAGTCTTCAACCAAGCGACACTGTGAACCCATCAACTAGATTTGAAAATCATGAACCAAGTTGTCTATTCATCTATTAAAAACAAATTTTTTAAGGCCAGACAATAGTTTAGTGGCAAAAGCACTTTTCTTTCAATTTTCTTTTAAGTTCAATCCCAGAACTGCCCACACGCACCAAACACAACCCCCAACATCACAAAACCCAACTATGTGTAACCTCAAGGTACTGAGATGACAACCAACAAAAAGGAAAAGATAAGGGGGATTTTAAAACTCAGTAACAGGCAGAGAAGATTGCTCAATGTATTTGGCTACCTGGTCTGCATTGGATGCCAGGTATTGCCTGTTGCTCTGGCATCACTATTCATGACCTCTGAGCAGAGAGCCAGGAGTGAGCCCATGAGCACTGGTAGGTGTGGTCACCAAACCAAAATAAAATTAAAATATGCATGAAAATCTAGTAGGTACCTGGAACCAAAGTAAAAAAGAAAAAGTGAGAATTGTTTTGTAAAAGCTTAAAAAAAAAAGTCACTGAGTACTCTGATAAAGTCAGTGATGCTGTAAGAGCAAATTAAATCATGTTCTAATTGTGTTATATCTTTGTTTTCCGCCTTATGACAATCCCACAAAGTCTCATCTTTTCCATTATTTTACAAACAGAAAACAAACATCTCAGCTGAATGATAGATACTAAGTAACTTACTCAAAGTCATCGGCAGGTATCAGAGCAAGGACGTAAATCTAGTTCTATTGGACGCCGGATGGTAGCGGAGCATGCTGTCTTACTGCATGCGCTATCACTGTAACACAGGGTACTTACACAGAATTACTGCCAGTCTGCCACGTATTAAGGAAGAAGGTCTGCAGATAGGTTAAATGCTCCTGTAAAGGAACACAGATAGGTAGTATCTCAAGCAATATTTAAACTCAGTTTGTCTGATGTCACGGTGTTTTTCCCATCATAAGCACTATTTCTCTAAGTTCTCACCAGATCATGGGCCACCCAAATCAGAGCTGGGGCCAGAGGGGAGACAACTCCAGATACCCAGAGGGTACCTGAGTGGTCCTGTCTCATGTCTTGGCTAATAAGATATATCTCTTGTGTTAACTTATTCTCAAACTTTCTAACACCTAGTTCTCTTTCTACACTAGGTCAGCACAATATAATAGGATGTTTCCTTGATGATTCAGGATCTAACGAGTCCCAAAACCATCATTATAAACACATTTGTTACTGTGAAATGTTAAACTCGATGCAGAAGGTACAGACGGTTGAACTGAGTGTGTAGGAGCCCAGGATTACTGTGAGAACAAATTACATTACATTCTGATCATTTGCTTTTTCTGCATTCAGAACAGGGAAAGGCCCCTGGTGGTTGACCAGATGCTCTGATGGAATTAGGCTCCAATCACTCCGGTTGGCCCACTTTGTATGAACTTCATTAAAAGGGACTTTCTCTCTCCTTTTTTGAGCTGCTAAGCTGCAGAGAAGGAGGCCATCCTGCCTCTGCGCATCACGGCCTTACCCCGTCATCAGGGAGAGAAGTGCACTGTATAATTACCTTTCGAGACATGAATCATCCTTGCTCAGAGGGCCCAGACCTGCTTGACTCTATAAAAGCCGTTCAAGGTCGAAGTGCAAATGCACTGTTGACTGTCCCTGGGCTGCTCTAATTACCCTGCCGCATTGAGGAGATGAAGGTGCTCCCCGCATCTGGCTTTGCTGTCCTCCTTTTCGCGACTCTCAAGTTTTCCACTGCAGCCTCTTCCTTACTCGCCGCTGCCCCCAGGACCTCATGGAACAACTATCACCTCGCACAGGTTTGTGAATCTTTCCACCCCCCCCCCCCTTTCCTTCCCCTTGCTGCACGGAAAATGCTATTTGGGACAAAGAGAATATAAGGAAACTTCTGCTCTGGTTTTTACACCAGCTTATACGTGCCTTGAAGGAGTTTAAGTATAAACTTGATAACACAGTCAAAGACTACGTTCTCATGCACATCAGCAGCACATGCTGCATGACTAGATAAATAAATGAATAACCATGCATCTAGGCCTCTTGCTCCAGTTTGCGGCTACTTGCTAAAATGCAAGCAATACAAAAACACAGAAGCCGTATCTAAAGAATGATGCAGGAGGGGGGAATAAGCAGAAAAATTAAAAATCAAGGTTTAAGATTCACCTGATAGATTTCCTATATTCGCAATTTAGAAAATGGTTCTTGTATGCAAGACAAATGTGGTCGAAACCTAATGTAAGTCAAATTTTGGGGGTGTCTACTCACTTCTTATTTGAGTCTTTCCTCCACAATGTATGTCCCAACTACCTTATTTATTTAGACTCTCCGTATTTTGAACTACTGGACCTGATACAAATCATTCATGTTAAAGTTTGTGATTCAGGGGCTGGAGCAATAGTACAGTGGTTAGGGCACTTGCCTTGCATGCAGCCAACCCTGGTTCAACCTCCAGAATTTCATATGATCCCCTGAGCACAGCCAGGAGTGATCCCTGAGCTCAGAATTAGGAGTAAGCCCTGAGTATCACAGGTCTGGCCTAGCCCTTACCACATACACTCCCAAAAATGAACAACAACAACAACAAAATGTGATTCGATGTATATGTACTTCCAAGTGCATCTTGCATTTAAAAAGAAAGTGACACTCTTTACGTGAGTTTTCCATGATGGAATTTCCCACCATTGCAAGATGTGTTATAGATGGGATATTTTTCACCAAAGCCTCTCTTTCACAGTCTGTCAAAATGACAGCACGTCTGTGATTTCCAGTCCTGCTTTAGAGCTTTCTCCCACTTTGCAGTTGCATTGGGAGCTGGTTTTCACAAGTGTATTCTCACCAGTTGCTATACAACTCATCCGTTCAGGCTGGTCCCTCCAACACAGCCCTTGCGCCCACAACCCATGCACGCCAGTCATTAAATACTCTGAATGTCAACCCTGCAGATCAACAGCATGGTAGAGACCAAGTACAGGACTATTGAACTCAACTTCAACTTCCTCTGACACGAGCCTAGTCTTAGGTGAACAAATTTAAAAATAACATAGAACACTGGGGTCTGTTTTAAGCTGTCTTTCACTGGAGTCATTTCGCTTTAGGTCCTTTCTCTCCAATTACAATGTTCGCTCATGTAGTTCACGCCACTCTGATTCTTTATGAATTCAAAAAGGTGTATTATACTGAGACAAAAATTAATCCAAGGGGACCTATGATTGTGATCCTAGTGCAGATTTTGACAGACTGTGACATTTAGGCCAAAACCAGTCATGCCTATTCACTCACTCAGGATCTATTACTGCCTCTAAACCACCGTGGCAGAGTATGGCCTGAATATTATTAATAATCATCCTTCTTTTTTATTTTTTTGCTTTTTAGGGTCACACCGAAAAAAGCAATGCTCAGAGTTTACTCCTGGCTCTGCACTCAGTAATTACTCCTGGTGGTGCTTGGGGTACCATATGGGATGCTGGGGATTGAACCCAGGCAAGGCAAACACCCTACCCACTGTACTATCACTCTGGCCCCGTCCTTCCTTTTTTTTTGTATTTTTAGATCAGCATTGCTCAGGAACTTTCCCACAACTGTGCTTGGAGGTCCCGCATAAGTGCTCATGGGACTATGCCAGGCCAATGATCAAAGCCGACCTCCTACATGTAAAGCATACAAAGCTTTTTGAGCTATCTCTCCAATCCCTCATCCCATTCCCCTCTCCCCCACCCCGTCCCCCTTCCCCTTTTAGAACTTTTGTTTATTTTATAAGGGCAACTCCCAGCAATGCTCCACCTGGTTACACCCAGCCTCCCTGGAAAACCACACAAACCTCCAAAGTGGATCCCAGTTACTAGAAAGAATTAATGTCACACCTTAGAGTTTATAAGAATAGACATTTTTTAAACATTGGCATCTTACAATACAGAAAAGAAATGGAAACACAGAAATCACTATTTTAAGAACACTGGCTCAACAAGTATTTATTGAATGTTTACTACATGCTGTGTTCCAGGATCTGCTTTAAGCACTGAAGGGACTGAGGGTGTGGCTCAGCTGAGCACATACATGCCTTGCATATATGGGTTTGAATCTAGAACCCAAAATAGATGCATAAGTACTGGAGAAACATCAGTGAATAAAACAGGTAAAGTACTCGTCCTTATAGTTTTTCTTGCAGGGGCATGACTGGACACAAAGTGGGTGCTGGGAGGCAAGCTAACTCACCAGGGCCCAGGGTTACTTCAAAAGTTATTAAGAGATAGCAAAACACTAACTAGGATGACAGACAATGATGGGTTCAACTGAGCAGTCCCGGAAGGCTTCTCAGAAGAAGTGACATTGGAGATGAACCATGTTCAAGCACCAGACAAGTGATGATCTGGGAATGGCAGGTCAGGAATAGGAATGAGTGTGTGAAGCAGCCCAGGGTAAAGCATGAATGAAAGCAGGAGGCTGGAAGCTAGTTGTGAGAGCCACAGGAAGAAGGTGTAAGGTCCATGAACCAACCAGGTCACAGACTCTTGGGGAGCTGGAACCCAGGTCGGGTTTGCACCTGACACACTGCTTTCTTCTTTCTCATTTCCTTCCTAGAGAGGGAGGCTGGGTGTCTGAGACTAAAGGCTCCTAGCAATGTTTCCAAATGACACATACCACTTCAAGAGCCCAGAAATGCAATAATATACACATGAAAAAATTGGCTTTTTTTAGTAGACTTGTTTGACGCTCACTTTCATCTTTTAAATTCTGACTTATTAATTAGTAATGATAGGACTCATTCCCCTGACCCTGAAAGAGCCTCCAATCATTTGGAAAGACGAGTAAAGAAGGCTGCTAAAATCTCAGGGCTGAGTGTAATAGAGATGTTACTGGTGCCCGCTCGAGTAAATCGACAAACAATGGGATGACTGTGACACAGTGATACAGTGATGAAGACTTTTTAAAGATGGAATGTCAAGATATTTATTTAGTCTCATAATAAAAAGTTTACTTCTACATTTTTCATAAATGATAGCATTATACCTAAGTAGATTATTAAATTATCTTTAAAATAGTATAAATTTTCATTATCACATAACTATTAACTGAGAAGAAAAACCTTTCAAAGACAAAAACCACTGAATTAGGTGATTTTTTAAAAACAATTTGGGGCCACAGACAGTGATGGTCAGGAATTACTCCTGGTTGTGCTCAGGGGACTATATGCAATGACAAAGATGGGTTGAACCTGGGTTAGCTGCATGGAGGCCAGTTCCAGAATGAGCTGTTTTGTTTCTTTCATATCAACAGCCCTCAGCTGTGCTGGAGGGAGGGGTCAGGACACTCTAATTGGCTCAGGGGTCCACCATGATCAGCCTTTGGTACAGACCACCAGAACTACACCTGGCTGGCATGTAGGGGACCATATGTTGGCAGGGACCAAATGGGGTCTTCACACACTCTAGACACTACCACACAAGCTCGCTCACCATCCCACATGTGCTGTTTTTACTTCCATTTCAATTTCTGCACATAAAGATATTTTTTCATTGTTACTATATTTGATTCCTACCATAATATCTCCCTATTATGTCTTTTTGTTTTGTTTTGTTTGCTTTTTTGGGTCACACCCAGCAATGCTCAGGGGTCACTCCTGGCTCTGCACTCAGGAATTACCCCTGGCCATGCTCAGGGGACCATATGGGATGCTGGGAATTGAACCCGGGTTGACCGCGTGCAAGGCAAACACCCTACCCGCTGTGCTATCACTCCAGCCCCCTCCCTATTATGTCTTATGAACATTTTCTTATTTAATTATTGCTGTTCTGGGGCCACACCTGGTCATGCTCAGGGATTCCATCTGGCTTTGCACTCAGAAATCAGTCCTGGCAGTGCTCAAGGGACTATATGGGATGCCGAGGATCAAACCCAGGTCGGCCTGTGCATGACAAATGCCCTACCCACTCTACTATCTCTCTAGCCCAAATATTTTCTTTTTAGGTCAAGACATACCAGCGATAGAGCATATGGGAGACCCTGAGCCCTGGAAGTGGGGAGAGGACTTGTTTTGGGGGAGGCCCTGTAAGCGGTACAATATTGGGAGCACGGGGACCACTACAGAAATATTTGACAAATGTGCTCCTGACCCTTCTCAGCCCAGAATGGCAAAGTGGTGCTGCTATGCTCTGTGGACCACCAGAGTCCTATCAGCAGTTCTTCGGGGGGCCTCCAGGTCTATACTTAAGGGTACTCCAGAGAGTGCGGACATGGAAACAAATTACTTCATTTCAAAATAAAGTAGAATTGGATAAATTGTAAACTACTATCATTTAAACTTAGGACCCAAATTCTCCCTGCACACCCTCTGCCATTGTCTGCCCAGCCCTGCCCTCAGTTCTTCGATGCCCGTCCTTATGCAATAGGGGGGGGGGGGAATTATCCTATCAAATACATTTTGAAGTTATAAGTATTCCAAAGTACAAGTCACGGATTTCAAAATTATCATTTATTTTTAAAGATAGTTCTGGGCGCTTGGGAGATAGCGCAAAAGGCTGGGGCTATGCTGCGTGCTCCGGAGCGGGTCCCGAGCAGGACTGAGCGCAGCAAACTGTAAATAGCAAAGCAAAGGTTCCGTGGGCACAGCGACCACCATCAGACACAGGTGAGCAATGTGTGTGCGAGCATCTCTGCACCGCCGCCTCGTCTAAAGGGCTGTTTTTTCACGGTATACTTTTCTAGAAATGGGATTAATGAGTAAGAGGGCCGCTACAGTTCTGGCCTCTGGGTTTGGGTTTTTGCTTTAGTGTTTGGCCTCTGGGGGGGTCTCGCCTCATGTGAAACGGGAGTCTTGACCCAAGATGGGCCCCTCGCCCTCCACCAGCGCGACTCCCTGCCATGCCCAGAACAGGGCCCAGGTCTTACAGGTGGGCTAGGGTGGAGCACGGGCCCAAGATCTGCAGCAAGAGGCAGCTGAACCCCAAATAAGGACGGCCTGTGCCCTCATCACGAGTGGCACGAAGGTTCTTCACACGGGTCCTCGCGGGACAGGTTGTGCCAGACTGGACAGAAAGGTCGGAAAAACGTTCAGAACCGCCCACGGGGGAGGGGGGCGTTGAGTCCCACTTGTCAGGGTGCCCCAGGACGGACCACCGCCCTGAGCCTTCACCCACCAGGGTTCGAGCTGGTGGGCTCGGGGGCGCCCCGGCCAGGCGCGGGCCCAACAGGGCTGGGGAAAAGTTCCGTCGCCCCAACAGAACCCAGCCGGGCCGGCTCCGGCGACACCTGCCCGGAACGATCAAGTTTCAGGACCCAAAGGCTGGGGTTTACCTCTGGGAACCGTCCAGTGGGCGGCGAGCACCGCGAGTGAGGAGCGAGTGTAGACGGACAGCGGGTCCCGGGAGCCCCCACCGGCCGACCACCACCACCTTACGCCGGAGGACACGGAACCAACGCCCGCGACTTAGGCAAAGCCAGCATCGTACCTTGAACGAGCATCCACTGACGGACCTCCCTGCAACGAGGATGCACCGCCACCAGGAGCACCTGCCGCGAGCCACGCCCACCCGCCGCGAGCCACGCCCTCCCGCCGCGAGCCACGCCCACCCGCCGCGAGTCTTGCCTGCTTGCCGCAAGTACACGCCCACCTGCCTCAAGCCACTCCCATCTGCCGCAAACTTCCCTGCTTGCCGCAAGCCACGCCCACCTGCCGCTAGCCTCGCCCATCCGCCGCAAGTCAGGCCTGCTTGCTGCCAGTAACACCCACCTGCCGCAAGCCTCGGTCACCTCTGCAAACCACGCCCACCTCACGCAAACCACGCTCTCCTGCTTCAAACCACGCCCATACGTTCCTCGGGTCGTGGGGCTGCGTGCGTCTCCGAAGGGAACGTGTCTGCAGGTGGTTTTCCTGCGCGATGTGGTCTTGCCAGATGGAAACAGAAATGCGGAGGGGGGGGGGGTGCCACTAGACGCGTATCCTCTGCGGCAGGTTTCGTTCTCGTGTCCTTGGCTAACGTTTTTACTTCATCGAAAGGGACCGCTTGAACCCCATCAGTCTGGCCATCCCAGCCTCTGAAGCTGCGAGCTTAAGGATGCACGTGTACAGCGGGGAGGGCTGGCCCGGGCTCGATTCCCTGCACCATATATGGTTCCCAGACCCCTGCCAGAACTGAGCCCTGAGTACAGCCCCCCCCCCAAATGCTACTGTTAACAAACAGTATACATAGTTTATGTGGAATACAGAGTTAATATGACAAAATTAACACAATTAAATACCTTGGATAAGATAGAAATTTTATACTATGTAATACACACACTTTGTTAGCTGCTTTTATTTTCCTGAAATCAGGTGGGTAGGTGAAATTCCTAGGCTAGCAACAGCCCCAAGCCTGCATTTCTGTGACTCTACCTTTCTTCACCCAGAATCACAGCAAAGGATCTGTTCTCAAGGATCTGTCTGAGGCTTTTAAGTATTTATGTTCCGCGGGACACCTATAGTCTATAAAAGTTAATTTCATTTGTTTCAAGGGTCAAAGAATCTGGTCTAGAAGACCTGCCCCTCAAAAGCACTCAACCCTACAAATGAATACATCTCATCAGATGCTTTACCAGGAAATTGAATTTCTCTATTTCTTCTGTTTTGTAAAAGATAACAGGATGAAATATAAGGCCTCTGAGATTAAAAAAAAACACATGCTGATGTACATTTTATAGTGAAAATATGATACTAATAACTGCTTCTCAGAGAAATTGGGCATTTTTTGATTTGCAAATGAGTGTTTTCTCACTATTGTATTTTTTGTCACTTGTTCCAATGATATGAATGATCAATGGGGAAAATGCTCATATCATTTTCCCTCCAGTCTTTGGTCCTCTTAAAATGACAACTTACTGTAAAAGTAAAATACTAGTGATTAAAATTTTTTATCTTCTTAAAAAATCTGAAGTCCCTACCACCCAAAGAGAAACACTGGTATTGTAATTTGACATATATCTGACTATGCTATATCTCTGCAAGTACATCTCTTTTTTAAAAAAATGGGAATATGCACATCAATTTTAGCATATCAAAGATATCTTCCCTGTTTTCCCTGAAATGGTTTTCCCTAGAGACTGCCATTGACATGTCAGCCTGCCTCTCTATTTCAGGCATATCTTGACAAGTATTACACAAAGGAAGGTGGACATCAGATTGGTGAGCTGGTAGCAAGACGAGGCAACTCCATGGTCAAGAAGATTAAGGAACTGCAAACATTCTTCAACCTCCAAGTCACTGGGAAATTAGACAAGTCCACAATGGATGTGATCAAGAGGCCTCGCTGTGGAGTTCCTGATGTGGCAAACTATCGCCTCTTCCCAGGTGAACCCAAATGGAAAAAAAATACTTTGACATACAGGTAATGAGATAGTCTTTCCAGATTCAAAGAGAAAACTCTCTCTCTCTCTCCTTTTTCTCTTAAAAGCATCTCCCTTCTTTTTTTTTTTCCTTTTTGGGTCATGGGAGTTACTCCTGGCTCATGCACTCAGGAATTACTCCTGGCAGTGCTTGGGGGACCATATGGGATGCTGGGAATCGAATCCGGGTCGGCCACGTGTGAGACAAACACCCTACCCACTGTGCTATTGGTCCAGCCCCCAGCATCTCCCTTCTGATCTCAATAAAAAGCACAACTCATGACAACAGTAAGGAAAGAATATGAATTTAAGATTAACTTTTAGACAATGACAATTGAAAAATTCACTAGAAAATCTGTTTAATATTGTTAAAATCACTAGCTATCTTTGACATTATAATTTGACCAGTTAATGACAGCACATATGTCTTCAAATAAAATAATGTAGGATTAATAATCTATGGTACCAACCAGTTTTCTTTTCAATTTTTTAAAACGTGTTTGGTTTTTGAGCCACACCCAGCAATGCTCAGGGCTTACTCCTGGCTCTGCACTCAGGAATTACTCCTGGCGATGTTCAGGAGACCATATGGGGTTCTGGATATTGAACCTGAGTAGGTCGAGTTCAAGGCAAGTGTTCTACCCTCTGTACTACATAGAGCTCCAGTCTCCAGCAAGTTGGTTTATTTTAATATCTATCAGAAATACTAAAAAAGATTCACCTTTTCATTAATTCAAGAAATCAGTCATTGATGATTTGGTAAGTGCCTAGTAAAAGGAATTTTTTTTTTTTTTTTACTTTTTGGGTCACACCTGGCGATGCACAGGGGTTACTCCTGGCTCTGCACTCAGGAATCACCCCTGGCGGTGCTCAGGGGACCATATGGGATGCTGGGATTCGAACCCGGGTCGGCCGCGTGCAAGGCAAACGCCCTACCCGCTGTGCTATCGCTCCAGCCCCCAAAAGGAATTTAATTCTGGAGATAACAATGATATATTACCATCCCTGACCATAGTCCTTGGAGAGAGACACACACATTAGCAGCCATTTGCAGTTTTGTGTGAGAAGTGTGAAACTAGAGATAGAAGTAGAAACTTATGGGAACTTGTGGAGGAACTTCCTGCTTGTTTAGAGACCAGGAAGTGACATCTGATCCTGATTTTAAGCCAAAGTAGGGGGCCGTATCCCCAGTTTCCCCAAACCCCTACTCTCTCCCCTCCCTACATTTTAGCTGGTCTTTCTGGTCTCCTCCTGCCCAAAACGGAAGAAAGGTTCTGGACAAGGAGGCAAGTCTAATAAGAATCTCCACCCAACTCACAGTTTATTGGGGACTCATTTCAGAATTGACCCCAAGAGCCCAGACCCACCTCTGAGACTAGCCCAGACCCCTGCACTGTGTGCAGTCAGAGAAGCAGGTCAAGGAGGAGAAAGGCCCAAAATGAGGGTGAAGATATGGCCTTAAGACAGCCAGAACTTGCAGCTAAGGATTCCGAACTTGTGTCAAAGAGCCTTCCAGGCCAAGATCAGATTTCACTGTTTGGATGCGCACATCTGTTGGGCATTAGTCTGGGAAAGGTGCGCAGTGAATAGCGCAAACAAGGTTTGCTGGCGCCAGTCCTACCAGTGCACAGGAGTCATCTGGAAATTTTCTGAAATTCTGAGCCATTTGTTAAGTACCTTCAGAATTGTGTAAATTGGTTGCTAGTCATTACTAAAAATGCAATGACCGGCCAGAGAGATAACATGACGGTAAGGCCCTTGCATTGCACACGTCTCACCGTGGGTCGATCCCCAACACTTGGTACCTTGAAATTGGCCAGAGTGAGAGTATATACAATGTGGAAGCTGAATGTGCTACAAATGAAAGGTTTTCAGAGATGGACCAATTGTTAAACTAGACCAGCACACTTGTTTGAGTCCTAGTGCTCAAAAGAGGGCTGAAGGCCAGGAAGAACCAGCGCCTGAATTAACTGCTATGACCCTAAGAGTCCATAAGGAGGCGCTCAAACACCATTATTTGTCCCCTTAAGCAAAAGAATTGCACAAAAAGCATTCGGGAAAGAAACACCCACTAGGAACAAGGCACAATCAATCCTGAGATAATTAAAAGTTATATAGGAAAATTCTGTATAAACCCATAGACTTTTTCCAATTTTTCTTAGACTATATCATAGAATTTTAATTTGCAACTATGCATTACAAAGACAAGATGGAATTGATTAAGTTCATTTGGAACTTGGCAAACTATAATACTCTTGTGATAAATATTTGAGGGAAGTCCCCAAGTCTCCCTCAGCATTCTCATACTTCTGATTCACTCTTGCTCTTGAACAATTTCTCCTCTCCCCCCTCATGTAATAAAAACAACAGCCCTAAGATTATCTCAGTGTGCACTCTCTCAAGCAGTTGGATCTCAGAACAACTTCTTGTAACATCATCCAAATAATTATATACATACATATATGAAGCTTGCTGTTTCTGTGCATAAGCTTTGAAGTTGTGTAGATCTGGGTCCAAATCTGGAATAATCATAAGATATAGAGTTCATTTGCACCTAGGGGTTGCTGTGATGAGTCCTTGATACGCCACAGTCAAAGCACTCCAGGTAGTGGCTACAGAAATAGTTCAATGGGCTGAGGCGCATTCTTGCTGCCAGAGGCTGAGGTTCAATCCCAGTGCAGCATGGTCCCCATAGTACCAGAGACGACACGCCCAAGCACCAAGCCAGGAATGGGTAGCCCTGGTCGTCACCGCGTGTGACCCAAAAAACAAACAGACAAATGAAAATAATAAAAGTCCTTCAGACAGTATCTTGCACTTAGTATGTGCACAAAGCATGTAAATATTGCTATTGCTTTATCAACCCTGTGACAGTAGGTGAGAACTCTTCTCCGTGTTCTTCTCCAGTACCATCTTCTGCTCATGGTAGCACCGCCCACACAGTGAACTTGGACAAGTTTGTGTGAGGGGACTTACAGGTGTTCATTCTAGAGTCGTCGTTCATCTCAGATACACATGCAGTGTGCACATTTCGAAAGCACTAAAGGGGCCCCTAAGGGTTCTTCTTGGGCCAGAGAGATGGCAAAGGAGCTGAAGTATTTGCTCTGTGTGCAGCTGACCTTGGAATAATCCTAGCCTTGCGTGGGCCTCCCAAGCACCCTCTGACCACAGAGCCTAAAGTAGCCCCTAAACACTGGAAAGTGTGCCCCCAAACCCAAATAATAATTGGTTTCCCCCTTCAGCACTGCAACTCTGACTCGCCTCCATCTCTGGAATAAAAGACCTATCCCTCCCCAGTGCCAAGGGCTAATGTTGACCCTCTTCTCTGGTGGACATGGCTATTTCCTTTGGGGCTCCTAGGATCACTGCTCTTGGTTTATGGTTAATATGGCATCACTTGTGTCAAACTCATTTAAGATATTTGGTTAAATGCATATTTCGGGTTCATACCTATATATTTAGTGGTGAGCCAGGTCTAGAGAGTGAGACTCTCTGAGTAAGCTCTAAGGACAGCCCCTATCATGAGTTTGTTTATTTGTCAGGTATGGACTAAGGACATACTGTGTGCAAGATCCAGGAGCTGGAGACAGTAGGCAGGTCCCTGCTCTGAGCCGACTCCACAGAGCTAGCTCTTCACCAGCATGGACTCTCATGCCAGTGCTCAGGCAGCAGCATCCCTGCTCCCTTCCTCTACATGACCCTGGGGTCCCAAACAGCCAATCCTGTACACACCAACTGTCTCTACCCACTGTCACTGTCACTGTCATCCCGTTGCTCATCGATTTGCTCGAGTGGGCACCAGTAGCATCTCCATTGTGAGACTTGTTACTGTTTTTGGCATATTGAATACACACAGGTATTGCCAGGCTCTGCAGAGAGGGTGAGATACTCTTGGTAGCTTGCTGGGCCCTCCAAGTGGGGTGGAGGAATCGAAACCAGGTCAGCTGCGTGCAACGCAAACGCCCTACCCGCTATGCTATTGCTCCTGCCCACTCTACCCACTATTTGTCAAAAAATATTATACTCTTTTGCCTTCAGATATCCTTGTCACATCAAGATTCAATGCAGGACTCAAGCCTTTCTCGATCAAAGTGAGCACATTTAAAAGTCAGAGCTTCCTGGGGCTGGAGTGATAGCACAGTGGGGAGGGCATTTGCCTTGAACGCAGCCGATCCGGGTTCGATTCCCAGCATCCCATATAGTCCCCCCAGCACTGCCAGGAGTAATTCCTGAGTGTAGAGCCAGGAGTAAGCCCTGTGCATCACTGGGTGTGACCTGAAAAGCAAAATAAATAAATAAATAAATAAAAGTCAGAGCTTCCTAGTCAAAAGGAGAGGGACAGACACCGAACAATCTCTCACCTAAAAGGGATATAAAGAAAAGAAACAGAGGTGCAACAGACACCCAAAGACAGTTGGAAGCTTACAACCGTAGGAGAGCAGGGAACAGGATGAAGTGGTTGGGGGACACTGGGACAGTGGTGTCGGGAAGTCTCTGCTGGGGTGTCTATGCATAAAAAACTACCGTTAACAGTACTGTAAACCACAGTGCCTAACCTTTAAAAATTAAAAGTGAAATTAGAACTTGCACTTTGAGAAATATATTATTTTATCACATAACTCCTGAAGTAGCTCCAGGGTCCCCAGCACTGCCTGGTGTGGATCCTATATTAAAAAATAATAAAAGAATAAATACATTTTAAAAACAGCATTCTCCCACAGCTCTGGGGAAAGTCTGATAGCCTTTAAATATAAATTTGTAAAACCTCAAAACTCCGTGTTTTTATGTTTCACAGTGGAAAGTTTTCAGTCTCTTTTTTAGAGGGAAAGATATTCCTCAATTAAAATCACATTAGGAAAACACAACTTCCTGTTACTTGTAGACTGACCAGCACGCTTTAAAACTAGAGTGACAATGGGGACAGAGTGATAAACCAGTATGTAAGGCATTTGACTTGCTTGTGGCCAACCCAGGTTCCATCCCTGGCACCACACATGGTCCTTAGAGCCTGCCGGAAGTGAACCCTGAGTATCACCAGGAGTACCGAGCCAGGAGTAACCCCTAAGGATCATCAGGGTGGTCCAAAAACAAAATCAAAAGAAGTAGTGATAATAATAAGACTCACATCACTTCATACCAGATTTGCTCAACTCTTTTACCTCTTCCTTCCAGTTTTTTGTTTAATATATTTAGGTCATTTTCCAATATGACAACAAAATTAAAAATTCTGGTTGGGATGAAGGACAGAACTAAGTATAGTAGATAAGGCACTTGCCTTACATAGAGCCAGCCCTGGTTAGATCCCTTTCACCCCATTTGGTCCCTTGATCACTGAGAGCAGTGATCCCAATTCCGTAGCCAGGATTACTCCCTGAACACTGCTGGGGGTGCAGCTCCATACCCCTTCCCCACACTCCCACAAGTAAAGGAGAATTATTGTCTTGGAGGGGGAAAATTCTATTGTAACTGTACTATGACCTAAATCTATTCTAAATTGTCAATTTATATCCAATATTCAGATTCTTTTACTGCCACAATACAACAGTTCTTACTTTTCTGCAGAGAATTTTCCAAAAGGCAACGTGTTGCTTCTGTTTTCCTAGAATATCCAAGTACACGTCCTCCATGACACCTGCTGAGGTGGACAAGGCTGTGGAGATGGCCCTGCAGGCGTGGAGCAGCGCCGTGCCCCTGAGCTTCGTCAGGGTCAACTCGGGAGAAGCAGATATCATGATATCATTCGAAACTGGAGGTACTGTGGTACTTATTGAATTTTGTCCACGAATCCAGAAGAGAAAATGTTTAGTATTTGCCTTCGACAGGGAATTTTTTTCCCTTGGCTTTTTTTTTTTTTGGCAGGGTGTGAGGGGAATCTACACTCAGGAATTACTCCTGGAAGTGCTCCGGGGACTATATGGGATGCTAGATATCAAACCTCGAATCTGGGATGGCCACGTGCAAGGCAAACGCCCTGTCCACTGTCCTATCGCTCCAGCCCACAATGCGAATTTTGATCCACATTATTAGCATGACTCCCCTTTACCTGGTGGCATGATAGTCAGAGGCCAAGATCGTGACCAGGTCATAATCTTTAGCGGGCTAAAAAAAAGTCCCCCGAATTCACATATCCTTCCTTTCAGCTGCCAAACAGATTCAGCGCATCATATCCAGCTCCCACTGGGTTCTTGCTGCCCTGGCACGAGATTGTCAGGGAGTGTCGCCCATCGGAGCCTGCACTGAGCCCCGGGGGACAGTCCCCAGAACGTCCTTGGCTTTTAGTGTGCCAATGAGAAACTGAGCAGCAGAGTTCCCATGAGAGCCCTGACTTGCTCTTACTCCTTCTCTACTCTATTTGTAATGCACTGCTAGTAAAATATAGCCAATAGAGCAGAAGCATGCAGATCTTGGGCCAGAGAAGTAGTAAAGGACTTAAGGCACTTCTGTTGCAGGCAGCTGGCCCTGGGTTGATCCCTAGCCCCACTATGAGGGATCCCTGAGCCCAGCACCTGGATATGGCCTACACATCCTGCCCCCTAAAAGTGTAAAATTCTGGTTTTGGTGTTTGAACCCAGTGTAACAACCTGAATTATTGGGGACTCGAGCAATAGCACAGTGGTAGGGCTTTTGCCTTGCACGCAGCCAACCCAGGTTCGATTCCTCCGTCCCTCTAGGAGAGTCTGGCAAGCTACCCGTGGCATATTCGATATGCCAAAAACAGTAACAAGAAATCTCACAATGGAGACGTTACTGGTGCCTGCTCCAGCAAATTGATGAACAATGGGGCGACAGTGCTACAGTGCTAGTGGTGTTTGAGACATATCCAGTGGTACTCAGGTCTAATTTCTGACTCTGTGCTCAGGGAACTCTCCTGGTGGTTCAGAGGACCATACACGGGGTGGGAGAATGAACTAGGGTCAGTTGCATGCAAGGCAAGTGCTTTAAGCCCTGTAAGTTTGTCTGGCTCCAAAATATGTAAATTTTTGAATGATAGGCTTACAAATACCTTTATGACTCATGACTTTTATACATACACACAGTCATACACACAGAGAGAGAAAATAGGGATAAGATTTTTTTGCATATCTTTAAATGATACTAAAATATGTTGTAGCAACAGAAAGCAAATACATGTTCATTATACTATGAATCTTATAGCTGAATCATAAGCCACACTCCACCAACACATTACATCCCAATCAGTGGATGAGACTCATCAAATGAGCATGAGATCTTTCTCCTTTAGTAGCCTAGGACATAGTCAATAATATATGTCAATTAATAGACATCACATTAAAAATAATCACAAAGGGGATTTGGAGAGATAGTTCAGCAAGTAGGTCGCTTGCCTTGCACACAGCCAACCCAGGTTTGATCCCCGCATCCCCTTTGGTCCCTGAACATCACTCAGAGTAACTCCTGGCCATGGACAGTGTAGCCCCAAAACAAAACAAAAATAATAGTAGCAAAATAACTTTTTTATTTTTAATACTTAATATCCCTTAAATACTGAAAACCATTTTTATTTTAATTCAAGATTATTCACATATGTATGATTCTGTAATTCCAAAGAAATGTTAAGAAATAAAACTATATGAGAAGTTATCTACTGTCAGGTACCACTCAAACATTTCTAGAAAAACTAAATCCTTGGCATTTTCCAACTCTTTTAGATCACGGGGATTCCTACCCATTCGATGGGCCTCGAGGGACTCTGGCCCATGCCTTTGCACCTGGAGAAGGCCTGGGAGGAGATACACATTTTGACAATGCTGAGAAGTGGACGATGGGAACGAATGGTATATATGCACAATTCACCATAACCCGGAAACTCTTGTACCTTCTTCTGGGCCTCCCTCATGGAAGCTTCAGGTCCAACGTCCCAAGCCACCCTTTAATTAGGGAGGCTGGCTAGGACAAACAAGTAAGCTCAAACTCCAAAAGGGAACACATAAGGGAAAGAGCTACCCTCAGTTTTGCTGTCACTTGACTATTTCTTGTTTCTTCTGCATGGTCTCAAGGAGCCACAATCTCCTTCTCAACACACAGCTCTTTTTTGTTTCTTCAATGACATAGTATTCATTGTTTTGTCTCTGCAAATAGGCTCCATGCAGACAAAAACCTAAGGGAGCCAATCCTCTCTGAGGAAGTAGGCTGGTGATGGAAATAAAAATTCTGACATATGCCACAGGACATTTGAAAATCTTCCTTGTGGAAGATGTAGACTTGAGGAGTAGACTGTAACAATATGGACTTGCATTCCTGTATTCCTGACATTGCAAGGTCCAAGTCCTTCCTTCATCATCAGTCAAGGAAGAACCATTAACAAGCCCCTGCTGGCCAAAGGGATAAGAAGTAAACTGAAGTCTGTAGGGTCAGGGCAGAATAACCCACCACACTTGTAATAGTCTAGTTGTGAAAAGAAAGTGTTGTGATTTGAATGTAGATTCTCCAGTGAAGACAGATGATGCTGAAAACGAAACCCCATACTGATGCTGTCTTTCTCTTTCTTATGTTGTTTAGGCTTCAACTTATTCACAGTTGCTGCTCATGAATTTGGCCATGCGCTGGGGCTGGCCCATTCCTCGGACCCGTCAGCCCTGATGTACCCAACTTATAAGTATCAGCGGCCCTACGGGTTCCACCTCCCCAAGGACGATGTGAAAGGAATTCAAGCCCTGTACGGTACAGATGTTACTCTGACCTTAGCACGGGGAGGGAAAGGTTTTGGTCCGCAACTTAGAGAAAACGTTCTTTATCAGAAATCCCTGCAGAGGTGATGGTTAGGCCAGAGATTCACAGTCTCCACCAGGTCCCCTTGGGAAGATCATATTTGCAATATATAAATATTGCTTCCTAAGACAGGATGTGTATTCACATTTTTTCTCCAGGGCATATTGATCCCTGGGAACCATTTGTTATTTCGCTTACGCGTTTGCAGGTGAGTTACCCTCTCATCTTAGAAACAACAATGATGATGATTAAAAAAAAAATCCATCACCCAGACCTTTACACAGCATGCACTTTACAATGCCATTCACATGAGTCCTTTCAGACCATTATTGGTGTTTTGTACAAAACACAAATGCGTGCGCAGGAGGGGGTGATGTGTGTGTTGTGTTGTTCCCAGGCTCTGGGGGCGGTGCGCTCTCTCTCTGTCTCTCTCTGTCTCTGTCTCTCTCTCTCTCACACCACTCACATCTGGTACTCTCAAGCCACTGTGTATGGACCAGATCGGGATGGCTCCTCCTTTGTGCTCCGCGTCTGTGTGTGCCACTGTGCACTCTTCTGTCTCTCTATCTCTGACTCAGTCTCTATAGACTCTCCTCTGGTCTCTTCCGACCTCTCTCTGCCTCTGTCGTCTCTCCTCTGGTGTTTTCCAATCTCTCCTCTTCTAATCTCTCTCTACTGCTTCTGTGTCTTCTCTCTTGCTACTGTGTCTTCTCTCCTGCTTCTGTGTCTTCTTCCTTACTTGTCTTAGAATCAGTTTATATAGCAATCATGTGAGGTGTTGACACAAAGGTGGGTTGAACATTAACAAATCAACAAAGAGAGGTAAGACCATTTCTCCAGGAGATTAACAAAATCTCATCTAAAGAGATTACTCCAGATTACTAGGAGATCTGCTCAGGGGCGGGGTCCCATCCAGGGTGTGTCACTTTCTTCTTTCCTCAGCTAGTAATCCACTTAAATAGTTACAGTAAATTTACTTCTAATACTTCTAGAAATGTCATTCTGTATGAGTACAGTAAGAGATATATCAGACTTAAAGTTTGTTTCTTCCTGAGGACATTCACTATATATTCCAGACCACAGTCCTCAAGCCAGGTTAGTCTTCCTAACCCTAGTAGGGTCCTAGTCTAGTCATTACTTTTGGATTATGACAGCATGTGTCTATGACCATGCTCTCAACTTATAGTTGAGTATTGTGGCACTTTGGCCTGGCCCATTTCAATGCCAGGTAGCTCACAGCTTTCCCTGAGTCCATTCCGTCCCTTTCCGGGACCCTGCTTTTGGGGTGCTAGGAACTAAGGACAACTGAGTCGAGAAAGCAGATGCCAAGAGTAAATATTATTGGAGTCAATCAGCTCCCAAGTTACAAAGCATAGTACTAACTGTCTTCCTGTGTCCATACAGAAAAGACATTGCTTTAAGGTAAACTAAGTTCTCTGCCAAGGCTGAAAGGACAAACCCAGTGTTATCCTATAGTGTTTGAAGTGTTTTCTTCTTTCAATTGCTAAAAAAGTCGAGGCTCAGACATTACATATTGAAAGATATCCCAGATTATCTCAAGCATTAGCATTCACTCAAATATAATCAAAGATGTTTAGAAAATCTGTATCTAATCTTTCTAACAGAAAAACAAAACTATTGGCCAGAAGAAATCTTAGAACATCCTTAGACCTTGGAGCTTTTTCTTTAATGGGAAAAAGGAAAACTGATTTTCCCCTTAAGTTTCAAAGCCTGCTTATTCAGTCAATCCTTGATGGAGTTTCTTTCTCTCCATCCTCTCGGCCTAGAGAAGGACCCGGAGAGCCCAGTGGTCCGACCACCCTTGCCTTCCATGTATCAGCCTCTCCATCAGCTGCTCAGAAATTAGCACACAATTCTGCAGTGAGATTTCCTGTTATGTGGGAAAGCAATGGTGTCCAGACGTGTGTCCTGGCAGCTCCCTCACTTCAGAGAGCAGGAAGGCGCTGTCCTCCTCCTAGGTGAGGGATAAGGAAAATTCTTGAAACGAGTCTGTTTTATAACACTTTGTCCAAGGGGTCCAGAGACCCAGATCCCAT
Organism: Sorex araneus; assembly: GCF_027595985.1. Classification (NCBI taxonomy): domain Eukaryota; kingdom Metazoa; phylum Chordata; class Mammalia; order Eulipotyphla; family Soricidae; genus Sorex; species Sorex araneus. The sequence goes on from NC_073304.1 coordinate 178,862,304, forward strand.
GAGAGAAGCTGTCCTGGTGGGCCAAGAAGAATCAAGCCCCAAGTCCAACAACACCTCCCCAGGCCATGCCTCATGCCAGGAGCCTCGTCATACCCCAGGTCTCTCGGGGGCATTCATTCTCTCGTGGTCATTCTAGAGCAGGTGAACACAATAGAAAACCATGTTCTGTTGCCAGGAGCCATAGAGACTCTCTCCTTGGCTGGCCTGCACCCCTGCCCACCCTGAAATGCTCAACACCTACTGTAGATTCATCATCTGGGATGTTTTCCCATCTTTTCCCATTTCTGATTTCCCCCAAGCCTCACCCACTGCTGGCCTTACTCCTCATCATCTCTCACTCCCAGCGGCCCTTCTCTGACCCTCACCTCTGGGTGTAAGACTTGATCAAGAGTAGGGACCTGTCAGGGCAGACGGCTTGCTCTCCATAGCTAGAGAATGGTCCCTAGGACATAAAAAGATGAAACTCTCCAACCTGCTCCCCGGGAACAGGCCCTGAGCACTATCGGATCCCCTCGCCAGGAGACACCTTAGAATTGCAACTGTCTCAGCACACGGTCAAGACCACACTGTCTCAAGGGCTTTCCTGGGCCTCCAGGAGAGGCACGGCCCAGAAACAACACCTACAGGGGGACAAAGCAACACCTACAAGTGGAAACACCTTTTTCACCTTTTAAAATTGGGTTATAATTGACATAGAAACATCCTATTAGTTTAGATGCACAACATAATGGTATCTTAGTTCATACTGCTTAAACATTAATAACTGATCATCATCATTCTAATTACCATTGTGTAATCAAACAAAGGCAGAAAAGGGTTGGAGATTTGGGGCAGGGGGAGGGGAGCCTGATGGAGGGGAATTAGTTTGGAGGGCCACCCAGCTTACTCTGACTGACTCCTGTTTCTGTATTCAGAGCACTAAGGGCAGTGCTGAGGATAAGGCAGGGCCCAGATAGTGTTGGGGACAGACCCAGGGGCCCAGCAGCCTAACCTTTGTTCTCTTTCTCTGCCCAGGGCTAAGATTTACTCTGAGCAACATTGAAATATTTAATGTGGTGGGATTAGCCACGCTCATATTGTATCCCTGTGACTTCTAAATGCATTGATAGTACCTGCAGCTAGCAAATTAATTAAATGTAATTGTAATCTAAATGCTTCTCAGAAATGATGTAATTTAAACCTTCTAAGATGGGTGCTAATATTGCTCCTCCCCACTCTAGGGAAACTGAGGCTTGAAGAGGTCAAATCATTTGCTCTGATCACACAAATCAGTGGGCAAGCAAACAGATTAAAACCCAGATCTACCTTCCTGCCACAGTGAGAGGCATGGGGGTGCGGGCTCAGTCCTGACCATTTCTCTTCCTAGGACCTCGAAAACCATTCCTGGGAAAACCCACCTCACCGCACACACCCCCTCACCACCCCGACCTGTGTGACTCCACCTCATCCTTCGATGCCGTGACAATGCTGGGGAAAGAGCTGCTGTTCTTCAGGGACCGGTAAGTTCAGAACAGGCTTCCAGCTCTGATTTAGGGGGCCCAAGAGTCCCAGGTCTCTGCCATTGCCTGATGGGAACCATGAGTAAACACTATCCTGGGCTGAAGGGCGAGAGGGAGGGGCCGGGAGGAGATGTGGAGCTTCCGGAGCTTGAGCTCAGGAGTACCTACTGTGTTCCGGGCACTGCACCGTTTCCCTCTCATTCACTGTGTTTCTTCCAACACTTTCCACTGGGAAGTAGAGAAGAGAATCCCCAGTTTACAGTGATGAAAGAAGCCGAAAGAGAACAAGTAACTTTCAGGAGGTGAAAGGGGTTCATCGAGGGGCTGAGTTATGACTCCAGCCCAGATTTTTCTGCTGGCTGTTCCGTTTACTGCTGTGTTCTGTTTGCCCAGTGAGAGGATATAGCATATGCTCAACAAATGCTCAGTGATGAGGTGTAATAGACAGTCTGATGGGTAGAGGGGCAGTTGGTCATTTGGCTTGGTTGATAGTCATATGGATAATTAGAGGGAGAATTATTTCTGAGTCACTACTCTGCCCAAACCACTCTTTCCCAAGAATTGTAACTCCCCACCTGTCAGCTGTCGACAGCACAGAGAATGACAAAAGAGGGATGAATAATTCTAGTTAAATACAACTAGGGGCTGGAGTGATAGCACAGCAGGCACAGTGTTTGCCTTGCACGCGGCCAACCCAGCTTCGATTCCTCTGTCCCTCTCGGAGAGCCTGACAAGCTACTGAGAGTATTTCGCCTGCATGGCGAGCCTGACAAGCTACCCGGGGTAAATTTGATATGCCAAAGACAATAACAACAAGTCTCACAATGGAGACGTTACTGGTGCCCACTTGAGCAAATCGATGAGCAATGGAATGACAGTAATATAGTGATATACAACTAGAGCTCCTTAAGATACCTCAAGGTTTGCCTTTTTTAATATTAGGAATTTTGCTTTGGGGCTTCTTTCGAAAAGTTTAATGATCCTTTGAGTGAAGACTCATCTGATGGGGCACACACCTGGCAGTGGCCAGAACTTACTGCTGGCCCTGCACTCAGAGGTCACTCCTGGAGGGGTTCAGGGGACCATGTGGAGGGCTGAGGACAGAACCCAGGTTGGCCGTGTGCAAGGCAAGCACCATCCTGCTGTCACTTTTTCAGTAACACATAGTGATGGGGGAGCCAGGACTCACTGCCACACCATTGATGCCCAGTGCTCACTCCCTGGACACTTACCCTGCTGTGTCCAAGAGATACAATCCCACAATTCTCTCTCTCCTCTCTCTCTCTCTCTCTCTCTCTCTCTCTCTCTCTCTCTCTCTCTCTCTCTCTCTCTCTCTCTCTCTCTGATCCCCTACTGGCTGTCACCAAAGGCCCAAAGTGCTTGGGGAGCCTGGACCAAAAACAAAGGAGTTCTTTTGAGACTCAGTCTCGTGGCAACCTGGGGGCTCTTATGAAAGAGCTCCCTGTCTGTCCCCTGCCACCCACCAGCCTGGAATTCCCCATCACTAACAATGACCTATTGATGGGATGTTTCACGCTGTGGATGTCATAACCACATGATTTGTTTCCAAAGAAAAATGGAATGCAGTACTCTTGTAAGTCACCTTGACACGGTCACGTATTCTCCTTAGTGTATGAAGTGTATTGGTACAATCTGATGTTCTCTTTGAAGAGAAATGAACTTAAGTTGAAAGTCAAAACTTCCATAAATATTTAATTCACATATAAGAGATCCCAAACATGGGGTTGGAGCAATAGCACAGCAGGTAGGGTACTTGCTTTGCATGCAGTCAACCTGGGTTTAATGCCCAGCACCCCATCTGGCCCCGACAAGCCCCACCAAAAGTGATCCCTAAGTGCAGAGCCAAAGTAATCCATGACCACTGCCAGTTGTGACCAAAGAACAAACCAAAAAAAAAATCCAAAGTATTAAGATGACTTGAGAATTCCTTAGACACTCAAGGGAGAGAAGAAGGAAACAGCAGTCATACCAAAATTACGTTTGCATATCTCTGGGTTTTATATACTATAACTTTAAGGATAAAAACAAGAACATCACAATCAACTATAGAACTTACTAATAGCATCTTACAAAGGGAGTAAGCATAGAGGTCATTCATGTTCAAGTCCTTCATTTAAAAACTAAGTAATCTAGGATCCGAATTGAGACCCAGTGGTAAATGTTTGGCCTGCATGTTTGAGGCACCAGATCTATCCCCAGCAACAACAAAAATGGAAATCTGGGGATTAAAGTTTAGGTCGCTCAGTCCATGTATCCTTGTCAGATTTCCCAGTCAAAACTCTTGTCCAGACACTATAGAAAACCTATACAATGGAAAAATTTATTTAATTTAAGAAACAATAGGAGGTGGAGCAATAGCAGTATGGGAAGAGCACCTGCCTTGCATGTAGCCCATCCAGGTTCAATCCCAGGCACCACATATTATGCCCCAAGCCCCACCAGTAGTGATCCCTGAGCACAGAGCCAGGAGTAAGTCCTGAACATCCCAGGTGTGGCCCCCTCCCCAAATAAACACAACAAAATGGGGTCAGGGAGATACTTTGTCTTTTTTAAACTGTCTATAAATAACATTTCAGAAGAAAAATGAATATTCCAGAGCATATAAAATGTCTTCGTATATGTTCTCTCAACTGAAAGTCCTTTGAAGTCTTGGCAAGGTGTTACTATTCTCATTCTGAGTTGACAGAAGGAAACTGAGCCTCAGAAAACTTAAATGACTCACACACGGTCACCCATTCAGTGATAAGACAAGCTTCAAGCTTACCACGTCTCTTCTCCCATTCCACATTGCTCTATCTCAGGGAAGAGGAGTGGCAATTGGGAGCATCAAAGAGAAAGAGGCCTTTCCACCTGACCTTAGTGAACAGGGCGAGATTAAAAAGAGTCTAGGAGAGCAAGGGCTGGGAGGTGGCGGACAATGAAAGGGCTCATTCAACTCAGACCAAAGCACCCTGAGAGTCGAAGAAGCAGACGGAAAAGCAGTTCCTAAGAATGAAAGGCCAGGTCACCTTAGGCAGGAGGGTGCCAAAGACAGCTAGGGAAGACAGAAGAAAGACCAAAAGTATCACGAAAAGAGACCAAGTCCCTAAGCAGACCTGGCACTCCGTAAACCCGGGGCTCAAACTCCAGTGGCCTGGCCCACACCAAGAGGCTGGCAGAGAGCCGCAAGAGGCCTTGCTGAGGTCAATAGTGACCCCACCACAAACTCCATGATCGATTTGTGTGCTTTAATAAAAGGGAGTGGAAACTTCAGAGAATATGAAAATCAATAATCAAGTAAATTCTAATCAATCAATTCTCAGTCGCTCACATGGTGGGGGGGGGACATAGATGTATTTGTGTGGTGGTATGGGGTGGGGTTTCTGCCTGCCTCTGAGAGACAAGTGGGCTTGAGGCACACAAAGATAAACCCTGTAGATAAATACCTAACTGCAGGGCTGTATTCTCAAGACACACCTTTACTTTGCTCTCCTTATCAAAGATCCTGTTACAAAGCACTGATACAAGATCTATTTTTATTGTCTGGTTTATCTACTTTCATTGTCTGGTTCAAATACAATCTGAACTTATTCTTTTCTAATAGGCTCATTGATTTTTTTTTTTAATGGGGCCACCTATTTTAAATGGTGGTGCTGGGGACAGTGGTCCCAAGGTCAACTCTCTGACATACTGGGGTGAGGTGTGCGGTTCCAGTGATGGAATCCAAGGCCTTACACATGCTGGGCATGTGCCATGCTGAGCTGGAGGGAGCTTACGTATCCTTAGCCTCTAGACGACTCTTTTCCTCATTTTAAATCCATTTATAGATTTACTAGGAGGTCTCCTGCTATACCTTATTTGTCAATTGTAATGCTTTTGTTACCATAATCTAAACCCTAAGATTAAAAATCCTTTGGAGGTGGGTGCTGGAGTGATAGTACAGTGAGTAGGGTGTTTGCCTTGCATGCGGCTGACCCAGGTTCGATTCCCAGCATCCCATATGGTCCCCTGAGCACTGCTAGGAGTAATTCCTGAATGCAGAGCCAGGAGTAACCCCTGGCTTTGCCGGGTGTGACCCGAAAAAAAACAAAAAAAAAATCCTTTGGATATATATACTATTGCTTCATTACACGAGAGATAACTTTTCTTCTCCAGAGTAGTGTAAATGTTCCAATGATTCCTTTAGAAATAGCGATCCTCCATTTCAGTGATGGGTAATGTTTATTTGCAATATATATAATATGACATATAATATGTAATTATATGTAATTACATGACATATAATATGTAATTAATATGTAGTTATATGTCATATTATATACCATATTATATATTATAGATAAATTATGTTATACAACATACCATATAATATATTATATACATTTACAATCATATATTATGTAACATAGAAGCTAAAACAGCATTTAAACTAAGTTTCTGAATTTTGGCACTGCTGATATTCTGAGAAAGATTAGTCCTTATTGCATTGGCATTTCCTGTGCACTATAGTATGTTTAACAATCTTTTTTTATTTTTTTTTGAATATTTTTTTTTATTCCAAGAAAGTCTTTTTTTTTTTAATTTTTTATTGCGTCACCATGTGGAAAGTTACAAAGTTTTCAGGTTTAAATCTCAGTTATACAATGCTCGAATACCCATCCCTTCACCAGTGCTCATATTCCACCACCAAGAATCCCAGTATAGCTCCACCCCGCCCCACCACACCCCTAACCCCCCCACGCCCCTAGTCCCCCCACCCTTAGCCCCCCCCCCGCCTGTGTAACTAATAAATTTCACTTTACTTTCACTTTGAACAATCTTTTTTTAGACTTCAGTAATCCTGCCCACCCTCAATTGCAACAACCAGAATCTCACCAACATCGCCAAAATTCCCTAAGACCTAACTTCTTAAGCTGTGACTCACAACTCAGGGGGGCCGCTGCATAGCTGCATGTGGGGAGGTCATAAAAAATTTGGCAACAGTAAAAGGTTTCTGAAAGTGCAACGACCAATAATTAATTCAAGCCAATCACATAATGAATCTGAAGTGTTTCTGGCAGTGCCAGCCCATGATGCATTTCTCTCAGGTGGGAAGGATTCACCAGTGGGAAAAGGTTTAAGAATCCATGGGGCACAAATGCATGGTGGGTTTAGAACAACCAACTCTAGTTCTCACAGCATCCACAGCACCCTATATTCGCATTTATTCCTAAGGGATTTAAGAGTCTGTGTATATAAGAAGTTGAAAAGTGCATTTTTGATTTCTTGGTTTAGGGGCTGTTTCTGCGGGGGTTGGGGGGGTGGTCGCACTACGCACTGCTCCGTGGCTAATCCGAGCTCTGAGGTCCACTCCAGGTGATGCTCTAGAGGCCCTCTGATGCTGGGAATCAAACCCGGATCTCCCGAAGGTGGTCTGTGCTCAGTTTGGCTGGCTCCAGTCACCACACTTTATCACCTCTCACACTAAATCTGAAAGAACATCAATGTCCTGTAAGTTAAAAAAAAAAGATGGAGCTTAATCTTTACCTAGAGTTACTTGCTGATTTTTAACATAAAAGAAAATTCACCCCAACTTTGGGTGTTCAGATGGCTGCTAGAATGCCAGCTGAGGTTCATCAGAGACATGACTCAGGTGAGTCACATATGCATCAATGTTTCCATCAATACATGTAGAAGGACATTGATTTCATGAAAATAGCACTGTAGCACTGTCATAGCACTGTCGTCCCATTGTTCATGGATTTTACTTGAGTGGGTACCAGTAACGTCTCCGTTGTGAGACTTGTTACTGTTTTTGACATATCAAATACACCACGGGTGGCTTGCCAGACTCTGCCCGTGTGGGCGGGATACTCTCAGTAGCTTGCCGGGCTCTCCAAGAGGGACGGAGGAATCGAACCCAGGTCGGTTGCGTGCAAGGCAAACACCCTACCCGCTGTGCTATGGCGCCTAGTTTATGAAAATAAGATTGGATAAATGAGATACTAAGCTTCAAGTTAACTATGCGTGCCACATTTCTGTTAATTAGTCATCAGGTTCAAAGACACAAATACTTTCAAGTGATGAGGATCTAGACCAGTGGTTACCAATCCTTTTGTGCCTCAGACCAGCATTAGTCTGCAGACTAGTGATTGAAAAGGAATGGCCACATGAGAATTATAATTGTTAACGTTTTAGCTATTTTTACAGGAATAATTAGCATCTCCCATCCACAGTTCATTTTTACGTTTCTATGTTTACCTAGATTATATTTATCTATGGGATCTTAATTTTTTTAAAGATCAGAGTTGGGGGTGGAGAAATAATAGAGCAGTTAGGGGAGTTTGTGTGTAGCTGGCTTGGGTTCTCTCCAGCACCACATATGGTCCCCTGAGCCCTGCCAGGAGTGATCCCTGAGCACAGAGCCAGGAGTAAGCCCTGAGCACTGCTAGGTATGGCAAAACAAAAACAAAAACAAAAACAAAAGAACAGAATGGTAAGGAAGGTCTGTATGAAGTGACACTTAGGGAGGTCCAAATGAAAAGTGTAAGTCACTGACATCTTCATGCTTTATCCCTTCATGTCTTGAATGGCCTTCATTATTTTTTAAATTATTTTTTATTAGTGAATCACCATGGGGTATAGTTACAAACTTACAAACGTTTGTGTTTGCATTACAGTCATACAATGATTGTTTACCCATCCCTCCACCAGTACCCATTCTCCCCCACCAATGTTCCCAACATCCTTGCCTCCACCCCACCCTGCCTCAGCGGCAGGGCATTCCCTTTTATTCTCTCTCCTTTTGGGTGTTGTGGTTTGCAAGAAAGGTATTGAGCGACCATCCTATTCAGTCTATAGTCTACTTTCGGCATGCATCTTTCAACCCAAATGGGTCCTCACAACATTTTTTACTTGGTGTTCCCTTCTCTATCTCAGCTTCCTTTTCCCCCAGCATATGAGGCAGGTTTCAAGCCATGGAGCAGACCTCCTGGTCCTTATTTCTACTACTCTTGGGTGTTAGTCTCCCATTCTGTTACTTTATATTCTACAGGTGAGTGCGATCTTTCTATGCCTGTCCCTCTCTTTCTGACTCATTTCACTTACCATGATACTTTTCATGTTGATCCACTTATATGCAAATTTCATTACTTCATCTTTTCTAACAGCTGCATAGTATTGCATTGTGTAGATGTACCAAAGTTTCTTTAACCAGTCATCTGTTCCTGGGCACTGAAGTTTTTTCCAGATTTTGGCTATTGTAAACAGTGCAGCAATGAATATACAAGTGCCGATGTCATTTCCACTATACTTTTTTTGCCTCTCGGGGATATATTCCCAGGAGTGGTATTTCTGGGTCAAATGGGAGCTCAATTTCTGATTTTTTGAGAATCATACATACTGTTTTCCGAAAGGGCTGAACGAGTCGGCATTCCCACCAGCAGTGAAGAAGAGTCCCTTTCTCCCCACATCCACACCAACATTGGTTGCTTTTGTTCTTTTGGATGTGTGAGTGGTCTTCATTAAATGAAAGGGATTGCATAGATGTCAAGAAGACAAAGAGGGAGAAGGTAAAATTATTTCTTTAAACCAAAACCAAAAACTGAAAACCTGTGTTCTTTTTTAAAACAAGCCGAGCGCAAGGTGTATTCAAAAATGGCCCCTGGAGAGAAGCTTCCGACCCATTCTAATCCGTGTTCAGTTTAAGCTCCAAATCAGCCCCTGACTGACTTCTCTTGGACTTGCCCAATAGGATTTTCTGGCGTCGACAGGTTCACTTGCCCTCAGGGATCCGGCCCAGCACCATCACGAGCTCCTTCCCTCAGCTTATGTCCAACGTGGATGCAGCTTATGAAGTGGCTGAGCGGGGCACTGCCTACTTCTTCAAAGGTACTTGGCCAACCCCTCTTGGGAGGGAACAGCGGGCATGTGCTTATGCTCATGTGATGGGGACTCATGGCACAGACCGCATCTGCTCAGTGATCAGGGTCTGTGTGTGTGTCCCCCTCCCCCTGCTGGATAGGAATGCTACCTACCATGTTAGGACAAGTCTGTCGCTCAGTGGCAGCGCCCACGGGCTTGGAAACCTGGCCCAGACTGCCAGGACTTCTGCTCAGAGTCTCTTCTGAAAGGCTCAAATGCATTTCATCAAACCTGGAGTCCAGCTGCTGCTGTGCAGTGCTCCTGGGGGACTCCTGTGGCTGCAGGGGGACTCGCAGACAGTCTCTGCTACAGCCCATTGCTCTTTGAGGTACTTTGGAAAGTTATCTAAGTGCTCTGGGCCTTCATTTCATCCTGTGCAAAATGATTCTAGTACTATCAACCCTGAGACACAAGAATGGCGAGCTGGCAGGAAGTATTAATTGCCAATTTTAGCTTAAATTGACTGATAAACTTTAGCTTATTAAAGGTTTGGTCTAGGGTCTGGAGAGAGAGTACAATGTATAAGGTGCTCACCTTACACACAGTCCACCTGGGTTCGATCCCCAGCACCCCATGTGGTCCCGTGAGCCCTACCAAGAGTGATCGCTGAGCACAGAGTAGAAGGAAGAGCACAGAGCACTGCCAGATGTGGCCCTCACCTTCCCCAAAAGGCTTGGACTAATTTAAGTCAGAATCATAGAACTTCCATGATACTTGAACCTTTTGTCATATGCTAGAGACTAAACTGAGATTTATAAGTAAAAGGAATCATGAAAAATAATACTGTGTTAAATTTAAGAACAGTAATACCAATAGTATTACTGTTCTTAAAGCATCACAAAGCCTTTGTTATGTTTTGTTTTGCCTTCAGGACAAGTTTTAAGTCTTTTATTGAGCTGATTTGGAGTTTATAATTCCTGTTGGGTATCACCATGACAGATATCACACAGACTCGACATCCCTCAGGCCCTCCATAGCATCCTCTGAGTGAAGTGCATCGCCATAAGGTACAGAGTTTTTACGAACTCTGGTTTCTATTTTCAGGGCCCCATTATTGGATAACGAGAGGATTCCAAATGCAGGGTCCTCCTCGGACCATCTATGACTTCGGGTTCCCAAGATACGTGCAGCGGATCGATGCTGCCGTCTACGTCCCGGACACACAGAAGACCCTCTTCTTCGTGGGAGATGAATACTACAGGTACAGCCTCCTCTACTCTCGACGGTGCACGTGTATGCCAAGGGAAACACAAAACTTTGTGAGAATAAAAGAACAGCAGGCAAATTCAATAGGTACCCTGACCCTTCCTGGGAGTATCAGGCCCTGATCACTGAAGCCATCTTCAGCATCTTCCAAATAAGAGGTGAAGTGTTCATTCCAGAATCGCATTGCTTAGTCCCCAGGCGAAAGAATACCCTTATCTTCTGGTGCACACTCATTAACTGGATTGCCCTGTGGCCTGGTGTAGCCTTCCCAACACAGCACAGAACTATCCATTGGCAGTAATTGTGTGAGAGAAGCCCCAGGGCCAGTGAATACCGATGCTTCCAGAGTCCCGGTGATTTTGTACGGAAGAAGGGCAGGAGCACACTCAGTGAAGGGAAGCTCTGCTAGCTGGAAAGGGCCTTGTTGTTAAGTCCTGTGCCTTGGTGTAGAACACGAAGGCGTTCAACCCCATGTGGACTATATGTCACATCAGTCCTCTCTTGCAGGGGCCTATTATAAGAGCTCCCCACTTCATCTGGATCAACCCTCTCATGGATACATTTCTATATTTCATTAACTGCATTGAGGAGTAACTGTGCCTTGCTGCCAATTTCTGCCACGTTGTCCCTCCCTACATTCCCATTCTCACATTGATATTATTTGTTCGTCTAAACTCCAACAGAGAGAAGCAAATGAAGGGTGTGCATTGGAATTATGTCATGAGAAACCATTATTAGTAGCATTGAAACCACAGAATCACAATTTTAAAGTTTTGTAAAAGAAAGAAAAGTGGGGCTGCAGTCATAGTACAGTAGGAAGGGCCTTGCACACAGCCAACCTGGGTTCAATCTCTAGCATCCCATATGGTCCCCTGAGCACCGCCAGGAATAAGCCCTGAGTGCAGAGCCAGGAATAAACCCTGACCACTGCTAGATGTGGCACAAAAAGAAAAATAAGTCAACAACAGAGAGAGAGAGAGAGAGAGAGAAGCAAAACAGAATCCAAGCAAGTGACTATGCTAACATTTTCATCTAGGCTATGAAAGCAAGAGAGCACCCAGCTTCCCAAGGCTTTTGTTTTATATCACCTATTTTTAATAATCTTCTAAGTGGTTCACTGTATCACTGTATCACTGTTGTCCCATTGCTCATCGATTTGCTCAAGCGGCACCAGTAAATGTCTCATTTGTCCCTGTTGCGTTCAGGGTCAGGGGAATGAGGCCCATTACTGTTACTGTTTTTGGCATACCGAATATGCCATGGGTAGCTTGCCAGGCTCTGCCATGCGAGATTCTGCATTGCTCTCTTCCAGAAGCTTTGTTTTATAGTCTCTGGATCTTGGCCGTTGATGAGATTACATGGTTTGTGGGTGTGGCAGCCTAGCTACTGGAAAATGGGGGACCTGGTGGGAGGAGACCCAGTCCCGATCCGAGCAGGCTTGGAGATCTCAGCCACAGGTCCTGCACACCTGGGCTCCTCTGTCGGTTTCTTCATGGGTGAGTCTCATCCAAGCATGTGGAGAGTGGCCTTGAGAGAAGCTGTGGCTGGGTTCTGGAGGTTTTCTGCTGCCGGGGCTCTGCTTGGGGCAGGGAGGGAAATTCAACTCGCCCCCCTCCGAGGTGCCCTGGTGAAGACAGCCTGGCGCGGGGTTTGGTGTGATAGCACAGTGGGGAGGGTATTTGCCTTGCATGCTACTGACTTGGGTTGATTGTCAGCATCCCATATGATCCCCTGAGCACTTCCAGGAGTAATGAGTAATTCCTGAGTGCAGAGCCAGGAGTAACCTCTATGTCGCCAGGTGTGACCCAAAAAAGCAAAAAAAAAAAAAAAAAAAAAAAAGGAAAAGTCTGGAACTGCAGTACTTCTAAGTGGTTATTAAAAGAAAATTATAGGCACAAGGTTGTTGTTTAGTGGTAGGGCACGTGCTTCGCATGAGGGGCCCTGGGCTCTATCCCTGCCCACCAGATGAGAATGGATTATACTGGTCATCTTCCTGGACGAGACTGTGCAGAGGAAGGAAGCTATCTAAAACACAGAAATATTTTCAGAAAGGAAATTCCTTTTTAAGAATGAATGCCAGACAAATCTGGGCCACCAAGAGTGCTGGTCGCATTGCCAGCCTCACAAGGGGCCACAACTTGTCCTTCCCAAGTCAATGTTTGAACTGCTAAGCCAATGGCTTTTCTTTCCAACCATCCCTGCTGGGACAGTCCTAGCCATTTACTTACCAACACCCAGTACCTGCCAAGCAGACCCCACAGTATTTTACAACAAGGCGGCTGTGATGAACTGCTGAGAAACCCGGGCCCCGCCGTGCCCTTCCCAAGTGAGAGGAAGGGATGCAAAGTGTCTTCCTGTGTGTGGAAGTGGGGACCTTAATGGTGCCGTCTCTCCGCTCCTTGTCAAGCATGTGTTCACAGGCCAACGCTCACTGGGGATGGGCCTTGCCCCCTTATTTCTCGTCTCTGTTTACCACCTGGTAGTTATCCCTCGCCAGCAACCCCAGCCAGGCAGGGCTGAGGCTTGTAAAGACACCAACGAGAAATTAAGAGCAACCCAAGTACCCTGCTAGAAGTGGGTAAAACAAAGAAAAGCACTGAGGTGGCGAAGGTGTGGGCTGCAGTGAGGGGCGGTCAGGCTGCCTGTCACCTTGAGAGGGCAGAGGCAACTGCCAGCCTGAAGCCCCATCACTGAGGCATGGAATGGCTGTGCTGTGGGCAGGTGCAGGAAGCTTTCGCTGTGACTCAGCCTGGGCTTGAACAAGAGACACGGGCCGGAGGGCAGAGACAGCCTGGGCCTTTCTAGGAAGATCAGGATTGACTCCATGAAAAAGTGGGTGTTGGTAAACACTTTAAGTAACATAGCAACCCCAACTGTCTGTGTTGTCGTCCTATCTCTCTGGGAGTAATATGACAATTAGAGATGAGACTGAAAATGAGCGAAACCAGGTAAGTCAGAACTATTGGGAAGGGCCGGAGTGATAGCACAGCAGGGAGGGTGCTTGCCTTGCATGCAGCTGACCCTGATTCAATCTGCAGCATCCCAGATACCCCCCCCACCAGCCCTGCCAGGGGTGATCCCTAAGTACAGAGTCAGGAGTGAGTCCTGAGTGCAGCTAGGTGTAACTGCAAAACAAAAACAAACAAACAGAGTTTTAGGGAAACATATTCAAAATTCTGTGTGCCTGTCAGGCAGGCTGGGAAGCTCTGTGAAAGCTTTTGCTCTGTGAACAGACTCGGAGCTTCTTGTAAGAGCAGAGAACACGATATGCGCAGTTCTGCCGAGCTTTCCCTGTTTCTGGAGGCTCAGTTCTCGAAAATGAAGGGGGATTATTCAGAAGCGCACGCCCAGCATCCTCCTGCGTGATCTGCTGGGCCCCTTAGGAGTGGCCCTGAGCACTGTGCTGAGAGTGGCCACTGGGCCTCAGGGTGTGTGCTACTCCCTAAAAAGAATTACTGTATCACTGTATCACTGTCATATAGTTGATCATCGATTAGCTCGAGCAGGCACCAGTAACATCTCCATTGGCACTAGCCCTGAGATTTTAGCAGCCTCTCTTTACTCATTCTTCCCAGAGTGCCACATTGGAGACTCTTTCAGGGTAAGGAAAATGACCCCATCACTGTTACTGTATCTGGCACATCAAATATGCCACAGAGAGCTTGCCAAGCTCTGCCATGCAGACAGGATATTCTTAGTACCTTGCCAGGTTTTCCGAGAGGGAGAACTAGGCTATACGAGGTCTATAACAAAGTGCTTCCGGGGCTTTGTTTTATAGTCTCTGGATCTTGGCTGTTGATGGGATTGCATGGCGCCAGGAGCAGTTTGTGGGTGTGGCTGCCAAGCTACTGGAAAAAGGGGGATCTGGGTAGAGGAGGCCCTGTCCCAATCCGAGCAGGCTTGGAGATCTCAGCCCTGGGTCCTGCACACCTGGGTTCCTCTGCTGGTTCCTTCATGCGTGAGGCTCATCTGAATATGTGGAGAGTGATCTTGAGCATGGCTGTGGCTGGGTTCCGGAGATCTTCGACTGGCGGGGCTCTGCTTGGAGGGGGGGAGGGAAACTCAACATGCCTCTCTCCAGAGGGGCCCCGGTGAAGACAGCCAGGCACGAGGACAAGAGCTTCTTCCTTGCTCTCTTCCAGGAGCTTTGTTTTATAGTCTCTGGATCTTGGCTATTGATGGGACTACATGGCACCGGGGGCAGTTTGTAGGTGTGTGTTACTCCCTAATAAGAATAGCTTATTTTATAAATAAAAAACAACTGAAGAAGCAAGGAAATAAAAACCTCAGACCAATAATTCTTGTTAAAATGAACACTCAAAGCTTTCAAAGGGGAAAGGAAATAGTGAGTGGTCAGGAGGGGGCACTTTGCACACTTCTAGGACTTTGATTCAGACTCCGATCCATGTGGCCCCCAAGAGCACTTCTAGGTAGAGCCACAGAAGCCTCCACACACTGCTCCCACACCACAAAGTTGGATCATCTCAACATCTGGGGACCTCACATTACGCCACCTGGTGCAGCTGGTCACGCACTACATGTAGTAGCCCTGGGACCCCCTGAGCATTGCTTAAGAGATTCAAAAAAATCCGCCCAAAATAGTTACAAAAAAATCCAGTATCATAGAAAATTATGACTAAGTGAGACTTTCCAAGGACTGAAAAGTTGACTTCACATCTGAAAATCACCTACTGTAATAAACAATATTCATAGAATACAAATAAATAAAAGCTATATGATCATCTCAATAGACGTAGAAAAATCCATGTTGAAATCTAGCACTATTGGGGCTAGAGAAATAGTAAAGGGGTTAAGGGGTTAAGGGGTTGAGATGCTTGTTCTGCATTGGATCAACCCTAGTTTAACTCCCAGCACCACATAAGGTTCCCCAAGCCCATCTGGAGTGACCCCTGAGCACAGAGCCAAGAGTGAAGCATAAGCACTACTTGGTGGCTCTAACTCTCTCTCTCTCTCTCTCTCTCTCTATATATATATATATATATATATATGTGTGTGTGTGTATGTGTGTGTGTGTGTATGTGTGTGTGTGCGTGTTTGTGTGTGTAAGATTTTTTAAATATAACTGACTATTATATATATATATGTTTTTTAATTTTATTGACTCACCGTGAGATAGTTACAAGCTTTCATGTTTGGGTTACAATCACACAATGATCAAGCATCCATCCCTCTGCCAGTACACATTCCCCACCACCAATATCCCCTGTATACACCCACTTTCCCACCCACCCCTGCCTCCATGGCAGACAATATTCCCCATACTCTCTCTCTCTCTACTTTTGGGCATTATGGCTTGCAACAGACACTGAGAGGTCACCATGTTTGGTCCATTATCTACTTTTGGCACACATCTCCCATCCCCACTGATTCCTCCAGTCATAATATTCTTAGTGATCTCTTTTCTATTCCATCTGCCTTCTTCTCTCTGCTCATGAAGCAGGCTTCCAGCTATGGGGCAATCCTCCTGGTCCTTGTATCTACTGTCCTTGGGTGTCAGCCTCATGTGATGTTATTCTATACTCCACAAATGAGTGCAGTCCTTCTATGTCTGTACCTCTCTTTCTGACTCATTTCACTTAGCATGATACTCTCCATGTCTATCCATTTGTACGCAATGACTTCATTACTTTGTCTCTCCTAACAGCTGCATAGTATTCCATTGTTTAACTGTGCCAAAGTTTCTTTAACCAGTCATCTGTTTTAGGGCACGCAGGTTGTTTCCAGATTTTGGTTATTGTGAACAGTGCTGCAATGAATATATAGGTACAGATGTCATTTCTACTGTGCTTTTTTGCATCCTCAGGATATATTACCAGAAGTGGTATTGTGGGGTCATATGGAAGCTCAATTTCTAGTTTTTGAAGGACTGTCCATATTGTTTTCCAGAAAGGCTGGACCAGTCGGCATTCCTACCAACAGTGAAGGAGTGTCCCTTTTTCCCCTACATCCACGCCAGCACTGTTGCTTTTGTTCTTTTGAACGTGTGCCAGTCTCCGTGGTGTGAAATGATATCCCATTGTTGTTTCGATTTGCATCTCCCTGATGACTAGCGATGTGCAGCATCTTTTCATGTGCCTTTTGGTCATTTGTGTTTCTTTTTTGAGGAAACTTCTGTTCATTTCTTCTCGCCATTTTTTGATGGGGTTGGAGGTTTTTTTCTTATACAATTCTACTAGTGTCTTGTATATCCTGGATATTAATCCCTTATCAGATGGGTATTGGGTAAATATTCTTTCTCGTTCTGTGTGCTCTTTCTATATTTTGGTCACTGTTTCTTTTGAAGTGCAGAAGCTTTTTAGTTTGATGTAGTCCCATTTATTTATGTTTGCTTCCACTTGCATGGTCAATGGTGTTTCATCCTTAAAGATGCTTTTAGCTTCAATGTCATGGAGAGTTCTGCCTACGTTTTCTTCTATGTACCTTATAGATTCATGTCTGATATTGAGGTCTTTAATCCACTTTGATCTGACTTTTGTGCCTGGCATTAGACAGAGGTCAGAGTTCATTTTTTGCAGGTAGCTATCCAGTTTTCCCAGCACCACTTGTTGAAGAGGCTTTCCTTGTTCCACTTTGCATTTCTTGCTCCTTTGTCAAATATTAAGTGGCCATATATTTGGGGGTCTGTGAGAGGATATTCAACTCTGTTCCATTGGTCTGCAGGTCTGTTTTTAACCCAATACCATGCTGTTTTAATTACTACTGCTTTGTAGTAGAATTTGAATTTGGAGAAGTTGACACCACCCATCTTCTTTTCCCCAAGGATTGCTTTAGCTATTCGTGGGGCGGGGGGGTTATTGTTTCATATGAATTTCAGGAATGTTTTGTCTATTTCTTTGAAAACCGTCATGGGTATCCTGATAGGGATCACATTAAATTTGTATAGTGCTTTGGGCAGTATTGCCATTTTGATAATGTTAATTCTCCCTAACCATGAGCAGGGGATGTGTCTCCATTTCCTAGTGTCCTCTTTTATTTCTTGAAGTAGTGTTTTGGAATTTGCCTTGTATAGGTCCTTCACCTCTTTGATTAAGCTGAATTCCAAGGTACTTGATTTTCTGAGGTCCTATTGTGAACGGGATTTTTTTTAATGTCTTTTCTCTTTCATTATTTGTAAGCCATGGACTTTTTTGGGTGTTGATTTTGTAATCTGCCACTTTACTATATCTACCTATTGTTGCTAGGAGCTTTTCTGTAGAGTCTTTAGGGTTTTCCAAGTATAGTATCATATCATCTGCAAATAGTGATAACTTGATCTCTTCCTTTTCTATCTGTATGCCCTTGGTATCTTTTTCTTGTCTAACTGCTATGGCCAGGTCTTTTAGTACTATATTGAATAAGAGTGGCAAAAGCAGGCAACCTTGTCTTGTGCCCGATCTTAGAGGGAAGGCTTTTAGTTTTTCCCCATTGAGAATGATACTTGATGTGGGCTTGTGGTAGATGGCTTTGACTATATTGAGGAAAGTTCCTTCGATGCTCATTGTGCTGAGAGTTTTCATCATAAACAGGTCCTGGATCTTGTCAAATGCTTTCTCTGCATCTATTGTCATGATCATATGGGTTTTATTATTTCTTTTATTGATATGATGAATTATGTTGATTGACTTGCGAATGTTAAACCATCCTTGCATCCCCGGGATGAATCCTACTTGTTCATGGTGTATGATCTTTCTGATGAGTCATTGGATTCTATTTACTAATATTTTGTTGAGGATCTTTGTATCTGTGTTCATAAGGGATATTGGTCTGTAATTATCTTTCTTTGTGGTATCTTTGTCTGCTTTTGGTATCAGGGTGATATTTGCTTCATAGAAACTGTTTGGAAGTGTTGTTTTGATACTTCAATTTCCTAGAAAAGCTTAAAGAGAATTGGGAGTATGTCCTCTTTAAAAGTTTGGAAGAATTCACTAGTGAATCCATCTGGGCCAGGGCTTTTGTGCTTGGGGAGACTTTTTATTACCATTTCAATTTCCTTGATGGTGATAGGTCTGTTCAGGTATTCCAGGTCTTCTTGGTTCAGCCATGGGAGGCTATAGAAATCTAGGAATTTATCCATTTCCTCGAGGTTTTTGTGTTTCATGGCATAAAAGTTCTCAAAGTAATCTCTGAGGATCTTTTTAATTTTTGTAATTTCTATTGTAATGTCCCCCTTTCATTTCTGATTTAGTTTATTATGGTTTTCTCTCTCCCTTTTTTTGTGAGTCTTGCTAGAGGTTTATCAATCTTGTTTATTTTCTCAAAGAACCAGCTCTTGGTTTCATTGATCTTTCGGATTGTTTTTTGGGTTTTCAACTTGTTAATTTCTGCTCTGAGTTTTATTATTTTCTTCCTCCTGTTTGGTTTCATTGATCTTTCGGATTGTTTTTTGGGTTTTCATCTTGTTCATTTCTGCTCTGAGTTTTATTATTTTATTTTCTTCCTCCTGTTTGGGTTGGGCTGAGATACAATATATATTGATACAATATCTTCTTAATTTTATGGAGGTGTGTTTTGTGGCTCAGCATGTGATCTATCTTGGAGAATGTTCCATGCACACTTGAGAAGAATGTATATTCAGATTTTTGAGGATGAAGTGTCCTGTATATATCTACTAAGTCCCTTTCTTCCATTTCTTCCCTCAGATGAAGTATGTCCTTGCTAAGCTTGAGTCTGGTTGATCTATGAAGAGGTGATAAATCGGTGTTGAACTCTTCCACTAGTATTGTGTTGCTATCAATGTCTTTCTTTTTTTTTTTTTTAAAGAAATATTTTATTGAACCACCGTGAAAACAAAAAAAATACAAAGCTTTCAGGTTTAAGTCACAGTCAAATACTGATTAAACCACCATCCCTTCACCAATGCACCCGTTCCACAACCAAGAACCCCAATACACCCCCCTCCCACCCCACCCCCATCTAAGTAGTTGATGATATTCCCATTATTCTCTCTATATATTGAGTACATTTCATATTTCCATACAGAACTCACTATTGTTGATTGGAAATTTTCCCCAACAATCAGGCCTGCTGAATAAGCATCATCTAATAATTTCTCTTCCTTGGTAAAAGTGAAGAATTTGAGTCCGCGCGGCCGCTATTGCGGCCGCGCGGTTTTGGGTTTCTAATACTTTAGCTCAGTTCGCAGTCAAAATGCATGGCTGCAAGAATCTGCTCTGGTGCCAAAATGGGTTAGGAGACCTCAGGATCACAGTCAGTAGGCGGGAGGCTCTGCTTCTCGTGCCGCGGCTCTTGGTTCATCCGCTATCAATGTCTTTCTTCAAGTCTCTGAGTAGTTGTTTTAAGTACTTTGCTCGTCCCTCATTAGGTGCATATATACTTAGTATCATTAGTTCTCCCTGTTGTACAGATCCCTTTACCAATAAGAAATGACCTTCACTGTCTCTTGTGACCTTCTTCAGTCTGAAATCAATGTGGTCTGATACTAGGATGGCTACCCCAGCTTTTTTATGGGAGTTGTTCACCTGTTGGATTGTTTTCCAGCCTTTGACTTTGAGCCTGTGTTTGCTCTGACTGTTGAGATGTGTTTCTTGCAGGCAGCAGAATGTTGGGTTCAATTTTCTAATCCATCCTGCCACTCTGTGTCTTTTAATTGGTGCATTTAGCCCATTGATGTTGAGAGAGATTATTGTTATGGGGTTTTGTCCCATTTTTCTGCTGAAATTTGGTGTATTTGAGGGTCCTGTTTTGTCTTAAAGTAGCCCATTCAGTTGTTCTTGTAACCATGGTTTTGAGTCTATGAAGTTCTTGAGCTATTGTTTATCTGTGAAACTATGTGTTGTTCCTTCTGTTATGAATGAGAGTCTAGCCGGATAAAGTATTTTTGGTGAGGCGTTTATTTCATTGAGTTTTTTCACCATATCCCACCACTGTTTTCAGGCCGTGAGGGTTTCATCAGACAAGTCGGTTGTGAATCTTAAGGATGCTCCTTTATAGGCAATTTCTTTCTTTGATCTTACTGCTTTCAAGATTTTGTCTCTATCTAAGGTTCTGGTCATTTTGGTCAGGATGTGTCTTGGGGTATTTTTATTTGGATTTCTTCTAGCTGGTACCCTTCAGGCCTCCTGAATGTGGTCGCATGTTTTCTTCAGCTCTGGGATCATCGTAGCAATGATGTCTTTGACAGTTTCTTCTTCATCAGGGTTTTCTTCCTGTCCCCCTGGGACTCCAGTAATTTTTATATTACTCCTCTTGGCCTCATCATGATCTTCTCTTGCCATCTGTTCCCTGATTATCAGTCTTTTTTCCATTTTTTGTTATTTTCTAGAGTCTCTGGACTTCATCTTCAAGCTCACTGATTCTGTCCTCAGCAGCTGTTACTCTGCTGCTGAGACCTTCCACTGAGTTTTTTAATTCACCTACCAGGTTTTTCAGGTCTAATATTTCCATTTGTAATTTTGTTTGCATTTTCCACATTTCTACCTTCAAATCCTCTTGTATTTTATTGGCATTGCTTTCCATTGTTTCTTTTAGCTCCCTAAGCATCCTCAGTAGCTCCCTTCTAAATTCCTTGTCAGGGAGGTTGTATAGCACTTCATTGCTGTTGGGGTCTTCTGGGCAAGCCTCTTCAATAAGTAAGCTTGGTGGGGATCTGCATTGCTTTACCATTGTGACCTATGTGGCTCAGCCCTTCACACTCACTGTTACTATTCTGCTTATGCTACAATATTAATTGAGATGGGCTTAATGAGTTATTGGCTAATGTGTTTCTTGTGGTTAAGCTAACCTGGTGAAAGTTCCAACTAAGAGGGTAACTTATGGTTCTTGTGGGATATGGAGGGGAGGGAATAACTCTGAGAAGGAGCTCTGACATGGGCCGATACCTGGATGGGATGAGCAGAGAATGCGCGGGAACGTTTCAGCTTGGGGTGCACGTGCGGTGTGCTCAATTCCCATCCCCCACAGACCAAGGCTGAAAACCGGTTTTGCTGGGGACTGGTTAAAAATGCGGCTCCAGGAAGGAGCCCTGACACAGGCCGATACCTGGATGGGATGAGCAGAGGATGTGTGAAATATTTCAGCTTGGAATGCGCACATCGTGTGCCTCTGTGTGTGTAAAATTAAGTGAGATCAAAATCAAGGTCACATGGTAAAGAAACAATTGTAGAATATGTCACTTGAATTTTTTTTGGAGGGGCACAGTGCTCGGGGCTTACTCCTGGTTCTGTGCTCAGGGATTACTCCTGGTAGTGTTCAGCAAACCATATAATGCCAGAGATTGAACCAGGATCTGTAGCTTGCCAAACAAGTTCCTTGACCACTCTCGTACCCCTTTGTCTCTTCTCCTTTGAGTCTAAATTCTGAAGTTTCTCTCCCTCTATTACTTAGTGGTCATTCTTCATTCCTGAACTATTTGTTCATGATTCCAGTTAAAGTATTCATGAATCATTGTTAGAATATTTTTCATGTACCCTCATTAAAATCCGTAATTGAGCTCTCTATCTTCTAAATCTGACTCCTTTATTTGTCTTGGTTCTCTGAACTTCCTCCACTACTCTCTTTTCCTCCTTTCTTCACCCTTCTCAACTTTGCCTCCTCCTATACAATGTTTTTTTTTTTAATTGAATCACTGTGAGATACACAGTTACAACGTTGTTCATGATTGGGGTTTCAGTCACACAATGTCCCAACACTCATCCCTTCTCCAGTGCACATTTCCCACCACCGGTGACGCTGGTTTCCCTCCTGCCACCCTCCCCATGCCTTCTACACAATGTTATCCTGATAAAGTGTGTTTAAAGATTAGGAGAGATTAGATTCCTTGAGGAGTTAGGATTTCAGATAAAATTACACAATCCGTTCTACCTCAGACACCCTAGTCAGAGTTAATGATTCTCGGGGTTAAAACAAACTGCAAAGTCCTGTGTCTCGTGCTTGCCCTGGGTGTCTACCTGCACCAGGCTCCCCAAGACTGTGCCTGTGTTAGTTTTCTCCTACCCCCCAGGAACTCTCTGGAACCAAGGCACTTTCCCCTGATTACAGAGTCAGCAGAAACAGTGAAGATCCAGCCCAGCACTTCCTGCACAGATTGTGCTCGTTTGCTCTATTACAAAAATCCCCAAGTCTGTTCTCAAAGCAAAGGCTCTCACAGAGTCTCACGAATCTACTTCAGTGTAAGAACAACACAGTAGGATAAATAAGTATAGGGTCTGTGTCAATATTGGCAAGAACCTCTTCTTATTCTGAGATTATATCCTGTCTGCTTATGTTAATGCTAAAGCGTTTGTTTGTTTTTGTTTTCACTCTTTCTTGTGATACCTGGCAATGCTTAGGGGAGATTCCTGGCTCGGGGCTTTGGTGTCAGTCCTTGCAGTGCTCAAGGGACCCTGGGGTGTCGGGGATGGAACCCAGTCCTCCTGTGTGCCTCCATGCAAAACATGCACTTGGCCATGGAGCTCTCCCTAGCCCTCAAGTTTCTTTTCTTCATGAAATAATAATTTACAAATAGGTTGAAAATAGGTGAACCTTTTAAAAATATAATTTGAGGGGCTGGAGAGATAGCACAGCGGGTAGGGCGTTTGCCTTGCACGCGGCCGACCCGGGTTCGAATCCCAGCATCCCATATGGTCCCCTGAACATGGCCAGGGGTAATTCCTGAGTGCAGAGCCAGGAGTAACCCCTGTGCATCCAGGTGTGACCCAAAAAGCAAAAAAAAAAAAAAAAAAAGATTTGATAGTCATGGTCTTAGTTGGTAAAATAAAAAATATATAGCCTTTGTTAGTTATGTAGGCTCTGTCTTACATAAAAGGTCCAAATGAATTATTAATGATGCTATCAGATATCCCAAAATGGTGATTTCTGTGTCACACAAATACTTTGTTTTATTAATTTCACTTCTAGAGGGAAGGGCCTCCTAAGCAGTGTTCACAGGGTCTGGGGGGCTGCTACAGTATTTAGAGCAGTCCCTCAGAATCATTCATTAATACTCGTTGGAAAGCAAAAGACAGGGGTGTATAAGGCAAGAAGTAGGAGGACAGACGGCTCTAACAGAAAGAGAGAGGGATTATTCAATATATAAATTCTGGAAAAGAGATAGGAACAAAAGGGTAACGTTTCCATTTTGTCTGCTTAGTTTGCCTGTTTGGTTTTGGGGCCATACCCAGTGATGCTTAGGTCTCATTCCTGGCTCTGTGCTCAGGAGTCACCCCTGGAGGAGCTTGGGGGCCCCTCTAGAGTGCTGGGGATCGAACCCAGTCAGCTGCATGCAAGGCAAATGTCCTACCTCTATACTGTCTCTCCAGACCTGTAGCTTTAGCTTTTTTTAAAAAAGAAAAAAACAAACATTGTATTAGAACACTATATAGATTTAAGGTGTGATTTATAGAAGAACAAGTCTATCTATTGATCCCTTTTACCCAGTTGGCCAAGTTTTTACAAATGTGCTTGATAATATAAGTTCTTAGCTAAACAATGGTTTTCTAAAATTTCTTCTAAAATTTTATTTACCTATATTATTACTTCCATTATGCTTTGAATAAGTATATATAAATTTCTATTGATCACCAACACCCTTTAAATGAACAAGCAGACATTCAAAGAGAAAAATCCTCAAATACTTCTATTGGATCAATCATTATTTTATCTTTGAAATTTATTTTTTGGTCATGGATGTGGTAAAGCACATGACTCAAATGTGTGAGTCCCTGGCATGTTCTGGACATGGCAGAAACCAACAAATAAAACTCTTGTGTTGCTTTACTTGTTTTCTCATGAAAGTCCTTTGTTCTTTCACACTTCCTATAATCCTTCATTCAGTTTATATATATATGTATATATATATATATATATCATCACTGTATCACTGTCATCCCATTGTTAGTCTATTTATTCGAGCAAGCACCAGCAACATCTCAATTACACTCAGCCCCGAGATTTTAGCAGCCTTTCCTTACTCATCTTTCCCAACAATTGGAGGCTCTTTCAGGGTCAAGGGAATGAGACTTAGCATTACGGTTTTTGGCATATTGAATACGATACCGGTAGCTTGCCAGACTCTGCCATGCGGGCAGGATACTCTTGGTGGCTTGCCAGGCTCTCCAAGAGGTTTGTATATATCTTTTACTGTATTTGGAATATGAATACACCATGGGGAGCTTGCAAGGATCTCCAATGAGGGCAATAGACTCTCGGTAGCTTGTCAGGTTCTCCAAGAAGGAGAACAAGGCTATTAGATGTTTTGCGGCCACTTTGTGACCCCACACTTCTGGGAGCTTGGTCTTATAGTCTCTGGATGTTGGCCGTTGGTGGGATTACATGGCGCCGGGGGCAGTTTGTGAGTGTGGATGCCAGGCTACTGGAAAATGGGGGGGTCTGGATGGAGAAGGCTCAGTCCCAATCCAAGCAGGCTTAGAGATCTCAGCTCCAGGTCCCACACACCTGGGTTCCTCTGATGGTCCCTTCATACATGAGGCTCATCTGGACGTGTGGAGAGTGGCCTTGAGCATGGCTGTGGCTGGGTTCTGGAGGTCTTCAACTGTCAAGGCTCTGCTTGGGGCCGGGAGGGAAAGGCAACCCATCCCCTCTGAGGGGCCCCGGTGAAGACAGCCAGGTGCGAGGGGCAAGAGACTCTGCGTTGCTCTCTTCTGGGAGTTTGGTCTTACAGTCTCTGGACGTTGGCCATTGGTGGAATTATACGGCACCGGGGCAGTTTGTGAGTGTGACTGCCAGGCTACTGGAAAATGGGGGATCTTGGTGTTTGCCTCGCACATGGCTGACCCAGGTTCGATCCCTGGCATCCCATATCGTTTCCCCAAGCACTGCCAGGAGTAATTTCTGAGCATAGAGCCAGGAGTAACCCCTGAGCATCACCGGGTGTGACCCAAAAAGCAGAAAAAGAAAAAGAAAAAGAAAAGAAATTCCTTAGGGCCAGAGATGTAGCTTGAGTGATGGGGCATATGACTCACATACACACATTGAGCCCTGCCTTTGCCCTGAACTATGCAACCAGGAGCACCGTGGGGTATGGTTCCAATAACAAGAGACATTTTAGATGTGATTCCTAAACCAGTGAGCAGCCCCTGAACCTCAGAGATCTAAGAGAGAAAGAATAGTATGTGTGTGTGTGTGGGGGGGGGGGGGGGCGGGGAGTCTTATCATCACTGTGTCATCTACAATTTAAAAAGAAACCTTCTGTTAATACTTCTTCCAGCTATGATGAACGAAAAGGGAAAATGGAAAAAGATTATCCCAAGAATACTGAAGAGGAATTTCCAGGAGTAAATGGCCAAATAGATGCTGCTGTAGAATTAAATGGTGAGTATTTTCACACACACACACACACACACACACACACACACACACACACATAGACACACAAATCTGTTAACATGGAACTGTAATAAAAAGTCTGGACTCTGCTTTCATAAAGCAGAAAAATGGGCTTTCAATAAGAGTCCCTGATGGTCCTGTTTTGCTCTGGAATTCCTAATATTTTGGCGAGATTAACTTCTAGAAAGAACAAAGTTGTATTGCGGATCTCCATTTGCAAATCTAATGTTTTAATTGCGCAGCTTCAGTCTATTTACATCAGAAGTTTACCCAGATCAAAATGACCAAGTTTATCTTTAAAACACACGTGAATACACATTCTCTCAGCATTTCCGGTGTCTGTCCTTACTTCATTGCCCCATTCCTGGAAATATGGGAAATTGAATTGAATAAAACTAAACTGAGTAAGTTGGATTGAATTTCCTGAATGAAGTAGTAAGCCAACACAGTCTTCTCAGGGTATAACAGGGCACTGCTCAGAAATGCAAATAGTTCCTGCATTCCTGCATGGTCTCTGCTCTTGTGGACTGGTTAATATCAGTGGGATAGGCCCCTCCATCCCACACAGATGAAATCACTACAATAAGAGAACCTATGATTGAGTGTTGAATTGGGTGCCAGGTAGTCTTCGTGATAGAAAAGGTGGTCTGTGGGTTGAAGAGGGTAGGGGAAGGGGTATTTATACATGTGATCTGTCTGTCTAAATCAGAAGCACCAGCCTGGGGTGTGTCCTGTCAGTGACCCCAGGGAGCATCTGGAATAGAGTGAGCAGTGAGAGACGGTGGAAGGTCCTAGGCTGTGGCAAGAGCTGTGAGGGGACAGCTCACGACCTCCTGGCAAAGTCCCAGTATTCCTTGGTGCCACCTCTAGAAAGCTACAACTGCAAATCATCTCACTTTGAAACTTGCAAGTCATTTTTAACAACCACAATTTCATCGTTTTTCTTGTTTAGGCTACATTTACTTCTTCTCGGGACCCAAAGCATACAAATATGATGTGGAGAAGGAGGATGTGGTCAGTGTGGTGAAATCTAGCTCCTGGATTGGCTGCTAAACAGGAAGCTGCCAAGTCTCCCATCAGAACTGAAGGCACCTGCACGCAGCTGATAACGGGCTGTGAAGGATGAGAGCAGCAAGTAGGGGGGGACTCTACCCAGCCTTTTGTTTCTAAGGCAATTCCAAGTCCCCTGAAAACTAGTTATGCTTCTACATTTTTACATAGCTGTGGATTCTGAATTGTAATCCAAATGGGGAATTCCTATTTCACCAAGTTTATTCAAAAATCAGAATCAACACAATATACTCGTTAGTTAGCTACCCCTTATTTTTTTCCCCCACCTAATATACTGAAGCAAATTGAAGCTAGGTTTTTTTTTTATTTCCAGGAAGAAATTTACTTATCATTTGTAACATACATTAGAATTCTTTTTATAGGTAATGTCATTACCATGTAAGTTATGATTACTCACTGTAAGTGGTGGCTTTTGTGTTCTTAATATTTGTTGTGATTAATATATTGGGCTTTTTTTTAACTTTAAACATGTCACAAAGTGCTGTATAACATTTGTTTCTAGTGGTTTGTTTAACTCTGCATGCTTTTGCCATCCTTGAAATAGGTTATGGTGTGCAAAATATTCGAATGACTCTTCATTCTAGGCAAGAGATGGGCATTTTGCAATAGAAGAATTTAACAAACACCAATAAAAAATGTTGGATTTGAACATTCCTTATTTCTCTTTCAGTTAATATTTGCTAGCTTCTTTTATACTTTATTTAGCAACAAATTTTGTGTACCTCAGACATGACAACAGTAACTCACCCTGTTTCCTGCTTCTTGGCAATAAAATGCCACAGAGTATTTTATGCTCATCTAAGTGAATCTTCCTGAATAGTATTCCAGTGAGGGAAGTTCCTCTTCCTTCTGAGTTTTTCTTTAAGACTAGCTTGTTTTTCTCCACGTAGTCATCAACATAGACAAAATACAGCTGTCTGTTTTGATTTTTTTTTAAATATCATTTGGTGTTTCTAAAATTAGATGCTAAATACACTCAAAATACTACTTAGACTGCCTACATGTCCAGTGTTCAACTGGTGGTAGCTGCCATTGTTTGCTAAAGCTTGTTACATTGGTTTCACAGACTCACTGAATAAGCTGAGCATCAGGCAGAGATGAGGTCGTTGTTCAAGAACCTCATCTTGATGTTCAGATCACAAGGGTGTTCAGTTTGGTTTCCTTTACTGACTGTGGCTATCTACAGCTGACCAGATGTTAAATCTTGGAGTGTTAAAGAAGACAAAGTCGAGTCACGCTGCTCCCCAACATCAGCTGCCTATAGCAGGAAAGTTGCCTTTGCCAAAACAGTCAATTGCAGAGAACTTAGCACGTAGCAAGGCAGGGAAACAGGCTGGCATGTCTTCGGCAGGGCTCCACATCAGATCCAGGCATTCGAGCCCTAGGATCTACAGAATTTCACACCCACAGATGTTCAGAAATGTCCAGTGATGTTCAGCATTATTCATAATGACTTAAAGTAGAATGCACCGTAGCACTGTCGTCCCGTTGTTCATCGATTTGCTCGAGTGGGCGCCCACCAAATGGTGAATGAATGTTTTAAAATTTTTAAAGTACATATTACACATTAAATTTGGTAAACTTATAAGATGGAATTTTATTTGGTGTTGGGGGAAAATTAATGCTGCAGCACAAATGAACTTGAAAAAGCTTTACACTAAGTGAAGGCAGTCAGGAATAGAAGCCACATTTGCATGATGCTATTTCTACAGGGTTTTCAAGATAGGGACCTCCATAGAGACAGCTGACTTGCACTCATCAGGAGCTGCAGGAAGAAAGATGGGAAGTGACAGCTAATGAATGTGGCTCTCTTTTGGCGGTGATGACCATTTTCTAGAAGCGGCGGTGCTGACAGGTGCGTGATTGTGAATATAAAAGAAAAGCCACTAAAGTGTATTCATGGAAAATGACTCAATTGTATGGTATATTAATTCTATCTCAATAAACTTATGTTTTTTTTTAAGTAATATGCAAAGAGATCCAGGTAGATCTGTGAAAACCATGTTATTTGGTCAACTGGGGCAGGACGCAGATGCCTTGGTGTATCTGAGCAGCCGAGCATCCTTCTGGTACCAAGTGCTGGCCCCAGGTGCTCACACTGGAGACACTTCAGCAAACACATGAAAATTGCCAAAGCAAAAGTATGTGAGCTCTGAGGTCTGACTGCTCAAAGTGTGCTGAGTTTAGCTGTGATTTTGGTCAGACTTCCCAGTGTCACCTTTTTATCCTTTGTGCAATCAGAATAAAAAGAGTCCCAGGTGTCCAACAAGTACTATATAATTGTTTCTGAAGCAGTTCGAATTCATTTTGTTTTTATACACTTGTGATGATATACAGAGTCTCTTGCCCGCACACCTGGCTGTCTTCCCCGGGGCCCCTTGGAGGGGATGGGCTCCAGCTTCCCTCCCCGCCCCAAGCAGAGCTCCCAACAGCCGAAGACCTCCAGAACCTAGCCACAGCCATGCTCAAGGCCCCTCTTCACACATTCGGACAAGCTTCACGCATGAAGGTACCGGCAGAGGAACCCAGGCGTGTGTAATCCCATCAACGGCCCAAATCCAGAGACTTAAAAGCAAGCTCCCAGAAGCAATATCTTATAAACTACTTCTCCCTCTGGGAGAAACTAGCAAGTTACTGACAGTTTCCTGCCCACATGGGAGAGCCTCGCAAGCTTCCCATGGTGTATTCATATGCCAAAGCCAGTAACAAGCTGGGTGTCATTCCCCTGACCCTGAAAGAGCCTCCAATGCGGCATCATTTGGAAGGCCGAGTAGAAAGAGGCTTCTAAAATCTCAGGGATAGGACAAATGGAGAGGTTACTGAGACCGCTCAAGAAATTTGACAATCAACGGGATTTCATGATTCGTGATACTTGTGAGGATTTGTGTGTCTTCCTTAAGATGAGACGAGGAGATAACACAAACTGTAGGACTGCATGGCCAGAACCTAGGCAAAACATTTATGGTACATCCTCATTTGAAACAGAACTTTGTGTGCAAATAGTGTTTCATATACGATGCCAACTTGGTTTCAGAATAATAATTGAATGCCAACAATGGTCTGTTACATAGAGGCTCTGAACAAAATGTGGATGGAGCTCCCTTTTCTGGGATCTGAAGGAAACTGGTCAGTTTGCTTTTCACTGACCTCGGTGACCTGTCCTGCTAACCTCAATTCATGTGTGGCCCTTGGGAAGCACCAGAAAATCCTCTAGAGGGTGAATGGACACACAGCATCAGGCATCCTCCTAGCAACCCCACATCACCTTCTCTAGGCTGAGCCAGACATTCTTCCTTAGCCTTGTGAAAAGGCAGACCCAACTTCATCTGCAAAGTTCTCTGTTCTTTCTTCAAATGTTTGTTTGGAAATAAATTGGGCCTTCTTTTTCCAATAAACTATATAGCTCTTTTTTAATTTGGAATTTTATATGACTTATTTAATTAGCACAGAGTCCTGAGGTACTTATAACCCACACACACACACACACACACACACATATATACATGTATTATTCATATATTCTCTCTCTGTTCCTGTTTCAATTGTTTCCTTCTACATGCAATGATATTAAAGTTTCCTTGTGAACATTCATCACTAAAATTACCCACGGACTGCCATCAACGGATTGGATTTTTAACTTCTAATAGTGGAGAATAGTGATAGGAAAGAAGAAATATTTGGAGCCTTTCGAGTCTTCATAACTAGGCAGAGAGGCTCCTGAGAAGCATCCCCAGCCATGGGCAGACATGCACAAATACAGGACCTCTGAAAAGGTAGCACTGTCTGTAGCACTGTCGTCCTGTTGTTCATCGATTTGCTTGAGCGGGCACCAGTAACATCTCCATTGTGAGACTTGTTGTTACTGTTTGTGGCATATCGATTATGCCATAAGTAGCTTGCCAGGCTCTGCCGTGTGGGTGGGATACTCTTGGTAGCTTGCCAGGCTCTCCAAGAGGGATGAAGGAATAAAACTGGGGTCGGTCGCGTGCAAGGCAAATGTCCTATCCACTGTGCTCTCACTCCAGTCTGAAAAGGTACTGAACCAACATCCAGAATGACACAGACCGCCCAGGATTGAAATTCAGCCAATCACGTCTTTTTTTTTGGGGGGGGGGGGGTCACACAGGGTCACTCCTGGCTCTGGACTCAGGAATTACCCCTGACGGGGACCATATGGGATTCTGGAAATCAAACCCAGGTCATCTGAGTGCAAGGCAAATGCCCTACCCTCTGTGCTATCACTCCAGCTCCAGCCAATCACTTCTTAACCAACTTTTCGGCAAAGTTCCTCAGACTGGAAAGCTCATTTGCGCAGATGGAGCTGCGGGCAAACCACCTCACCTTTGCCTGCCTGTAAATGCTCCCTGTCTGGAGAAGCCAGCCCAATATGCACCAGCTCCTTGGCTCTTCCCTCTTGGCTGCAGCTGTAAGATTCTAGGAAACATCTTTACCTTTGCTGTAATTTGACAAAGTTTCCGTTTTTCAATCTATAATGGAAAAGTTTAGGTCCAAAGATTTCCTGCATTTTTTCCTTGACGAATCCAGTCAAAGGAAGAGGTGGTATCCTCTGATCATCTCTCATCTGCCAAGACTGTGGTCCCCTGGCATCCCAAATGGCTTATCAACGGGAACAGAATAAAGTGTATATCCTGAAGGCCTCAAAATACCTAATCTCTGCCTTGCTCCCACCACCAAGACTCCTGGAATTGAGATAGGAACAGAACTGGGACATCTGCTGGTGAAAAAACTCACTGGTGAAAATGAGAGAACGACTTTTCGTCCCAAAGAGAACTCTTGAAAATGCCTGTCCTCAACTTATGTCTTTGTTATTTATCTGCATCCAGTATCAACATATCATTTTAATTCCTTACATACAATATGCTATCGCTCCACTAGAGGGGCGCTAGCACAGCGGGTAGGGAGTTTGCCTTGCACGCAGCCGACCCGAGTTCAATTCCTCTGTCCCTCTTGGAGAGCCCGGCAAGCTACGGAGAGTATCCAGCCCGCATGGCAGAGCCTGGCAAGCTACCCTTGGTGTATTCAATGTGCCAAAAAAACAGTAACAAGTCTCCAATGGAGACATTACTAGTGCCAGCTGGAACAAATCAGTGAGCAACAAGAGGACAGTGCTACATACAATGTATCTTTCCATAGCCTTAGGGTTAAAGTAGACCCGAGTTGCAAAGTGCAGCATGTTGTTCTGACAAGAGGAGAGAAAGCAAAAGAAAGGAGCATGGGAAAAGTCAATGATGAGAGAACTGTTACAGAAGACAAATGGAGAAATGTCATGTTTAGATCCATTTTAGATCATCTGCAGTTGGAGAGAAAGCATGTCTGTATAAATAGCCGTTTGTGTATCCTCAGAGAGCCCCAGGCCTGTACTGCAATAATAAATAATAGAAGCTTTTGAGTTGGGAGCCAATTTTCACAGCTGCCTGTCTGTCATTTTCATAACATGATGCTCTAACTGATTGGTTTAACTGCCAGACCTTCCACCTCTTCATTCAGACAAGACGACTGCATGATCTCCTTCTCTCTCTCTCTCTCTCTCTCTCTCTCTCTCTCTCTCTCTCTCTCTCTCTCTCTCTCTCTCTCTCTCTCGCTCATTCTCTCTCACTTTTTTTTTAAATTTTATTTTATTGAATCACCATGATAATCTACAAAGCTTTCAGGTTTAAGTCTCAGTCATATAATGATCAAATGCCCATTCCTTCACCAGTGCACCTGTTCCCCCACCAAGAACCCCAATATACCCCCCTTCTATCTCCCTCCACCCCACCCCGCACCCAAGTAGCCAATGATCTTCACTTTA